>NC_139643.1:12753299-12908299 GCF_964638095.1 Poromitra crassiceps
CACTGTTGTTGGTGATTAATTGCACTTATGGCTCTATTTACTCTACTAACGTTGATGTTACCGCACGTTGCTTCGGGAGATGCCATTACTGTTTTGCCAATTAAGCCTGAATAGGGCAGGTGCAGAGCTCGATTGTCAACTTTGACAGAGGTCCCTGATTGGCCCGGTTACATTCAAATTTCTGTAATGCTCCATTCATGTGGTGAAAAGAAAAATGAGATCACAACTGGGAAACTATATGTGAACAGACGCTCAAGTTGGAACAACTCGGAAACTGAAAATAACCCTGATTTTGTTTCCACATTCCGATCATTACAACACCACAATCACATGAACACACCGATGTCCGAAGAACGACTTGCCAACTCAGAAAATCTGACCATCCGAGGAGCACATGAATGCAGCATACATCGCTGGGAAGGGGGGGGGGGGGGGGGGTGTCCAGATTGATCCCTGGAGCGAAACAGAATGAGTGGTCATGTGATCAGATGGTTTTAATGAGGCCAAACCCCCCCCCCCTCCCTTCTCACCTGTCTGTTCCCTCTATCCCCCCCTCTGTCCCAGCTGATCTTCTAGGTGTATATTTTTATACAATTTGTCATATTTATTATGTAGCAGAATAATAATAACAGCACCTAGTGTTACAGTATTAATCCAAGGTAACAGATCTGCCCCAGTGTTACTGTAATAGAATGGTAGCAGGTGGGCAGACTGTACTTCAGTGGTATCTGAAACTTGACACACCAGTCGACAGAAGTCGGTTCATTTTCTACAACAGATCAACTGAAATGCTAACCAGTCTGTCTCCTCATTTCCTCGTTTGTCACCTGCATTCACACTTCTAGCAATCTGGGAACCCATCGGTTAAACAAAAAAAACATTTTTTTTCTCGAACCTCTGGGGGCAGCAGCCCCGTTTCATTGTGGTGCAACAGGAACTCAAGAGGAGCGGTCGGCAGCGGAAGAAAATCCCTTTCCGCTCCCTGCAAGCTCTGCCATTGGCTCCAACCGACCGGCTCTGCCCATTCATGGATTTATTTTCCGCTCTCTGCGTGTTGCTCTCAAATCTGTCCGTCGCTATGAAACAACAATAACAACTCTAGCTCGTTGCTAGTAGCATGTAGCAACTTGCTATACGCTGAAAATGGTACGTTTTGACTACACACCAGTCACGTTCACTTCATTTTGATCGGGTGAAGCGCAGCATGCGTGCGAGCGCTGTTACACCCCTTTTCACAGAGCTTGCCGACAGATTTTCGATGCAAGTCGAAAGTCTGTCTCGAGAGATCACACTTCTAGTAACTTGGTTGATGTGTCTAGTTCTTATAGTTTCTCAGTGCCTTGTTGGTTGGGTTATTGGTTGTAGGTAGTCCTTGTTTCTGTCAATCACAAGTCTTTTCCAGCATAATGGTTAAATAATCTCTCACAGCAATGACCTGTGTATGATATAGTCAGTATAGTCCGACTACTTGCATGTCTTGCATTAGCCACTTGGGGCAAACAGTAATGCTATACTTTGTTGCAGCTGACTCGCCTCATAGGACAAAGTTATAGAGCTGAAACATGTTTGCTCATTTTCAACGGTGATACTAAATAATGTAATAATATAATATTGATTACTGATTTGTGACGACTCTTCTCCTCATCCCTAAAAACAGACATGTTTGTAAAACCCTGGTGGAGCGGCTCCAATCACAGCGTAGTATTTTCCAAATGCTGGGTCACCTTTTTCAAAGGTGGGTCATGGGAAGAGTAAAATAGTTTTCCAAATTATTCTGGATTAGTTATTGATTGGTTATGCTTCCTTTCTGTAACTGCTACTTTAAAAATGATTTAGCTCAAGGTGACACAGGAGACGGACAATACTGCCTTCATCTTAGATAGGCAAATAGTGCAAAACCAATGCACTGCTGTTGGTTATCATTCTAGTTAAGCTTGCCCATCTACACTGCTGGTGTGGGTGTAAGATCTGCTTGCCCGCCTGGGTGTGCTCAGACCCCTGCTGGTGTGGGTGTAAGATCTGCTCGCCCGCCTGGGTGTGCTCAGGCTCCTGCGACTACAGATGAAGTTAAGCCCTCACAAGTTTTATAAAAAAAAAAGTAAGGCTCATGTTTATGAGAAATGGTCCTGTACACTTGAATCCTGATCATCGTTTGTATGAACGTTAATGTATTAACGTTCCCAAATGTCTGATAACATCAGTATTTTGGCTTGTTAGCTAATCTAAAGTTGTCGGACATTTTGAGCATGTTAATCCCACGTGCCCGATGTACAGCCAATCACAATGCGTGAAGCCGTGATGTCATCTATAAAGCGAGCCAATGTTACACCCACACCGGGAAAGACCCATGTATAATGGTTTCTAGCTCATAAAAGGTTGTTTGAGAAACATATGAGACAGGTGTTTTAAGTCGGAAGCATATGAGCAGGTGTTTTAAGTCAGAAACATATGAGACAGGTGTTTTAAGTCAGAAACATATGAGACAGGTGTTTTAAGTCAGAAACATATGAAACAGGTGTTTTAAGTCAGACACATATGAGACAGGTGTTTTAAGTCAGAAACATATGAGACAGGTGTTTTAAGTCAGAAACATATGAGAGAGGTGTTTTAAGTCAGAAACATGTGAAACACGTGTTTTAAGTCAAAATTGCACAATAGTTTGCTCCCTAGAAATTAAACTGTACAGTCTTAGAACTATTAACGAGGGTTCCCAATGTTCCCTAGCATCAGTGTTCAATGTGGAGGGAACAGATCGTCTTGATCTGTACACTGTTGAATGTTTTCTCCATCCTAAATGGTCCATTAACTTGTGATTTGAATAAATTCGTATAATGATGCAGAGGGCATTTGGAGTCATTTGTTGAATTTGTTATCTGCTGAGAAACTGCTGTGCTGCTGTTATTTTTTGCAGTGTTAATTTTATGATGCGAATGAGATACAGAGCGGAAGAGATCGGAAACAACAAGAGGACACTAGAGGAGAGAATAGAATGGAGGAGAAGAGACAAGAGAGAAAACCACCTATGGAAGACTGTCATTTTGCTCCGAAAAATTACTTTACATTAAAACCGTCCACCCACCCGTAGGTGCCGTGGTGCCCCCCTGGGGCTGACATGGCCACCCACCTCACCCACGTGACTACGTCACGTCCTGTCAGCCCAGGGATAGCCACTCATTTCTTCGAGCCAGCTGAGATCCGACGCAATCCACGACGCATCGACGCAGCAAGGCTGGGTAGTGAGAGCTCTCGTTCTCACTCGTAAAACCCGGGTTGTAGTACAACCCTAACGTTTTACTTTGTTTCGAACTCAAGCTCTCACTCTAGTGAGGGGCACGGTGGCTCAGTGGTAGAGCTGTCGCCTCACAGTCAGAAGGTCCTGAGTTCGATTCTCGCCTGGGACACTGTGGGCACTGTGGTTGTGTTCCCCCCCATATCTTCAGTGCCTACTGCCCCGGTGGGGTATCTCGTCGTAAGGGCCTTTCTGTCTGTGTGGAGTTTGCATGTTCTCCCCGTGGTCCCCCAGGGCGGTTCCTCCGTATATAACCCCCCCCCCCCCCTGTGACAAAGTGGGTGAGACCTCTCCGTTTCCTCACCACTATTGTCTCATACATATTCACATTATCCCCTTAATGTTCATATCATACATTCATACATGCACACATACATTGTTCAGTTGGCTATAATTTATCTTTTCTTTGTAACAGTTGCAACATTTACTATACTAGTTTTGTTTGTGTTCGCATTATGTTACAGTCACATCAAAGTACAATGATAAGTTAAAGCCCACACAGAGCCATGTTCATGTCATTCACCTTTATTGATTTGCAGTATATAAACCAGTGTTTCTTTGTTCTGCCATGCTGCTCACCAATTGTTTGTTCTTGTCCACACAGATACACCATGTTGGCTTGGTTGGGAGGGAAAGGGCTCCGCCCAGCACTTCTGCTGCATTTATACAGTCGGTGATGTCATCCTGACATCATTGGGGCAAACCAAGCAGAGGGGTTGTCTGATTGTTGAGTGTTCATTTTGTGGAGTTATGATACTCTAAAGTAATGAAGAGATTACAAAACATTCTGTTACTAGTTATATAGTTGTGTGAATAATCTGTCGTTTAACTTTGAACATGCTATTTCAAATCCTTGTGTAAGGGAAAAGAGAAAGATCACCTCCAGTGGAATGGTGTAGGCTGAAGAGAGCCAGGAGTCAATTGGTCATGCTATAAAGTCATTTGGGTTTCGTCTCCTCGAGAGAGAGGTCAGGCCGTGCTGCCCGAACACGAGCCATTATTTAAGTTTCATTATGGAGTAACTTTGCATTATTTCCTTTGTTCTGTTTGTTTGTTTTGTTTAACTTGCAAGTATTTTTGTTATGGGAGCACTATAAATAAATGCACCTCTGAGAACTGCAAACCATGTCCTCTGCGTCTGCCTGCCTGCCACCTTCCTTGCCACTTTTGCTTCACTACCTCACAAATGGTGGAAGTGGTGGCTCCAGGCCAGTAGGAGGCAGCGACGATGACTGGTAGAGGAAGAGGCAAAAGACAAAAACAACCACCAATGGATGATGAGCCAGATGATGTTGACCAGCTGGGGGCAATGGGTGAGGATGTCCAAAACCTGGCTGACATTTCAAATCTGCTACAGGGCCTAGTGCAGCAGCAAGCAGGCTGGGAGCAGGAGAAACAACGCCAGGAAGATCGCTGGAATAGAGTACAGCACCAATTTTCTCAGCTCCAGCATGAGATTGTGTTGGACCGTCGGGAGCGCCAGCAGCTGTTGGAAGGTGTGGCAGCTGGCCCCGAATCACAACTGAGGCCCACTGAGGAGCAGCCAGTTGTTCAACCTGCATCACCAGCAGACACAGACCTGCTTTCAGATCGGGTAAGGTTACCTGGGTGGAAAGGCCCGAAAATGCACCAATTTCATGATGATGAGGATATTGAACATTACCTAACAACTTTTGAAAGAATTGCCAGTGCTTGCCAATGGCCACAGGAGGAGTGGGCGCTCCATCTGGCTCCACTTCTCAATGGTAAGGCACGTGCGGCTTATGTGGCAATGGACATGAATGACACAATGGACTATGCTAAAGTGAAGTGTGCTGTCTTACAGAAGTATGAAATCAGTGCGGAGGCATACCGAGTGAGGTTTCGCTCTACAACGGTAGAGGTGGATGAGACCCCGAAGAGTTGCAGACACGCCTCAGAGACCTGCAGTGGTGGAAGAAGTACTGAAAGTTTGTACTCAAGTAGAAGTACTGTTACCTTACTGAAATATTACTCAATTACAAGTAAAAGTACTGGTGTTAAAAATATACTTAAGTAAAAGTAAAAAGTACTCTTCTAAAAAACTACTCGGAGTATTAGTTACTTTTTTAACCATCGATTTTTAATAGCAGGCTGTCACAGGCATTCACTTGAAACGGGAGATCCATGTAGAAAATACATTATACACTTTCAACAAAGCATATTTCTCTAATAAATGATATGAATGAAAGATCAATCCCTTCTTAGTATCAACAGGGAGCAAAACCCTAAATAACTGAAAACTGGTGGGTGGGAGGGGTCTGTCAGTCACACCTGCTTTGCTCTTCCCCCAGATGTTATTCATTTGTAATAATACTGGTAAGCATTTGACTCTTAAAGAGGACAGGAAACATTTGATCATATGAATCTAGTTAATTTGCATGTCACCTCAGAGAAGACAGGACACTGCTTTCAAGTCTGAAATGTACCTAGATTTGCTAGAAGGATGAACATTTCACTTTTTTTTTACAGAACTGTTTTTGTATTGCTTAACTGAGTCTGTGACTGTTTTATTTCTGAACAGAAGGATTAGCCTCGCCTCCAATAAACAAAAACCCCTGATGCTGTTGCTGTGCATTTATTTGAAAAGGAATAGCACATGATATGCAAGTAAAATAATAATAGCAGCACAGACATCAGCACTCAGCAACACTTTTTCCAACAATAAAGAAAATAAATGTTATTCACATACCGAGTAACTGTTATCCTTATGATTAGTTTCCCGACTTTTCAAGATGTGCTCTGTACTGATACTGAACCAGTGGAAACAACTATTATGAAATTAATGGTTGTATTTTAATTTAAATATTTGCTTTGATTGAAACAAAAATCTTGTCATTAGTATTTTTTTTATAGGCTATAGCAAGCTGTTAGGAGTTAAACAGGTCATAATTCCCTCTCTCAATTTTATATTGCTGTGAAAACACATGTATTGTGCACTGCAAACTATTTGGGCTTATTTTTATTGTTTTTTTTTTACGGAATACACATTGAATATCCACACTGGGTAGACTAGCCTCTATGTGAGGGTATAGAACCAGGCTACCCCCTATAGAACCAGGCTACCCCCTATTGTTTATTTTAGTACTCATTCTTTTCATTTTATTGTGTTCATGGCATTGAGTTATACAGGAATTATTTGAGTTATGTTATAAAGTCAACAGAACATTGTTTACAACTGTACTCCATTTCCCTGCAATGATAACACATAAGGTAGCCTACTGTAGTGGCGCCCTCCGGCCGCCAGAGGGAGTATCGCCAAGTATGAGCAGCATCTGTTAAGGAGCCTGTAGACAGGAAAACACACAGTTTCCGGTCTACAAGTGACGAGACGAAACAGAAACGTGTAACTAACACAGCTACTGTACTGTATGTGTTATTTTACAGGTAAGCAGGACAACATGGGTTGGGTAAACACTTATGGTGTCATAGGGTATGTGAAGGAGGGTGGGAATGTAGTCGGCCGTTTGTAATTCCACCAGTGAATGTTTTGAGAGCAAGTAGATAAACGTTAGCAGCTAAGCTAATTGTAGCTAACTCTTGCTAGCGATTGTGCCCTGTGGTGCTGTGTCATGAGTAAATTGTCTGTGTTTACTGTGAAGGCTATTCTATAATTCAAGAGGATTGAATCACTTCTACCAACCCCTGTAAATTCTGTTAGTGACGCTAAATAAGGAAGAGGAGTACTCATGTTTTGTATGATTTATATATTTATGCTATGGATGCTGTATTTTGTCATTTTATTTAACTAAGAGGAAAAACACACAGTTTCCGGTCTACAAGTGACGAGACGAAACAGAAACGTGTAACTAACACAGCTACTGTACTGTATGTGTTATTTTACAGAATGCCAGTAAACAAATTATCATTCCAACACACTGACTGGAGTCGTCCTTAGTCAAGTGTGTAACAAAATTGGTGTCAGAAGTGGGATGATCAGCGGTGCTACAGAGAAGCAGTGTGAGATTGCAGATTCAACACACCAAGGATGGAGCTGGAACAACTGCAAGATCGTCTGGATGAGATCCTGGTGCAGTTAAGAGTTGAACAGCTACAAGAGGTGTGTTTGCAAGCTAAAATCTCAATTGAAGAAAATATAAGAAAGCATGCGCTGATCAGATCAATCAATAAATCGATTGATACAGCTATTGAAGATGAGGAAGGAGAGGTGGCACGTGCATTCCTGGTCCGCTTACTAGCAAGTGCTGAAGAGGAAAAAGAAAGAGATGAGCATGTTGTAGAAGAGGATGTCAGGAAAGAAGCAGAGGCATTGGCCCGCCTACAAGAACAACAAAAAGCACTAGAGCTCAACTTTCAAGCCTCTACAAAAAGATTAGAGGAAGAAATGGCGAAGCTGTCAACCAAAATGACATACCAGGGACCCAGTCATGGTCTGTACCCCAAACCAGCTGCTTCACCAGCAACACAGCCACCTGAAGTAACTATACGGAGGGAATTCAAAATTAATGGACAGATTGGGGAAAGGGGCCAGAGGGATAAACTGTCATACTCTAACCTGGTCCATCAAATTGAAATGGGACGGAAAAAGAATCACAGTGAGGAAGAAATAATTGAAGCCGTGGTCAGAGCCATAAGTCCAGGCCTAAGCCTCCGTGATATGTTAGAGATAAAAACAGACCTAACCCTCTCACAGCTTCGGACTATTTTAAAGGGACATTACAAAGAGGATAGTTCCACTGATCTCTACCACAGGCTGATAAATATCACCCAGGATAGCAACGAGTCCCCACAGAACTTTCTATTCAGGGCAATAGAGCTGAAAGAGAGACTTCTAGCGTCATCTAGAGAACCAGGCGCTGAGGAACAATACAGTGCTGAACTGATCCAGAAGAAGTTCTTAAGAGCTGTGGGCACAGGATTGATCAGTGACAATGTTAAATATCAGATCAAGAGCTACCTGGATGATCCAGCAGTTACTGATGATGTTCTGATTTCTAAAACAAACGAAGCAGCAAGTCTTGAGTGGGAGAGGCAGCAAAAATTCAGAAAAAGCAGCAGAGAACCTAAGGTGAGGGAAATAAGAGCAGAAGCACACCCAGCTCAAGAGGCAACAATTGGGGCAGTGGGTGGGCAAGAACAGTCATCCTCCACATCTCCAAAAATTAAAACTGTTAAAACACAACCAACAATGACTAGTAAAGAATCTGAGCTGCTGGACATTATCAATCAATTGAAAGGAGAAATCGCTGAAATAAAGGGGGCTCTTCAAGAATCGCACAGAGCTTCAACCCCGTACCGTCCAAGCAGGAAACGTGGCTGTACGAACTGCCAGGACAGCAACAGAGGAGAACAGTGTGACCATTGCTTCAAATGCGGGCTGAGTGGACATCTGTCCAGGGGATGTAGAACTGGGAGGAAACCCACAGGCCGATCAGAGCATGTAGATATGTCAGCTAACACTGCAACACCCCTTCCATTTCCATCTGTTACTGGACTCAACGAGAGTGAGCAGCAAAGAGATGTTCACCAGCTCATCACAGACAGCATTCAACATTTGGAGACAAAAGTGGCCGCTAGCACACAAAAAGAGAGAAATGAATCAGTCTCTGTCAGCCTCCTCTCCCCTAAACGAAGAGCCCAGCTCCTTAATCTAATCGGGAAGAAATCAGTGATTAACTGCATGCTGGACGGAGTGAAAACAAGAGCTCTGTGGGACACTGGCTCCCAGGTTTGTCTCATAAATGAGAAATGGAGACGACAGAACATTCCACGTACCACAGTTAGGGATATATCTGAGATCCTTGGCCCAGGTATATTAGATGGGAGGGCAGTGAATCAGACGCCAATTCCTTTTTCTGGGTGGGTTGAAATCAAGTTCAGGTTGCCCACAAATGAGGCCAAGCAGTTGGAGTTTCTAGTGCCCGTTTTGGTAGCTCAGGAAGATGGGGTGGCAGAGGAGCCGATTATCGGTTTTAATGTGATTGAGCACCTGTTAGAGAGGGGCATCGAGCCACCACAAGTTGTAACAGAAGCTGTCAGTGCAGCATTCTCCTTTGATTGTAAGAAAACTGAAGTGTTCCTCAAAGTGATGAAGGGTGGGGAGGATGGACTAGGGGAGGGCATAGTGAAAACAGGGAGAGAGCTAACAACTATCCCAGCTGGTCAGACAAGAGCTGTGAAGTGTAGTGTGAGAGCAGGCCCCCTGCCAGAGCACCAAGATGTGCTGTTTGAGCCAAATTCACTTCTCCAGTTACCAGAGGGATTAGAGGTGAGGGGAAGTGTACTGCGTCTACAGCGAGGTCCCTGGTCCCGCCTTACTCTCCCAATCACCAATAACACAGCTCATGAGATCTTTCTGCCCCCAAGAACGGTAGTAGGACTAACTCAGAGAGTCAAAACAATATACCCAGCTAACACAAAGCCAGTGGGAATACATCAAACAGAAACAATAATGCAAACCCCTGAACAAGCATCAACATCAGCAGCAGGAAATCAAATGATAGAACGAGAAGACAGCACAAGCAGTAGCAGTGAAGGCGGTTGGGACCCTCCAGTCCCCCTTGATCACCTCCTCCCAGCACAGCAGCAGAAGGTGAGGCAGCTACTGAGGGAGGAAAGCAATGTTTTCGCCCGGGATGAATATGACGGGGGAACCATACCCTCACTGCAGCTCAAAATCCGTCTCAATGACCCCACACCTGTAAGGCGGACATATATATCAGTACCAAAGCCACTTCATAAGGAAGTAAAAGAGTACCTTGAAGACTTGTTAAACAGAGGATGGATAGCTAAATCCAAATCCCCCTATTCCAGTCCCATCGTGTGCGTGCGTAAAAAGGATGGGGGCCTCCGCCTGTGCTGTGATTATCGGGAGTTAAATAGGAAGTCCATCCCTGACCGCCATCCAATACCACGTATACAGGACATGCTTAACACCTTGAAGGGAAGTTCCTGGTTTTCTGTCCTCGACCAAGGAAAGGCATACCACCAGGGTTTCCTGGAGGAATCAAGTCGCCCTCTCACTGCCTTTATTACACCATGGGGATTGTATGAGTGGGTGAGGATTCCCTTTGGTCTGTCATCTGCTCCGGCAGAGTTTCAGAGGTCAATGGAGGAATGCCTGCTGGGGCTACGAGACGAAGTATGTCTGCCTTACCTAGACGACAACCTGGTTCACTCTAAGACATTTGAGGATCACTTGAATGATCTGAAGAGGGTCCTGCAGCGTTACGAAAACCATGGAGTTAAATTGACAGCAAAAAAATGTGAGCTCTTCAAAAATCAGGTGAGATTCCTGGGGAGGCTTGTGACCGAGGACGGTCATACCATGGACCCTGCAGACATCGCCCCTGTCCAGGCATTAAAGCAGAGGAACCCCACCACTATTGGGGAAGTGAGGAAGTTGTTGGGATTCATCTCATACTATCGCAGCTATATTCCAAACTTCTCACGCATAGCGAAGCCTCTCTATGACCTCCTCTCCACAGAAAAGCTTGCAAAAGGAAAAAACAAACAAAGAAAATATGACAAGAAAACACAGAACAAAGGGGGTCAGCTCCCGTCCTCCCACCCAATTGTGTGGTCAGCAGAACATAAGCAGGTACTCTGCCAGCTCATTGATTTCCTCTCTCAGCCACCAGTCTTAGGATATCCCGACTTCGAGCAGCCCTTCATCCTACATTGTGATGCGTCACAGGAGGGGCTCGGGGCAGTGCTTTATCAGAGGCAACATGGAAAGCTGGCTGTGATCGCATATGGGTCCAGAACTCTAACCACCCCTGAGAAAAACTATCACCTTCACTCAGGAAAGTTGGAGTTTCTTGCCCTAAAGTGGGCCATATGTGAGAGATTCAGAGACTATCTATATTATTCTCCACCATTCATAGTCTATACAGATAACAATCCACTCACATATGTGCTCACCACGGCCAAGTTGAATGCAACCACCCACCGGTGGGTCGC
The DNA here is from genome assembly GCF_964638095.1 of Poromitra crassiceps. Taxonomy (NCBI): domain Eukaryota; kingdom Metazoa; phylum Chordata; class Actinopteri; order Beryciformes; family Melamphaidae; genus Poromitra; species Poromitra crassiceps. The sequence goes on from NC_139643.1 coordinate 12,764,530, forward strand.
TGAACTCGCTGACTTCCAGTTCAACATAAAGTACCGACCTGGCAAGGCTAATCGGGATGCTGATGGCCTCTCACGCATGCCCTTGGATATGGAACAGTACATGCAAACCTGTACACAAGCAGTGACACCTGAGGTCATAAACAGTGTGACTGAGGCTCTGGCTGTTCAGCTGCAAGGAAGTGAGCCCTGGCTGTGCCCTCTGACCATTTCCACAGTGATAGCTGAGGACAGCAAGGAAGTGAGGATGTCAGTGGTGGAAATCCCCAAAACCGCACTGAGAGAGGCACAACAAGAGGATCCTGTGCTTGGAGAAGTGCTTAAGTATGTCACCACAAACCACTGGCCAAAAGGTGGAAAACAGGCCTGCAACAAGGAAATAGCTGCACTGGCAAGGGAAAAACATAAACTGCAAATTAATGATGATGGTTTGCTATACAGAAAGACGGCCAGCCGATCACAGCTACTCCTGCCTAAGAAATTCCATCAGCTTGTGTATAAGGAACTACATGAAGAAATGGGTCACCTTGGAGTAGAGAGGGTCTTGACACTCATCAGAGACCGCTTTTATTGGCCTCACATGCAGAAGGATGTTGAGCATTATATAACAAGGGTGTGCAGCTGTCTAAAAAACAAGCGTCCCAACAAGCCAACCAGAGCTCCCCTCACCAACATCGTCACCACATATCCATTCGAGCTAGTTGCTATTGATTACTTACATTTGGAAAAATGTAAGGGAGGATATGAGTATATCCTTGTGGTGATGGACCACTTTACACGGTTCGCTCAGGCCTACCCCTGCAAAGATAAAACGGCCAAAACAGCTGCAGATAAGATCTATGGGGATTTTATACTGAGATTTGGCTTCCCCACAAGACTCCACCACGACCAGGGGAAAGAGTTTGAAAACAAGCTGTTTGCCAAGCTGCAGGAATACAGTGGAGTGAAAGGGTCTAGGACCAGACCACCCACAGGGGAATGGCCAGGTGGAAAGATTTAATCGAACACTTTTGGCCATGCTTCGAAGACTCCCAGAAACAGCTAAAGCAGATTGGAAGGCTTCCCTGCCAAAAGTGGTTCATGCGTATAATTGCACACGTAGCGAGGCCACTGGCTATGCCCCCTACTTTCTATTGTTTGGGCGGAACCCTAGGCTCCCTGTTGACCTGATGTTTGGCCTCACAGCAAAGAACCAAGGCTCATCCCACAGAGATTATGCTGAGAAATGGAAAGCTCGAATGGATGAGGCTTACAAGCTGGCCTCAGAGACAGCCAATAAAGAGGGCAAATGAGGAAAAACACTCTATGACAGGAAGGCCTATGGTGCAGAGTTGTACCCTGGATGCAGAGTGCTGGTCCGAAATCTCAATGAAAAGGGAGGACCGGGGAAATTGAGATCGTTTTGGGAAGATCGAGTGTTTGTCGTGACGCAAAGAAAACATCAAGACAGCCCAGTGTATGAGCTCAAGCAGGAAGATGGAAAGGGGCGGATCCGAGTCCTCCATAGGAACCTCTTGCTGCCGTGTGACTTCCTGCCAGTACAGAAGATGGACTCAGCTGCAGAACCAAAATCGAAAAAAAAGAAAGACAGCAACAAACAGAGACATGAGCAACAAGAACAAGAACACGGTTCAGAGGATGAGGATGAATGGAGAGGAATCATTGGATTACAAGCAGAGGATAGAGAAGAAGAGGAGCATCATCAGCAGACGGAAACACCAGAGGTCTATGTGGATAATGGAGCAGAAGGATTGGATGATCTGAATGACAAGGATGCTGCAGAGAACCAGGGGGACCAGGAGGAAGAGGAGATGGGGACAGAGGAGAATGACATTGACACCCAAAGCGTTGAGAGGGATCATCAGTCTCCAGAGTCGGCATGCAGTGATGAAGAGGATGCTGACCTGTCACCTGTCGGGGAGAGAAAGTATCCTTTGAGACACAGAAAACAAAAGTTAATGTTTACTTACCATAGGTTGGGGCTCCCCACAATGTCATATGACTAAGTAACTCTAAATATGGGCTAAATGTTTGGGGTAAAGTTATCATACAGCCAATAAGATTGCGAGTGCTGTTATGAGTTATAATACAGTTCTGAAGAGTGAATAACAATAGGGATGTTTTGTTGAGAAAATCAGCCGATGACGTGACCCACTATGATTACTGCACCACATGTTGCTTCAGATAGGAGGTTATTGCAATGTTAAAGTATGCCTTACTCAGAAAAGATGCAGATACCCATGCTAGTGATGGAAGTGGCAGTGGACTGTTATCGTGCACAATGACACCTACTGCAAACATATGACATCAACGGGAGATACGTGTCATATGGTTTACTGAAAGAGTAATGCATCTTCATGGACTGAATGGACTGAACTCTGACTCCTACTTGGGAGTAACCATCTTATATGCAATGCATAAGTACAACATGAGGTGTGATGAGGTCATAATGTCGGGACGCCATTAAATTGTTGGGGGGAGAGTGTGAGGGTATAGAACCAGGCTACCCCCTATAGAACCAGGCTACCCCCTATTGTTTATTTTAGTACTCATTCTTTTCATTTTATTGTGTTCATGGCATTGAGTTATACAGGAATTATTTGAGTTATGTTATAAAGTCAACAGAACATTGTTTACAACTGTACTCCATTTCCCTGCAATGATAACACATAAGGTAGCCTACTGTAGTGGCGCCCTCCGGCCGCCAGAGGGAGTATCGCCAAGTATGAGCAGCATCTGTTAAGGAGCCTGTAGACAGGAAAACACACAGTTTCCGGTCTACAAGTGACGAGACGAAACAGAAACGTGTAACTAACACAGCTACTGTACTGTATGTGTTATTTTACAGGTAAGCAGGACAACATGGGTTGGGTAAACACTTATGGTGTCATAGGGTATGTGAAGGAGGGTGGGAATGTAGTCGGCCGTTTGTAATTCCACCAGTGAATGTTTTGAGAGCAAGTAGATAAACGTTAGCAGCTAAGCTAATTGTAGCTAACTCTTGCTAGCGATTGTGCCCTGTGGTGCTGTGTCATGAGTAAATTGTCTGTGTTTACTGTGAAGGCTATTCTATAATTCAAGAGGATTGAATCACTTCTACCAACCCCTGTAAATTCTGTTAGTGACGCTAAATAAGGAAGAGGAGTACTCATGTTTTGTATGATTTATATATTTATGCTATGGATGCTGTATTTTGTCATTTTATTTAACTAAGAGGAAAAACACACAGTTTCCGGTCTACAAGTGACGAGACGAAACAGAAACGTGTAACTAACACAGCTACTGTACTGTATGTGTTATTTTACAGGTAAGCAGGACAACATGGGTTGGGTAAACACTTATGGTGTCATAGGGTATGTGAAGGAGGGTGGGAATGTAGTCGGCCGTTTGTAATTCCACCAGTGAATGTTTTGAGAGCAAGTAGATAAACGTTAGCAGCTAAGCTAATTGTAGCTAACTCTTGCTAGCGATTGTGCCCTGTGGTGCTGTGTCATGAGTAAATTGTCTGTGTTTACTGTGAAGGCTATTCTATAATTCAAGAGGATTGAATCACTTCTACCAACCCCTGTAAATTCTGTTAGTGACGCTAAATAAGGAAGAGGAGTACTCATGTTTTGTATGATTTATATATTTATGCTATGGATGCTGTATTTTGTCATTTTATTTAACTAAGAGGAAAAACACACAGTTTCCGGTCTACAAGTGACGAGACGAAACAGAAACGTGTAACTAACACAGCTACTGTACTGTATGTGTTATTTTACAGAATGCCAGTAAACAAATTATCATTCCAACACACTGACTGGAGTCGTCCTTAGTCAAGTGTGTAACATCTATACCTAATATATACAATCAATGCTGTCTATACCCATGGTCACCTATTAGGGATTAGGCTACATTGCCGCCTGCCCTCCTAATATGGTCGGACAACGGTACATGTCATGACGTGTCACAGACCGCATATTTTGGGATTATTTTATCAAGTGGATTATGTCAACGAACGGGACTTGCGTGGCGTCCGTGGACAATGCATACCTTGGGTGGCATTTGGCTTCAGGTTTGTCTTTCACTTTGGTGAAGGGTTCAGCATCATGTCGCTTCCTCCTGAGTCCTGTGTCGACTGGTCTGTCACGCAAGTTCGCAACCAAATTAATGATCAAATTAGCAGTGAACAGGGGGCATGTCGCGTCACGCGTGATGCACGTGATTCCATCCTTAATCGAATTTGAATTAAAAGTGTTATTTAGACAGTCACTGTCTGCACGGCACGGCAGCACACATGCTTGAGTCAGTGACAGACAGGGCGCTTGACAGCGAATTCAGCGGACAGATCAGAGGGGAAAGACTGGCGGGGGGGAATTAATGGGCCAAACGGCCGCTACTCGATAACAGTATCGATAAGGTCGGACCTTATTGATTTTCGGGTTTCGAGTCGAGTCCCATCCCTACCTACGAGCGGCTTGAAATCCCTGGCGTGGTCATGCCGGAAAACAACATCTAACCTGTGGGCGTCTCCCCGCCCCCCCATTTCATGGTTTTCATTGCCCCGTTTGCGATCAGCTGATAGAGTTTATTGGCTGCGTAAAATGCAGATCAAAGGTTTGGATGTTTGGATTTAATTAATTCAAATTGTACTCAGTACTCAGTATGATTTAAAAAGTAACGAAGTAGATTACATGGTGCAATCCATACTTAAGTAAGAGTAAAATTACAGACTTGAAAAAATAACTTTTAAAAGTACAAGTACCCAAAAAAAGTACTTAATTACAGTAACGTGAGTAGTTGTAATTCGTTCCTTCCACCCCTGGAGACCTGTATGAAAAATGGATGATCCCAAAAGAGAAAACCAAGGAGCAGCTGGGAGACGCCATTGTGATGGAGCAGTTTCTGAGAATTCTCAACCCTGAGCTTCGCACCTGGGTAAAAGAGCGCAACCCAACTACATCAAAGGAAGCTGCAGAAATGGCTGAGGCATTCCTTGCTGCCCGACGTCCACTTAAGAGCTATTTAAATCCCAGACCCAGTCCGGCCCTTCCATCTTCGGGTAAGACAGAGGGTGGGAATGGGCACAGGTTCAGGATTTCAAAGACTTCAGCTTCCCCAAATACGACCAGCAGCCGGGTTAGAGACTTTCGGTATAGAGGGCCCCCAGTATGTCATTCTTGTGGTCGCACAGGCCATCTTAAAGCAGAATGTCCCGATCACCACGTGAGCAAAACATATATGACCTGTTCACCACAGTCTCTAAATTCTCAGCAAGAGGGAGTGGATGATCTAGCACCCCCTAGTGTTCAAGAGCGCACTGCTTGTGTTTTTATAGGGGACAAGCCCTGTATTGCCCTTTTAGATTCTGGTAGTGACCGCACTCTTGTCAGGCAGGATTGTCTCCCCAGTGACGTTACTTTCAATGGTCAAGTTAAAGTTTGGTGTGTTCATGGTGATAATGTAGACTACCCCTTAGCTGACATCTATATGGAAGTTGAGGGACAGCAGTACTTTCTGTCAGTGGGTGTAATGGGTACACTTCCTTACCAAGTGGTGTTAGGCAGGGATTTTCCCATCCTCCGAGACCTAATAGCCAGGGGGAAGGAAAATAGTGTTGCTTCGGGTGGGGGTATGGTTACAATCACCAGGTCTATGGACAGTGAGCACCACTCAGAGCCAGGTCCATGGAGTGATTTACCTTTTGCAGGCAACCAGGTTCCTGAGGTGGAGAGCTCCAGAAAGTGTCGGCCAAGAAAGAGCAAAGCGCAAAGGAGGCAGGAAAAGGTGAGGGGGACACATATGTGTGAACCAGCTCAAGAACCAGAACATGAAGATCTAATGGTTATACCTAGTGATATTGCACAGCTTCAAAAACAGGACCCCTCTCTAGCGCCCCTATTTTTAAAATGTGGATCTGAGTCGACTGAGGTCACAGAGGGAGACAGGGAGCTATTTCTCCTAAAGGGTGAGCAGCTGTATCGCCGTAGTAGGGTGGGAGACCAGCTGGTTGTTCCCAAGAGCCTGAGGCCCACCGTCTTGCAGCTAGCTCATTCTATCCCTTGGGCAGGTCACTTAGGCCAACAGAAAACGTTCTCCAGGATGTTTCCTCGCTTTTACTGGCCCCAGCAGTTTACTGACACAGTTCAGTTTTGCAAGTCATGTCCACAATGCCAGTTGACTGCTCCAGGTAGAAAGGGTGACAGGGCTCCTCTTATAACCATGCCTGTAATAGACACCCCTTTCTCCCGCATCGCCATGGACATCGTAGGCCCACTGGAGAAGAGCAGTGGAGGTCACAGGTATATTTTAGTAGTGTGTGACTATGCGACAAGGTATCCTGAGGCATTTCCCTTAAGAAAGGTCAAAGCCCGCCAGATTGCAAACTGTCTAGTGCAGTTGTTTTCAAGAGTTGGGGTCCCCAAAGAAATCATAACAGACCAAGGGTCCAACTTCACCTCAAACTTCCTCAAGGAAGTCTACAAACTGTTGGGAATTCGAGGAATCAAAACCAGTCCCTACCACCCACAGACAGACGGCCTTGTTGAGCGTTTCAACAAAACTCTAAAATCCATGCTGAGGAAGTTTGTGGGAGACTCTGGGGCTGACTGGGACCAATGGCTCCCATTTCTACTTTTTGCCTACAGAGAGGTGCCTCAAGCATCGACAGGTTTCTCTCCATTTCAGCTCCTGTATGGTCATACTGTGCGGGGTCCGCTGGATGTGCTGAAGGAGGCCTGGGAGGGGCCTACACCAGGAAAGCAATGCAGTACCCTCTCTTATGTTTTGAAGATGAGAGACAAGCTTGAACAGTTCCAGGAGCTGCCGAACACTAATCTGGTCAGTGCTCAGCAGCGTCAAAAACAGAGCTATGACAAAGTGGCTCGCCGGAGGTTCTTCACAGAGGGCCAGAAAGTTCTGTTGCTTCTTCCAACCTCAGAGAGTGGTCTCTTGGCCAAGTGGCAGGGGCCCTATGTGATCAACAGGAAAGTGGGTCCTGTCACCTACGAACTGTCCATGCCAGAGCGCCGCAAGAAGCATCAGGTATTTCATGTTAATTTATTAAAGCAATGGTTTGACAGATCTGCTTCATCATCACTACAGTTATGGGCTCGCACTGTCGTAGAAGAGGAGGAGCCACAGGAGCAGTTCTTCCCCTCTGCATTTGAAGAGCAGTCCTTCCCAGATCTCAGTCATCTTGGAGCAGAGCAGCAGGAGGAGCTGGAGTCCATCATGCCGGGTGAGCTCTTCAGCACCAAGCCTGGCTACACAGACCTCATCCAACATGACATTCGGCTCCGTTGTCCCAATCAAAAACCCTTTAGGGACACCTCCTCCAGAGTTCCAGCTAAGCTGATTCCGGCACTGAAACAGGAGGTGCAGGATATGCTTGCCATGGGGGTGATTGAGCCATCTAGAGGTGAGTGGTGTAGTCCAGTGGTGCTGGTGCCCAAGAAAAATGACACTAAACAGAGATTTTGTATAAATTTCTCTAAACTGAATGCTGTTTCTGCTTTTGATGCTTATCCAATGCCAAGAGTAGAGGAATTGATTGAGCGCTTGGGAAATGCAAAATATCTGTCTACACTGGACTTGTGTAAAGGATATTGGCAGGTGCCATTGACTGAGTCCTCTAAAGACTTAACAACCTTTAGGGTCCCTAGTGGACTTTATCGTTTCAGGACAATGCCTTTCGGACTGCACGGAGCTCCAGCTACATTCCAGAGGCTGGTGGACGAGGTCCTGAGAGGAGCGGATGGCTATGCTGTGGCATACATTGATGACATCGTGGTGTTCAGTGAGACATGGGAGGATCACATGCAACACCTCTCTGATGTCCTTCAGCGGATTCGGCTGATCATCAATGCACGTAAATGTCACATTGCTAAGGAAGAGGTGGAATACCTTGGATACATCATCGGTGGTGGGGTCATCCGCCCTCAAGTGAGTAAAGTGGAAGCTCTTGCAGCCTATCCTCCTCCAACCACCAAGAGGAAAGTAAGATCATTCCTGGGTTTGGCTGGTTGGTATCGACGCTTTATCCCAAATTTCTCTGCGAGGTCAGCTGTTCTTAGTGACCTCACCCGTAAATCCAGCCCTAACAAGGTCAAATGGAGTCCATCTTGTAATGCTGCTTTTGAGGACTTGAAAAACTGTATGTGTAATAAACCTGTCTTGCAGTGTCCGGATTTCACCCGTCCATTTACTGTGCAGACAGATGCTTCGGGAGTAGGACTTGGAGCTGTGTTGCTGCAAGGCACAGGAGAGGAACAGAGGCCGGTGCAGTATATAAGCCGCAAGCTCTTTCCAAGAGAAACAAGGTATTCAACCATTGAGAAGGAGGCCTTGGCGGTGAAATGGGCCCTGGACACTTTGAAATATTACTTGATGGGAGATGAATTTATGTTGGAGACTGACCATCGTGCATTGCAGTGGATGAACAGGATGAAAGATTCCAATGCAAGAATTACTCGGTGGTATCTGTCACTCCAGCCTTATCGTTTCAGCATCCAGTATCTGCCAGGAAAAAAGAACGTGGTGGCTGACTTCCTGTCCCGATCCTTTGAAGAGTGACTGTCTTAAGGGGGGGGGGAGTGTGACAAAGTGGGTGAGACCTCTCCGTTTCCTCACCACTATTGTCTCATACATATTCACATTATCCCCTTAATGTTCATATCATACATTCATACATGCACACATACATTGTTCAGTTGGCTATAATTTATCTTTTCTTTGTAACAGTTGCAACATTTACTATACTAGTTTTGTTTGTGTTCGCATTATGTTACAGTCACATCAAAGTACAATGATAAGTTAAAGCACACACAGAGCCATGTTCATGTCATTCACCTTTATTGATTTGCAGTATATAAACCAGTGTTTCTTTGTTCTGCCATGCTGCTCACCAATTGTTTGTTCTCGTCCACACAGATACACCATGTTGGCTTGGTTGGGAGGGAAAGGGCTCCGCCCAGCACTTCTGCTGCATTTATACAGTCGGTGATGTCATCCTGACATCATTGGGGCAAACCAAGCAGAGGGGTTGTCTGATTGTTGAGTGTTCATTTTGTGGAGTTATGATACTCTAAAGTAATGAAGAGATTACAAAACATTCTGTTACTAGTTATATAGTTGTGTGAATAATCTGTCGTTTAACTTTGAATATGCTATTTCAAATCCTTGTGTAAGGGAAAAGAGAAAGATCACCTCCAGTGGAATGGTGTAGGCTGAAGAGAGCCAGGAGTCAATTGGTTATGCTATAAAGTCATTTGGGTTTCGTCTCCTCGAGAGAGAGGTCAGGCCGTGCTGCCCGAACACGAGCCATTATTTAAGTTTCATTATGGAGTAACTTTGCATTATTTCCTTTGTTCTGTTTGTTTGTTTTGTTTAACTTGCAAGTATTTTTGTTATGGGAGCACTATAAATAAATGCACCTCTGAGAACTGCAAACCATGTCCTCTGCGTCTGCCTGCCTGCCACCTTCCTTGCCACTTTTGCTTCACTACCTCACACCCCCCCCCCCCCCCCCATAAAAACATGCAGAAGATCAGATCGTCATCGTCATCCGACCAGTGACGACAACATCCGAAGTTGGTCCCCGGGCGCTGTACGAGAAAGCGACCACTGCTCCTGGCCTGCCCCCCCGGAGGAAAGGACAAGCCAGGATGGGTTAAATGCAGAGGACAAATTTCACCGGCCACCGTCAGCATGTGTGTGTGTGTGGCCGTCCGTGCATGTGTTGATGTGTAATCGTGTGACAATAAAGACGGGCTTGTCCACGCGCTTGTCCATCTGAAATCTGAAATCGTGATTTAGTGCCAAATTCAACCACCCTTGCTGCCGGGAGCACCCCACAGGGCGACCCGAAAGGCATCGGTGAACCACGGGCGTATGGAAACGTTCATGCCTGACCATCTGACATATTAGAGTGGCAACAATACTACTTCCTTGCCACCGACAGTACCGCGTGCGCGAACCGCGAACCGGACACGTCGAGACTGTAGTACCTGACAAATGTGTGATGAGAGGACCATGAGGCCGCGGCACACATGTCCTCCACCGAAACACCACGCAACAACGCAGAGGATGTCGCAACACCTCGCATAGAATGCGCCTTGATACCCTCCGGGGGTATCTTACCCATGGCAGAGTATGCCAATGCGATCGCCTCCACTATCCAGTGTGATAAGCGATCCTTCGAAAGGGGCCCACCATGGGCCTTCTGCCCAAAGCAGACCAACAACTGGTCTGTAGTGCGTAATGAACGCGTCCTGGCCACATAGGCCGAGAGCGCCCTTACGGGGCACAGCATGTGCAAGCGTCTCTCCTCACCCGAACTGAACGGCGGGGGACAGAATGCTGATAAGTCTATGACCATAGACCTATAGCTGGCATTAATGTTCTTGGGTTGGTAAGCCGGGTTAGGTCGCAACGTAACCCTGCACCCATCATTCCCAAAAACCATACAGGCCTGCTGCACCGAGAGGGCAATCAGGTCACCAACTCTCTTTCCTGACGACAAGGCCAGCAGCAGCGCGGTCTTTAAGGACAGAACCTTTAAATCGGCGGAGTCCAAGGGCTCAAACGGATGACCCGTTAGCCCGTCCAGCACCGTAACCAGGTCCCATTTGGGAAAGACGCACCGCGACGGCGGCCGCAGTTTACGCGCCCCCTTCATGAAGCGCAAGACCAAAGGGCACGCCCCGACGGGGCTCCCTTCAATTCCCATGTGGCAAGCAGAAATCGCGGCTACGTACACCTTAAGCGACTGCGGGGACTGACCCGCGTCAAGCAGGCTCTGAAGGAAACAGAGAACTGGTCGCACACTGCAGTTCACTGGATCCACACCCTTACCTGTGCACCAACGCGAAAAGCCCCGCCACTTGTACGTGTACTGAGTGCGGGTCGAAGCAGCCCTAGCACTCTGAATAGTGCATACCACATTATCGGGCAAGCCCTGGGCTAGCAACTGGTCCCGTTCAGGAGCCAGACTGCTAGCTTCCACCTGCCTGGGGAGGGGTGGAACACCTCCCCCTCCGCCTGGGATAGGAGATCGGCCCGCACCGGCAACGCCCAGGGCGGGCCTTGCGTCAGGGAGACCAGCTCCGCAAACCATGTCTGCCTGGGCCAGAACGGGGCCACTAGAACAAGCCGGAGGCGTTGTTCCTTCACCCTGTCCAACACCTGATGGATCAGGGGGATCGGTGGAAACGCATAGAGCCCCTCCCGTGGCCACACGTTCGCTAGTGTGTCGTGTCCCAACGGGGGGCTGTCCCCCTGGATGGAGAACCACAATGGGCAGTGCCTCGCGCGCCGCGATGCGAAGAGATCGACGCGGGCACGACCGAACCTGGCCCAAATTTGTTCCACCACCTGAGGGTGGAGGCACCACTCCGTATGACGGGGATAGCCTCGAGACAGCAGGTCGGCGCCGTAATTCAGCCATCCCGGCAGATAAACCGCCGACACTGACAGGAGACGGGGATACGCCCACAGGTGAATCCCCACCGCTAACTGGTTCAGCGCCTTCGACCGCACACCGCCCTGTTTGTTCAGGTGGGCGATCGCCGCCGTATTGTCCTAGCGAATCAGCACATGGTGTCCATGTATGATCCGCTGGAAGTGAAGCAGAGCCAGGCGAATCGCCTCCAGCTCCAGCACGTTTATGTGGCAAAGCTCCTGAGCCTCCCACCGGCCGTTCGCCAAAAAATGCCCACACACCGCACCCCATCCCCAGAGGGAGGCGTCGGTGCGAATCACTAACCTGAGCGGGACAGGGCCCAACCGAGTGCCTCTCGAGAGGTAACGGGGGTCCGCCCATATGGCCAGCGCCTGGCGGGCCTGACCTGTCAGAGGAACCCTGTGATGACTGTCCCTGGTCGGGTCCAGGCGAAGCCCGAGGAACCAGATTTGGAACGGACGCATGTGTAGCCTCCCCAGAGGGAGCACATGCAGTGCTGAGGCCATCAGGCCCAACATGACTGTGTACTGATGCACTGACACCAAGGGGCACAGACTTATTGTCCTTGCTGTCCGCACCGTGCGAGCCTGTCGCTCTGGCGAAGGGCGGGCCCGCATGGCCCGGGAGTCTGGCTCGAGCCCCAGGAGGGTCGCTGTCTGCTCTGGGGCGAGGCAACTCTTCTGCCAATTCACCAAAAACCCTAAGGTTTGTAGGTGATCGCTCACCACCTTGGTATGTTTCGTGGCACAGACCCTCGAGTCGGCCACAATGAGAGCATCGTCGAGATATAGGAAGACACGGATCCCCCTCACGCGGAGGGGGACCAAGGCTGTCTCCACGCACACCGTGAATGTTTGCGGGCTCAAGACATGCCGAATGGCAAGACACAGAACTCGTAAGCCTTCCCTAGGAAGGAGAACCTCAGGTATTTCCTGTGCCTCTTGACCATGTGGACATGGAAGAATGCGTCTTTCAGATCCACGGAAGTAAAGAAATCCCCCTGTCTCAACGCGTTGAACAGGTGGGGAAAAGAGAGCATTCGGAACGGTAACTTCCTCAGCGTCTTGTTGAGACGCCGGAGGTCCAGAATCGGACGCATGGAGCCGTCCCTCTTGGGCACGACAAAGTACCTGTGGTAGAACCCCGAGCGCACCTCTGCCTTGGGAACCGAGCAAATCGCCCCTTTGGCGAGGAGCGAAATAACCTCCTTGTGGAGTATGTCCCTGGACTCCCCTTCCACAGCCGAATCGGGGATCCCGTCGAACCTGGGCGGGGGCCTGGCAAATTGCAGGGCGTATCCCTTCTGAAGGGTGCGCCGTAACCAGGGGGACGGGGAACATAGACAAAGATGGTCAAAGATGGTCAAAGATGGTCAAAGATGGTCTCTTGTGGCCAAAGGGGGTGGAACCCACCCCCTTGGTCATGAGTATATTGTTGGGCACCGGGACCTGACCCGGTACCCTGGCGGGGGAAGAATATAGGGGGGGCAGGACGTAAGAGGCTATGCCCCCCTGTCGGTTTCTTACGCAGGCTCCGCCTACTGACGTGCCCTGTGAGCGTGTCGAACCGACGTAACCCCCCCGCCGTGCGGCTTTCGCAGGCTGGGGGGACCAAGGAGGCAATGTTCTCTTTCGACCGCCGCGCGCGGACTTGTCCGTTCGTGCGGACCCCAGGAGAGCCCCCGACCAACAATGGGCCCATGGCACCATTGATGGTGGGCTTGTCCCGGGGGCCTCTTGATGACGGGTATGAGACCCTGGGAGAGCTCCCGACCGAACTCGGGCCCTGGGCACTGAGGACGGTGGGCTTGTCCCTAAAGCTACAAGCCGAAGGCTGGCTCTGAGACCAAGCCTTGGCGAGCTGCCGTCCATGCCGGGCGTACCGCACCGGCGAGTGACGGGCTGGGCAGGTCCCTGCTGAGTCCCGGACCGAAGTTGAGCGCTGAGCTTCAACGACGGTGGGCTCATAGCCCCCCCCTTTCCCCAGGGAGGTGACTAAGAATGAGACTGGTCACCAGGCTCCCCGCGCACCCCCTCGCTTTGGTGGCCGGGGGCCTCGTACCCTGGCCTGCCGTGGGACCCAGGACAGGCCCACTGCAGCTGGGTGGGGCGCCTCCATTGCATGCGCCCTAGGCTGTGGGACTCGTATCCGCAGGCGTGGGGCGGCTCGTGGCGCTGGAGGCCCCGGAGGGCGACTCTGCGCGCGTGCTGCCTGACACCGGCGGTCCTCCCCTTTCCGCCTAGGCAACAGGGTACTGACCGCCACAGAGTCCCGCTGCCGCTTCTCCAACCGCTGGGCCAAATCCTCCACGGAAGGACCGAACAGGCACTCCGGAGAGATCTGGACCCCCAGTAGCCTCCTCTTATCCTGCTCCGGGAGCTGGGTGAGGTTCAGCCACAGGTGACGGTGAGTCAGAACGGAGAAGGCCATGACCTTCCCGCTGTTCTGCGCCAGGCAGTCGATCATACGCAAGGCGTAATCCGTGGCCATCCTGAGCTCTGGAAACAGCTCGGGGGCGGGGTCACCCTGCATCTCCCGCAGGAGCACTGCCTGGTAACCCTGCAGGATCGCCAGGTTGTTGGTCATGGCGGCGGACTGCCCCGCCGCCAAGTACGCCTTCTCGGCCAGTTTGGCCGTTAGTTGGCACGCCCTCGAGGGCAACGTGGGCCTCGCGAGATTGGGGGCCAGGTGTCTGGCCACCATCTCCTCGAGGGGGGCATCGCGGCTAACGCGAGCTTTCCCCCCCTTCTAAGGCCGACCACGGAGCCATGCCCGTGCAGAGCGGCTTGGCCTCCTGAGGCTTCTCCCATCCCATCTGCACCGCGCACACCACGTCTATACAGATGGGTAAGAGGGGCTTCGGGTGGGGCGCCTGTGGCGCCTGGCGTGGCTGGAAGTAACACCCCAGCAGTACTGACTCGGGGGGCAGGGGTGGTTCGGCCCGAGCGATGCCGAGCTTCGCTGCGGCCCTAGACATCACCCCCTGAAATTGTTTCTGGTAGGACTCATTGACGCTCGTCTCCGAGCGGGCCCCTACCAGAGAGGTGACAGTGGTTACACCGTCCCAGTCCTCCCCGCCTGACATCTCCTCTTGGGGGGTGTCCTGGGGGACGACGACTATGGGGTCGTAAGGGAAGAGCCCACCCCGTTCTAACACAGGATCGATGGGCTCATCCCCCCAACTTAAACTCTGCTGCTCAGGTTGGACCGGGGAGCCCTGCTCGTCAGGTAACTCCCCCCGACCGAGTGGTCGGACCCAGCGGAAGCGCCTCCCTCGGGAGGTGCATGGCTGAGCATCGGGCCCACCTGGACAAAGAGCAACGCTCTTTCCCGCAGCTCGCCCAGGGTGAAGCCGTTGCAGGTCTGGCAGAAGTCCGATTTCAGCAAGGCATCCGTAGCATGGTTGTGCCCGAGGCAGAACACTGCACTCCCTGTGGCGGTCGTAACTCGCCAGAGTAGCCTCACAGCTAACACAGCTCCTGGCTGCCCCCCCCTTTCTCATGGTCGCCGCCCGCTCCATGCGCGAGTTTAGCGAAGCTAACTCGCAACAAGCCCCGCCGACTGTACCAGGAATTAGCGGGAGTTATACCGTGTAAGCTAACTTTTAACAGTAGCTTGCAACGGTGAAGATAGCTGGAGTGCTACAAGCTAGATGCTAGCTGCACTGAGCAACTAGCTAACTATCTATCTAACGTTACTCCAGCCGGAGTAAAGCGCGCTCTTACACGAGTAGCCGGCGCCTAAAGTACCTAGCACACGGACGCTAACCACACAGGTGCATGCTAGCTATCCGCAACAACTGGGCTAACTAGCCTATTGTTCTAGTGCTATACAGTAAGCTATTCGCACGTATGTGACCTAGCCTAACAGTTTTGAGCACGGACCTTAGTCAGCCCTCAAGCCGATAAACGCTACCCCAGCCGGGGAACGTTTCACACAGCTACGCGGCGGTAGCAATAAAACAAGTGTTAACTGTAAGAAGCTTTAGATGATTTGATCCGACGCCGCTGGTGAAGAGAACAGGTTCGGGTCCCCTGCTTTACCTCGTTCACGTAAACCTTCTCAAGGTGGGCAGTTTAGACGGAACGAGCCTATTTTCTAGAGCTATGTTAGAGCGCTAACTTTGAGCTAACAACGGAGCTTTAGAAGACACGTCCTCTCACTGGCTGGAAGAAGCGAAGAGTAATTTTTCAGAGCAAAATGACAGTGTTCCATAGGACTGCGTGTGCAGCAAACTAGGCACTAGAGTGAGAGCTCTCGTTCTCACTCGTAAAACCCGGGTTGTAGTACAACCCTAACGTTTAGCCATGCGGAGGTTGGGTTTAGGCATGAGCAGTGGTGATCGGTTGGGTTTAGGTATGAGCAGCGATAATTGGAGACAACAGCGCCACATGGAGACTGAGAACTGAGTCTATACAGCAAGATTCACTGAGTAGTGTGCAGACTAACTTTACTCACCTATTATTGTGAATGCTTGACCATGTGAGAAAGGCCTCAAAAAAGGCATTCAACATGGCCTTCAGGGAGTCATGTGACAAATTAAAACACTGCTATTGGTTTCATTATGGCCCCACCTCTTTTTAAAGTATTGCATCATAATTGACCGTGAAAGGCCAAAACTCCCCATGGCATGAACTCCCATTACTGTTACTGTTAATTAAGTCTTTTGTTACTGTTACTGTTAATTAAGTCTTTTGAACCCAAATTGTATTTTTTCCCTCAAATTTTGTCCAGAACATGATGATGATGATTGTCTATACAGTAGGTAGAGAGATAAGATAGAAACTATGATCAGATCAGATCAGTCATGCTTCTACATTCTCTGACTGTGTTCACTTCTTGAGTTTGAGTTTGCTGGTGACCCCCTGGAACGTCCTCCCGTTGAGAACCACTGCTCTATAGCACCACCAGGTGGCCAACATGCATGGGCTGCCTTGCCTGTGTAGTGGGGGGCCACAGGAGCCCACCTGGCAGATATGGCTTGTGTAGGACTTATTCCTGAGCTGCAAACGTTTAGTAGAGATAAAGAAACAACGAATGAAGAAGAACAGTTCCAGCAAATATGTACAACAGTACAGGGTTTCATAGCAAAGTCATTTTGGTCACATGTGTCAAGCTTTAACAAAAAAGAGATCCCAATGTACACAGCCTTCTATCAACAAAGAACATACAAAATCTATTTCTCACAGATCCAGAACTTTGTTTCATTATTCCAGACTTGTATCCACTGTCCTTGGTGATGTAGATAAAAAATTTACCCCTGTTCATTACTACTCCAGGGAGATAGAGGGCACTGTGAAACTGCAGACACAGTGTCTGGGCGGAGCCTAGATCAAAGATTATAAAGGAGTAGAAGAGCCTTTGTTCTGGGTCATTTGTCATCTCCAGGAGGTTGTGTGAGCAGGCAGTGAACCGGATCCGTTTGTGGACTTTTGTTTTTGTAAATAAACTATGTTACAATTTACTCTCTAGTAAATTGACTTATTTAAAGGTTAGAACGAAATTCCTCACCACAGTTTGGTGCCGAAACCCGTGGTCGAGGGGGGAACTATAGTGGTTTAGTTGGGCAGGCTTTGGGCCTGTGGTTTGGGCCTTTGTTTCATGTCGGACCTGAATTCCTGTGTAGCGCGCAAATCAACAACAACACGGGCAGAAAAGGCCGGCGAGAAGCAGATGGAAGCCAAAGGTGAGTTGTGATTTGATTATTACAAATGCAAAAGTCTAAGTGTGTTGTGTGTTAATTGTGCCCAATAAATGATTGGTTACCGAATGATTAAAAGAGCATAAAGAATAGCGTGGAAGAAAAATGTTGTTATTGTGAAATTTGATTAAGAGGCAAGTTATTGAGCGGTGGAGCCTCAAGGATCCACTAGGTGGGAATCATTTAAACATTATAAGGTAACTGAGTTCGGTAACTAACCATATTGTTGATGTAACAGAGATTCTGCTGCGGATTGTGTAGGCCTACTAGTGAGAGAGATGAGAGTACCCACAGAGGTAAATAACAGAGTAAAACCTTAGAGGAAAGGAGAATTGTCTCCCATGCTGCGCGGTTGGAGGATCCTTTGTTCAGTAGTCTCTTAAAACGGACTGTTTAAGCCAACTCGTCTGTTCTAGGAGACTATTTGTTCAGTGCAATAGTTAGCAGTGGCTATTGTGCTAAGAAACAAAGGGGAAAGCCTCATTGGGGACTAATGAAAAGAGACCGCAGTAAAATCCTTATGGGAAGGGGAGCATTAAGCTTTAAAGTCGTCGGATTTCCCCCGGTTGGAATATAAATAGCGCTATATATAAATCAATAAGGAATAAAACGTACGTTAGTCATCCAGTGACTGAATTAGCTAGCAAATCCAAGTGTATGGTAAGAAATGTTGAAGGGAGTTTATGTGAGAAACGGTAAGCTTAAAGCTGGCCGCTCTGAGAAAGTGGCGCTCGGGAGAGTTTGCATATTACTGAAATGAAAAGAGACGCTTTACCAGTTGTGGTTGCACAAATTTAATAGGAAGATGCTTCTAAATGTAAGTGCTATTCAGTTGCTGGGATGAACAATAGTAGCAGAATCTGTTACATAAGGCTATGTTGTCTACCGTGGTTGTTTGTTAAATCGGCTTGTATGAAAGAACAACATTGACTATTGCATCAATAGTTTCTAGCCTCAGCTGATGCTTAATAATTAGGGAATTAATTTATAAGCCAGCAGCTGATTTACGCCGGTTCTGTTAGTGTGTGAGTTGTGAAACACATGGCTGTCGGCCATTTTGAATGTAGTTCACAAGAACAATGGGACCTGTAGTCTTTGTGTGAATGAATGTAATGCATGTGTAAAGATACACATATTTTACTCAACTTGCTTAGAAGTAAAGCACATGATTATAAACTGTATAGTAAATAAGCAACTTGTTAAAATAAAGTAGAATTAGAGGAAACTTTGCTGTGTAATAACCTATTTGTGTAATTTTCAGAAATGGAGGATCAAATCCTGCCTATTCAGAGAATGAGGACTCTTTATGGGCTCATGGCAGTAGAAAGGACAACTGAATGGTCTTATTGGACGAAGGGGTTGTGGCCAGCTATCGGAACTTTTGAGAAAGCTAAATTAAATGCAGTGTTAGAACAATTATCTCTTAAACAATTGGATGACCAAGATAGGAGGGAACATGAAATAGCCTACAATTTGTGGGCTGCTCAGATTGCCAGAAGGCAAGGAGAAGATTTTTTGGAACAAGCCATGCGCCAATTAGAACTAAAGACAGGAGAGGAGAGAATAGGTGTGGCTGGGGCATTGGTGAGTACAAAGCAACCAGGAAGTGAACAAAAGGCAGAGCAACAGCCACTTCGAACAAAAGGGAGGAGAGATGGACTTCAAAGGAAGGTAGACCACCCCCGCTCCAATTATGGCAGAAGAGGGGGGTGGGGTGTGACAGCAGGGCAGCTTGAGCAAAGACAAAAGAACCGGACAGGATGCTTTTGTTGTAAAAGTGAAGACCACTGGATAAGGGAGTGTCCTTACAATGTGCAGGCTCCTTCCAGAATAACATCACAGAATGGCTCAAACTAAAAGGACTTAGAGTTATTTAACATAGTGACAATGCATCTCACCCCTTCTTCCTAAACAGAGATAAGAAGATTTGAAGTAGGGTGAGGGGGGTAAAGAACAATAACATTGAATGAGACTTTAAGATGGTAAGATTTGAGCGTGGAGTGAGGAGAGCAAAATGAAAATGTGTTTGGGGAATAAATAACACAGAATTGTCTAATTATGGTAATATCAATATCCATATTTTGAGTTGAATTTCAGATTCTTCCAATTTATGTTGCCATGTAAATTAGAGACAAAGGTGGATGCTATAAATTTAAACAACACGGTGAACTTCATGTCAGATGAGGTCACTTTGGGTTAGTATTCCTTTGGTAGTATGTTAATGTGTTACACTGCTTTATGATCCATATTTAACTTTGCTGAAAGTTTGAGAAGAAGAGAAAATGAATTGTCTATCGCGATTAAGTCACAAGTAATTAAAATACTATGTTCTTTTATTTCAGAAGGAGCTCAGCTGAACTGGAGAAAATGAGAGCACAGAAAATTAAGGAATAAATGAAACGTGGGAAAACTGTGCTATGTTTAACATATTTTGTGTGTGTTTCAGAGACGGAACCATGGGCTGCAGGATGGAAGCAGTGTTATAGAACATCATTAGTAATGGGAAAGACAGATAAGGAAGAGATAGCAAAAGCTATATGGTAGAAAATGTATAATTAGAAAAGAAAGAACAGAATAGGAGAGAAGTTCACCCTCGAGATGGGTGGGGAGATAAGTGGCGCAGAGATGTCTAAGAGAGACAGACAGATTATTAAGATTACACAATAAGAACAACGTTCTGAACTATGCTAAAGGTACGGTCAGTTCGGGGTACTATTAACTCATTCACCGCCAATGACGTCTTTGACGTGTTATCAGAAATAGCCCTCCCCGCCAATGACGTGTTTGACGTGTTTTTGTTTTTATTACTGCAGGGCGTAGTTTAAACACTTCCCCAGCCTGTCACATGGTATCAGGTCCCTATCATCTAAGACAACACGTGAACAAACACATACCGCAGCTGTTGTTTTGAAATTGAGCAGGAGGAAAAGCAGAAAACTGGTAACGCTTCCTTGTGCAGACAGGAGAAACGCCATTGAAACGCGCCTCGGCGCGCTGCACGAGCTGGAGTCGCCTTCCTCTGTGCCAGCCGGGAGAAAGTAATCAAGAGATGTGTTTGATCATCGGAGGAATGAGGAAATGATCGATCAGTTTGCGAGGGCGGTGAGGACGTGTTGAATAGCCGAGGGGAAAACGGGAACGATCAGATAGCAGGGGATATGACAGGGAGACATGGACGAGGAAGGGTGCAAAATAAACACACAACAGCAAGGCACAAGGCAGAAGCGGGAGCAGAGCAGCCCGCTGTCCTTTCTCAAGAGCTATTCAGTTGGTTCATGTAATCGCTGGGCTGCGTGCCCTCCAGTGTTGCTCCTGGCCAATCCCAGCGCCACAGGGCGTGGTTATTGCTTATCATATGTGGGGTTAGAAATCTAAAAGGGGGATCGTGTGTGTGTGTGTGTGTGTGTGTGTGTGTGTCTGTCTGTCTGTCTGTCTGTCTGTCTGTCGGTGTGTCTGTCTGTCTGTCTGTCTGTCTGTCTGTCTGCACTGAAAGAATTTACTGCATGGTGTAGTAATGTTTAGTAAAGAACTGACATAATTTCTACTTAGTAATATTAGGAAGTATAATTTCTAAATATTATTTTGTAATATGTACACATTTTATTCTTGAAAATACATTAAATGTGTGGGATAGGTACATTTTAGTAAGAATGTTTGCGTAATATTTACTTACATAATACATAATAATATTTACATACATAATCCTAAAAACAGTAAGTAAATTAACTGTGTGGAATGGGTACATTTTTGTAAGAATGTTTGCGTAATATTTACTTACATAATACATAATAATATTTACATACATAATCTTAAAAACAGTAGGTAAATTTTAATCAAGCATATTTTTATTGAATCCACGCATGCGCATTTGCACGAGACAGTTCTCTTTCCGGTATCCGGTTTCATGCACCTGCAGTTGGAGGGACATGTGCTTGTGACTGTTCACATTTTTCGAGTGGCTGCAAGGTAAGTTTGGCTTTCTGTTTAATTAGGTTTGTGACGATAATAATTGGGCATAGTGCGTTGTGATACTTGGTGATATGTTACTGTTTGTATTTTAATCACATAAATGCACGTTGATGTTACTGCAGCCCTCAGTCAGCATGTTTTCCACCTGCCATGGCAGGACCCACAGCCCTAGCTGTATTTGACCTAAACAATTCACAGTTTAGCCATCTGTAGTCGAGTGGAAGGAACTATTTGTCAGTCCGCTCTCCCACTCTCCGTTCACTACCGTGGCGGGTCAGGATAGCCAGTCCCGCGCTGCGGAAGAGCTAATTTAATGTAACGTTATGTCTGATCGGCTCTCTCTCTCTCTCTCTCTCTCGCTCTCTCTCTCTCTCTCATATGTAACGTTATGTCTGGACGTGCTGTGAACTGCGTTCGGCTGCATTCGGCTCTCTCTCTCTCTCTCTCTCTCTCTTTAATGTAACGTTATGTCTGGACATGTGTGAGCTGCGTCTCTCTCTCTCTCTCTCTCTCTCTCTCTCTCGTGCTGTCTCTTTGCAATTAGGTGAATGTGATTCATGAAATTCACTGTCATTGGTTTGTGGAAAAAAACATGTCTCTGTCAACAGGACACAGGGCAGCACCACAGCTGCAGGATGAGACAGTGACACTGCAACATTAGTCAGGCAAGTAGAAATGTAATACATTCTATCATATTGCTGTTATTATTTCCCCCTATCCTTCACTGTGTAATGTGACATAAAATTGTGGCTAAATGTTTTAGATCGGGGCTTTTAAACTCTGAGACTGCATCCCCCCACCCCCTTAGTTTACGTATTTACTACAAAATGCCACTCAATACCTGTATTGATCATAAATTCCATAGACACTCAATAATTGAGCAATGATAGCTTGATATTGCTGTTTGACATCAGACTACACCAAATTCATAAAATAAGGTTGGTCTGAAGACATGTATTATTCTCTGACTGGAGGGGAAATAGTAAATGATCTCTGAACTATCTCTTTAACCAAATCACATACATTTAGGCTATTCTATGTGATCTCCTTTTGATAACTAATGAAATAATGATATATGTTTTAACTTCCATTCACTGAGCCTTCCCTGAAACTGTTTGGAGTCCCCCTGGGGAGGCCCGCCTCTCACTTAGAAAACCTCTGTTTTAGACCATTGTTTTAATATCACAATTGTGTCTGTTACAGGATGACCTTACTCTTACGATGAGTCGAGAGTGGACAGTTGAGGGAGGAGGACACACCAACACCAAGGGAGGTGTTGTGGGGACAACTGAGGCCGTTCCTGGACAAACTGAGTCAGGTGTGCTTGTTTAAAAAAAAATGCAGCAAGACACACCAATCCAATCCATACACAGCACAAATCCTCCATCTTTCCACCCATGGCTCTTGTAGGGGTGGGAATCACACGTTTGATCTCAATACAATACTACATGTATATGGATTCATTGGACAATGATGCAATATTTGCCAATATCACGATTTCTATACGATTCGATTGAGCGGCTGCGATCGATATTAGACTATATGCATTGATTTATATCCGAGAGGGGAGCGAATATCCTCTCCCTCTTTTTCTTGCGTGCTTGCTATGGTGCTCGCATTGTTTGTATGCGAAAGAGTACGCTAATAATTCATATTGATGTTTTCACTGTCCATCGATGCTGTGGAGCTGAACAGTCACATGACATCTCTTGCCCCGGAAGTGAGTTTCCCATTCATTTTTTCCATAGACATTTAAAAAAATCCCTATATAACAAGTTTTAAGGCTGGAACCAAGCCAACTCGTGACCTACTGAACTGTGAGTGACCATAAAACATTTAACTTGGAGCAAAAACAAAAAATGTATCGGATCATTGAATCGATGCATCAATGCAGATCGATGTATCGTTCCACCCCGAGGCTCTTGCTCCGTAGCCTGGTAAACCAGCCCGTCACGTGAACTCACATTTCATTTGGTTCTGCGTGACGGTCTGGCCCCGACGCCAGTGGGGGGGTTTAGCAGAAGGTGCAGAGCGGAAGAGCCAATCAGCGACTCCGCTGTGATTGACAGCGCAAGTTGGCCAATCAGGAACGCCACTAGCACTGCACTAACAAAACAGTAATGGCCGCCTCCTTGCCTGATCGTCTCGAGGAGTAATGTCAGCGTTTGTCTAGTTTATACAGTGTAAGAAATCTGGGTTATTTTTATATCACACTTCCAGTGAGATCACCATCCTCACTCCCATGTGATTTTTCCTGAAACCATCTGGAGATGGTTTAAAACAAAGAACAACAGACTTGTTTCAAAACAGCGTCATTACTCACACATTTTAAAACAAGAATGACTTCTTATCTCTTGGGGCCTTTTGCCAGGCTCCGGGCTTCAAAGGGAGAATCACCAGCAAGCCAGGAGTAAGCCCGTTTCGGGGTGTTAAATCAAACATCCTGTCACCACTAGAGTGATTTGAACATTTGAATATGCGTTGAACCCAGACAGGAATTTCCATCTGGTTTCACTCCAAGGAGTCCAGGAAAGCGGAGTATGTTAAATGTATGTGAAGGAACTATGTTCAATTATAAAATGAAGGTTCATGTTATAGGAAATGTGATTCTGATAAACTACACGTGTTTACTGTTTATTTTGGACGTTCATAGGCAGAGTTGTCTTTTGGTACAAGTCTCACACTTTTATGGGTGGTACCATAGTGCCCCCTAGTGGGGAATATAATACACTGCTGCTTTGTCAATGTCCCTGATTGAAAGATGTTTGTTCTCTCCTTATTTGTGATATTAAGTGTATCCCAAGGCCTATCTTATATATATGAAAGGCATAGTTATATTTTGACTGAGTTTGAATAATATGTGTTTTCATGCTTATCAGACTATGCAGGATTGTTAAGCTGATAAACTCATTTAGGGAATAACTGTTTTAATGTCCTATAAACAGAAATATGATTCATGCATAACTTCAATGATTGACTCTATTTTGAATGGGAAAATTTGGAGACTTAGACCTATTTGGTATATAAAGTGTTTAAAGTTATCTGAGTTATGTCCTGTAGGGACGTCCCAGCTAATCTACATATCACTCTCGGGGTATTTAAACCACACCCGAGAATGATACCGTGCTCTTCAACTGAAAATGGAAAAGAAAGGGGTTTTCAACATTCCCCCTTTTGCCAAACCACTCCAAGGCCTTGTCTTCATTTTGATCCTTGCGGCCGCGGGACAAAGAAGTGACAAAGCCGACCCACTTAGTATTGTTTTGTTTGTTTGTAGCTAGGAAAAAGGTGATTTCTGTAAAATCGCAAGAGACGTCTCGCATTTATAGAGTATCGCTTATTTTATAGCTTTTTGTTATTTTCTTAACAAGTTTAAAACGAGTATAGACTTTTCCTCCTTTTCTCGAGAGGAAAAGAAAAGACCGCTACGATAAGCATCCAAACAGAAGGCTCTCGGACCATTTTCGGCCTGCACACACCAGACGCCGACTGCACCACAGCTGGGAGAACATCGCCTCTCACCGAAGTGCCTAATACAGCCTCCATTCTTCAAGCAAAGTAAGAAAGACAGATTTGCTAATCTGAGCGACGGTGTGTGACGGATGCGATCTAACCGTGTCCTGTTACAGCCGAGACCGTCTCAGATTGCAGACTAATTTCTGACGATTCAGTGCGGTGAAATGAGTCTGTGTGCAGTCCAGGAGCTTTAGAACTGATGAGAAGGTCAGGGTTAATTATCAGAAAAATAGCTTCTTTCCAACTAGGCTAATTCTTCTTATTCCCCCTTCTATTAGAATTAATCATCGGGCGTGTCTTACAATATTAATGAATATATATATATGCCTATAACCTGTGTGTGTGTATAATCGACCTATGCTCAGTGTGATGAATCAATGAAACCATATGTGTTATTTGTAGAATGAATCAGTGTGTTTTTTCAGCTATGAGAAGTTGGCTGAAACTGTAATGTTTCAACTGGTCTATTTGAAATAAACGCCATATGTTTTGAAGATAATGATTCATCTGTTATTGCTTTTATATTGAAGTCAGACACCCAGAAGCTTTTCATCAGAGAAAAGAATTCATATTTTTCCTTCAGTAAATGCACTGATCGTGCAAACCTGTGACCCAAGGCAGGGTGTGTTTATAAATACATGAATCGGGGTGGTGCCCTAATAGTTTGATGGACAGATTAAGCTTATTAATGTGCATATCAAATTAAGTCAAATTAAATAATTCTACATAATTGGTGCCTCCGCGCGAGGCTTTGATAGAATCGGTTCTGGGTGACTGAATGGCTAGGTTGATCATTATCGTCAAGGCAGTGTTGGTTAAAAACGCAGTGTTGGTTTGAATTGATGCAATGCCGTCTTAATTAACACCAATGCTTTTCCCCTACAAAACGCAGTGTTGGTTTGAATTGATGCAATGCCGTCTTAATTAACACCAATGCTTTTCCCCTACAAAACGCAGTGTTGGTTTGAAATGATGCAATGCCGTTTTAATTAACACCAATGTTTTTCCCCTAAAAACACGCAGTGCTGTTTTGAACCGTTAAATAACATTTAAGCAATGCCAGGATAAAGCGGTGTGTTTTTTCCCTTCAGTTGTCGGCCCTCCATACTAAAACGTTGAGCGGTGTGGCTTAAAAGCCCCGCAAATTGAACCAATCCTGGATGTAACAGACGTGAGCCGTCTGTAAACCCAGATTTGGTATTACCAAAATAAACAGATCTTATTACGAATAGGCGCGTTTGCCCGTCTATTTGAAAAGAGCTGTTTTGGGTAAAATTTGGCTAAGCGCCACGTTTGTCTGGCTTTAGGCATTTTTCCCCCAAATAATTAGTAGGCTTAATTACCCTGCTAATATTACTCTCTGTCTGATCTGATAGATAGACAGAGAGGACTCGGTCCCCGTCTGTTTAAAACAGACGCGACCATTTCGGCTTGTGAAAAAGTTGACTCAGACTGACTGAAAGGCCACTCCACAACGATACGTGCTCTACATGTCCTCACAGACAGACTGAGCACAGCGCAGCAAAACGCTCAGCTCGAGGGGCGGAGCCTAAAAGGCGTCACAAGCCCACAGGGTGTGCTGCACACTTCCTGAAGCCGTGTTTACAAGTTAGCATGCCGGTGGCTAGCACTTAGCTCAAGGCTAAAACAGTAGCTTGTGCTAACAGATGCATCCCCAAAGCATGTATTAACTGTGTATGAATGCGTGCGTTGTTTAATCGTTTCTTTTTCCCAAATAAACGAATGAATGACAGGTACTGCAACAGTTAATGACTCATTAAAGCTGGAAACGCTTACGATTGTGTAAACAGTGGTATGACATAAGAACTCTGTGGTAAACCTCAAACAGACAATTGCATCTAGCTCTCACTGAAAGGAAAGGAAAAAGAAAATTCCCTTTTTCCTTGTTATGGGTTGTATTGTGTAATTACTGACCTCCTCTCATTGAGAAATACAACTCAATGTTTGTTTAAATGCCCACAATCCGGAAGCTGAACAGAATTGTGCTTTAAGCTTGATTGTGATAGCGGCTTTTACGATTGTGGTTATTTGAAAACTAAATCGCCAGCCTGTTTGTTATACAGACACAAACACATTCCACCCTAGAAGTGGAATGATTTGAAGTCAGTAGCATAAACACAGCTGTTCAGTGTCATTAAACCACTGTTTAACACAAGGTTTTCCCAGCTGTGTATTCAACACGCGTTGCAGCGGACGACTTTTCCCACACAAAGGGTAAGTGCCATCACCTGCCACACCCATTCCTCTTGTCCCGCGAACAGGTACCGCTCTTGTATTGCCTAAACCACAAACAATAGCAGACATGGAATATGTTATGTGGCTGGCCAAAGAAATACAAACAGTTACCAAAGACTCCATGGGTGACTTTGCCACTGAATGTAGCAAGTACCCTGAGGCAAAAGTGAACGAGGAACTACAAGCAGTAGTACAGACGCTGGTTAAGGATACTGAGTCAGGCCCTAAAGAGAGCAAGAAGCTTGTGAAGGTTATGAGTAAAATGCTCATATTATTGACAGAGAAACTGAAAATTACCACAGATCAGGCTGCTTCAGCTACCAAGCAAACTCTTGAACTACAAGCTACAGTAACCAAGCAAAACCATCACCTTGCTAAAATGAAAGAGGAGAACACACAAGTTATTTCTCAACTACAGCAGGCTAAAGACCTGGTTACTGACAAAGATGAACAAATCTCCCAGTTACAAGCTAATGCTCCGCCCACTAGCGAAACATCAGAGCAGTCAGTAGCTGACAGCGAACTGTTAGAGCAAACTAAAATAAAGCTGACAGCTGTAGAAGATGAATTAGAGAAGAGTTCAAGCTTGTTACTGAGGTCTCTAGACAAAATAGATTCATTTAAAAGGAGTCAAGACGAGGATAGGCAACATTTGATGCTAACTCGATCCTCACTTGAAGAGTACCAAAATGAAGTTATAAAGTGGCAAACCCAGCACAAACAAGCTATGAATAGTTATGACAATGTTCGAAGAGACTACGCTGACCTCGAGAGAGATGCGCAAATCTCTGCGAAGTCATATGAAGAATATGAGACAACCACCAAAAGACATATAGCTTTCCTCCAGAGGGAGCTGGCAAAAGCCAAAGAGGGACAACAGCCCCCACAGCCTGCTGCTGGACACCCAGGTGGTACGCCACGTGGGCCCTCACAGCCTGCTGCTGGACACCCAGGTGGTACGCCACGTGGGCCCTCAGCAACAGAACCACAACCTGACACACCTGTCCACCCACAGGTATCCTCCAGGTTCAGGCCTCCGGCTTTTCCCTCTCAGTCTGACCCCGAGATGGGGACAGATCATACAAGTCACGGGGGGGGAGTAGGCCATTCTTTCCTGGCTAGGGAGGGGTCTCAAACTCCCCATGTGACGCTCCATCGCCCTGGTGGAGAGTTAGACAAGGTGGCTAAAACGATTATCAAGTTTGAGCCAAATGCTAGCGGTGGAGATGTTGTTTCATATCTCGAGGATTTAAACTTCCATCTCAATAGGCTGGGATACACATCTATGTCAGACAGACTGTATTTGATCAGAATAACAAGCAGCCGCGATGTTATGTCGTTCTTGCACTGTCAGCCCCAAGATGTGTTATTTGATTGGCAGTCACTCTGCTTGGCCCTGACTACTGAATATGGTGAGTCCCGAGGGAAAACTGGTCTGATGGCTGCTATGTCTGTGAAACAACAACGAGCTGAACACCCCAACGCGTATTACCAACGTCTAAAACGCGCCTTTTTTGGGTCACGCACACAACCAAATATGGAAGATGATGTGCATTTCAGGTCGCTCTATATGAGCAACCTGCATCCCAATACAAGCAGTAAGTTGCTCTTTCTAGCAGACCCGTATGTGCAAAACATACAGGCCCTACGTAGCCTTGCCGTAAGAAGCTTTGAAGCTTCCAAAGCTGGGCAAGGGGGCTCAGACACGCCCACATTGTTTAGTGTGGACGCGTCTGATCCCCCTTTAGAGCTGGAGGGGACTAAAACCTACCCCCAGCCTAACCCAGATAGTTCGGCCACGGCCAACCAACAGAATCATAAGTCTCGTCCCAAACAAAAGGGGGAAAATAACTCTTCCACCCAACAGGATGTAGGAGACAATGGCCGTCAAAAAAAAGGCAGATACAAGAAGTTTACAAAAAAGAACTTCTATGACGAACGCAAACGTTCTGATGATGAGAGAGAGGATCAGACCAACAATAGCGATCAACGATCTCATCGCAGTAGTAACAGCAACCAAAAGAGTGGCCGCCAATCTTCTAATGATCACGATGGGTCCCATAAAACTAGGACCAATCGGAATGACAATTCCCAAGCATCAGACAAGTCTGATGACCGCATTGCTACAAAGGTTCGACAACTGGGTCTCTCTGAGGAGGACCTAGACGTTGTTGCACTAGCCATGAAAAACTTGAGAAAAAAAAGAAAGGCCAAAAAGGAAAACTACCATACAGTGACCTCCATCTCCACAGGGGAGCAGTATGGTGATTTCGGAGACACGGTGAGCTGTTGGGAGGAGTTGTATCTTAGCGGGTCCTCGGAGGAGGACAACTCCACCCCTCCTCTTGACTTCCCGGTTAGAGATGACCAGGAGTCAAAGCCAACTAGCCAACGGGAAAACACCCCACCTCAACAGGAGGGAGGGTTCCCTTTGGTGGAGACTGGTGGAGGGGTGGAGCCTAAACCAATTCCCCAGAGCGCGGTATTGGTTGTGCAGCTCGGACAAACTCCGGACACTCGCAACACTAGCGATTCGTCTGTGCAAGGAAGTCCTCCTTTCCATCAGTTCCTGTGCCATCTCACTGAAAAAGGAGTGGCGAGGAAATTTTACATATCTACTAGGTTAGAGAACCTGTTAACCTATGAGGCCCTCCTCGATACTGCCGCTGACATAACCCTAATGTCTCAAGAGCTCTTTAACGAGCTCAGAGCCCGTTCTCGGCGAGTCAATCGCGATCTAAAACTGCAGGCATGTTCACTGGACGTGCAAGCCTACTCAACTACGGGAATCACTTTGCCTTACAGGACACTAGTACACTTTCAAATTGGCCCTATGAAATTGACGCATCCTGTGTATGTGTCCCCACTAGACACGATACCACTCCTGATTGGCAAAGATTTGTTGAACCGCTTTGAGCCACTGATTGATTTCAAGCATCTAAGCATCTGGGCGCAGGTGCGCGAGCCTCTCTGTGACCCTTTCAGGGACACAGCCCAGGTTCAGTGCTGTGTCATTGACGCTGAGACAGCGTCTCCACCGCCGCCCAACTCCCCAGAGCCTGGGGAAAGCGACTATCTAGGGTCAACCAGGGACACATTCCTCTGTGCTCTCAGTGCATCAGACACCGCCTCCCATATGAAGGTGCTGAATGGCATCGTCCTAGAGGAGACGCCTGTCCACGATGTGGGCTTGGCGCTTTGGGCTGACAAGTCAGCCATTAGCTTGGAACTTTTTGAGTTCCTGAAAGGGGAAGGGGGAGTCCTGCCTTTTGAAACCAAGACGTCCCGTTTCCCATTGGATCCCACACCAACGACTGTGGTAACTGCAAGGGGGGTTTGTGCACTGCAAGTGAAATGGAATCACCGGGCACTGACACACTACTTCCTGGTTGTGACAGACCTGGCGCACTCGGTTTACGTCGGTGCTGACCTGTTAGTTAGACTAGGAACCCAGGTAGATTTGATCAATGGAGTACTGTGGACATTGACTGGGGCCCCGTTAGAGCCAGACCCGGTTAGCTTACCTAACTTGAGGTCAGGACAAACGATTCCTCAGGCATGCCTAGTGTCTAACGAACAGGATGTTGTGGTCCCAGCGAGGACCAAAGATGTTTCTATTAGGATGAAAATAGAGCCTGGGCAGAGCTTGAAACATCACCGGGCGGTATTCCAACCATCGCCTGTGTTCTTTGAACTAGGTCTCTCTCTTGAGGCCACACCTTTGGTGGAGGTCCCGAATCGGACCACCTACTTACTGGTTCAGAACACTTCTGTGGAGGACGTGGTGATTCCAAAGTCCACATCACTAGGCTGGTTAGTCAGCACAACATTCCATGACTTCGAGCTCCGACTTCCTGTCATAGGCACCCTGCCAAAGGACATGCCTCTTAAACAAGCTGCTCTGGGGGTCGCGTGCCAAACTAACGCAGATGCATATTTCACACTCCCATCAGGGACAGTAGCAGTCTTCCCCGCCACTCAGTTGGGGACTGACACTGTTTGTCGTGTTGACCTCACCTCCGAGGGGGGTATGGTCATTGACGCCGTTCTGCACCAGGGGGAATGCCCCCCTGTGGCACCCACGGTGCTCAACATCCAAACAGTGACAGACCAAACAGTGGGTGAGCCCTATGTGGGGTTCCTAGACCAGATAGAACACATAGTACTAGAGGCTAATGCACTTCAGACTGAGGAAGAAAGGGACGGACTACGTTGTGTATTGACAAAGTATGGTCCGTCATTTGCGAAAGACTCGCTTGACTGTGGCCTTACGCATTTACATACTGTGCGCATCCCAACTTCGGCAGATGCACCGCCAGCGTACGTCCGGCAATACAAGATACCTTTGGCGTCCTATGAACCTGTACAAGAGATCATAGACGGGCTATTGACCAAGGGCGTCATCCGGCTGTGTAACAGCACCTACAGCGCCCCTCTGTGGCCGGTCTTGAAGCCTAATGGCAGCTGGCGTGTAACAATAGACTATAGACAACTGAACAAGCAGGTTCCTTTATCTAGGTGGCCCATGACCCAGCTAGAACAGGATTTGCCGAAAGTCAGAGACGCGCGCTATTTCAGCACGCTTGATGTAGCCTCTGGCTTCTGGACTATCCCCGTGGACATCGCTGATCAACATAAACTGGCGTTTACATTCGCACGAAGGCAGTACACCTTCACACGCTGCCCTTTTGGGTATTCCAACTCGCCTGCTGAGTTTAATATCTTCCTGAACAAAGCATGCCCTGACGCTAACGAGCGAGGAACATTGATTTATGTCGATGATATCCTCATGAGAAGTGCCACATTCCACAAACACATGGAAGAAATAGACCATGTACTGGGACAGCTCACTCAGGCTGGGGCTACAATTTCTCTATCCAAGTGTCAATGGGGAAAGACCAAGGTTAACTATGTCGGCCTCTCAGTAGGAGCGCAGGGGGTGGAGCCTCAGGTTAGCCGAGTCCAGGGACTATTGAACATCAAAACTCCTTCCAACATCTCTGAACTGCGAAGTTTCCTAGGGGTATGCAACTATTCGCGCCAGTTTATTGAGGACTTCTCTGACATTGCGAGACCAATGACAGGGTTGCTCAAGAACGAGGTGCCGTTCATTTGGGGAGAACCCCAACAGCGAGCAATGAAAGAAATGCAGGCTCGGCTATGCTCCGCACCTTGTTTGGTCTACCCAAACGAGGCAAAGCCATTCCACCTAGAGGTGGGGTTTTCAGGAGAATGCCTGAGTGCTGGTTTATACCAGATGCATGACAAAGACAAACGAGTAGTTGCATACGCCAGCAGGACACTACTGTCACCAGAACGCCGGTTCTCAGATTGTGAGAAGGCATTATTGTCCACAGTGTGGGCAGTAAGGCACTTTGCCAACTATATAGGCGGGCAGAAAGTCATCGTAGAAACCTGTCACCAACCCGTGGTGTTCCTTAACAGTCAACGTTTACGGGATGGAACAGTGACCAATGCGCGGGTGGCTAAGTGGATGATGTCACTGCAGAGCTTTGACGTCCAGGTCAAATACGCACAGAACAACAGGCTGCCGCTTGGCACAGGCCTGGCAGCTTGTCAGTCCTGCGTTGACACTGAACACGTAGCCACACCCCTGAACGGCCCACCCATGGCCTGGGTACCGCCCGTCGCAGAACACTCTCGTAATCATTACTTTGATGCAGACGTGTGCGAGCCATTGTGCATAGCCTACATAGATGGCTGCTCTTACCACCATGAAAGCAAGGTGCAAGCGGGGGTAGGGCTAGTTTGGGTACGGGACGAGCCAGGCCCACCCCAACAGTTTATGCTGGGCCCACAGACATCTCAGTACGCTGAAATTGCAGCAGTACTCATAATGATACAGACAGCGGTCAAGCTGGGCCTCCAGGAATTTGTGGTTTGCTCAGATTCCAATTATGCAAGGCTGTCATTTATTCTCCACCTGACACACTGGCGCCGGAACGGGTTTGTCACTTCCAGCAGGAAGCCAGTCAAACACAAAGAGCTGTTCATGGCGTGCGATCAGATGCTGGAACACCATGACATGCAGCTGTACTGGCGAAAGGTCAAAGGTCATTCACGCACCCCGGGCATAGACAAACTTTTGAACGATGAGGCCGATGAACTGGCAAAGAAGGGAGCCATTTGTGGCGAGCGCTGGTCTTTCGAACAACAGGTTTTTCCCTCCCTCCCAACCCACGCTGTGTGTGTAGTTACCAGGGCACAGGCGGCTATGCCGACGGTAGCAGAGGAGGAGGGGCCGTGCTCGGCGACGGTGGAGCCCGCTTTTACGGGCTCCGACCTGGTGGCACTGCAGAGGCAGGACAAGGCCATACTCGCCATGATTTCACACCTGACCCCGGAATCCGACAGTACGCTTTCAGCGGCTGATCTAGATAGGGGGTCTGATCTGCGGGTGCTGTTCGCCGCAAGGGCGAACTTGAAACTGGTAGATGGGCTGTTGGTTCATGTCTCCAAGGAACCAGAATCCTGTTGCTTTGTGGTTCCGAGGAGCCAGAGGGGGGTGATGTTAGCCCATGCGCATGATGTGCCCCCTGCAGGCCACCGAGGAATCAAAGCAACCTATGAAGCATTAAAACAGGTAGCGTACTGGCCTTGTATGCAGCAAGATGTTGCTGAATACATTCAAGGCTGCTTGGTTTGTTGTCAATTTCAACCGACAAACCCAATTCACAGAGCACCCCTACAAAGAAAAGGGATTGTTTTTCCGTGGTCCGATCTCCAAATTGATTGGGTGGGACCACTAACAAAGTCCAGCAGAGGTAACAAGTATTTCCTCACAGTCACATGTGCCTTCACAAAGTGGCTGGAATGCCTACCAGCGCCGAGCGACACAGCAGAGGCAACCGCTTGTTTGCTCATGAACCATGTCTTCTCACGGTTCGGACTCCCTTCGCGTATCGACTCGGACCGGGGAACACACTTCACGGCCGATGTCATGAGGAAACTCTGGCAAATGCTAGGGGTGGAAGTCAAGTTCCACATTTCTTACCATCCACGGGCCTCTGGCCAGGTGGAGAGAGCGAACCGAACCGTGGTAACCATACTGAAAAAGTATGTGGCTAATAACCACAAAGATTGGGACATGAGATGAGATGAGAGATGAGAGATGAGATGAGATAAACTTTATTGTCCCTGGAGGGAAATTTGTCTTGGGCAAAAAGTGCCAGTGCCAACATCGGTGTTACAGACACAGTAACAAAACAAACACGGTCACAGTCACAGCATTGCACTTCACCACAGAAAGAGTGCCAGCTAGACACAAGATTGCACTATTTCGAAGATTGCACATGCCCTATTGCATAGTGTACATCAAACTGCCCCTGGCACTGATGGCAATCCGCGCTACTCCACATGCGACAACGGGGATTTCCCCATTTGAAATGATGACAGGGCGACAGATGACACTTCCGCTGCACATACTGTACCAGCCCGGCGAGGCTAATTTAGCCACCGCCTACACAGGTCATCAGTATGTCACAGACTTGAAAGAACACTTGAAAGCCACCTTTGCTTTTGCTCAGCAAAACTTTGACCAAAGCGCAGAAGGCAGGAAAGCTTTCTATGACCGCAAGGCTTCTCACAAGGAACTCGAGGTAGGAGACAAGGCATGGTATTACATCTTCGCACCAACCACTGGGCGAGAACCCAGAGGATCTCGTAAGATGGCCAAAAAGCTAATGGCCCGATGGACAGGTCCATTTGAGATTGTGGAAAAGCTCTCCCCTGTTGTATATCGATTGAAAATCCACAAGGGAAAGAAGGACCCCACTTTCAAGTGGGCACACCGTAACCAAATCCGCCCTCACAGGGATGCCCCTGACTGGTAGGAAGGTTTCAGTCACTTGTGAAGAAAAGGGGGGAAGACTCAGTCAGAAAAGAACTGAGCAGGTCCAATAGTAAGCTGACCTAACGACTTAGGAAGAGAAACAGATTGATTGATTTAGATTATTTTTCTTGTTTTGTTTTTTTATTACCAATATTAATGTACTTTTGTATTACCGTGTTTGGCATGTGCAAAGAAGAAAACCTTCTAGTCATGACTGCCGCCACACATGGAATGTATAATCTTATTATAAAAACAAGTATAATCCAACTGCATGATGCATCCCTAACCAATGATTGCTTTGTAACATGTGCTTGCTTTGTCAGGATGTGGATGTGCATGTTGATGTCCGTCTGCTTGCTGGCCCTCATCCGCGGGGAAACCATTGAACCAGGACCTAACTCCGGCATCGTGCTTCGTGACCAACCCGGGCTGCTTATCACAAATTGTCGAATCCATACTCAGAGAGTATTTGTTCGACTAAATCCAAATGATGTTGCAAGGAAACATCTGAGGCCTACTGGGGGATTGACCAGTTGGGCAGGGGTGCACTGGACCCAAGATGTACTCAGACATGCAGAGTTAGATACCACCCACATGCTACAACAGCTCCAGAAGTTTACAGTCACGCAGTCTGAGTTAAGTGGCCACAAGCCTATTTCCACACGATCCAAACGCTTTCTAGCTGGTTTGCTGACAGCAGCAGCAGCTGTGGGATCCCTGTTTAGTTTGGGAGTCTCATCGGCAAATTCCATTAGCATAGCGACCATAAGACGCCAAATAGGAGAGTTGCATGAAGAAATACCAAAGATATTTGACCAAATGAATGTTCAGGAACAACAATTGGAGACTGTAGGCCAGACCCTAAAAGGCACAATTCTGGTCCTGAACACTCACGCTACTCAACTTAACAAAACTATGCAGAGCGTTAACAAACTATTGTCAGTAGTAAATCGAGACGTTGCCCACACCCAGGTTGTAAATATGCTAATGGGTGACATGTTAAGAGAAATTGCTTCGAGCATGGATAGTCTGGCGATGGGGAGAATCCCTGCTTACCTGGTACCCTTATCACTGGTTCAAAACATCATCGCGGTCGCAACTTCGTCAATAGTGTCACCCTTACAGGCTCACCTTGCCTACTCGTTGGGAAGTGCCATTCCAATCTGGGTGGAGCCGGAGATGAGACAAGTTGCTTTTCTGCTGAATCTTCCCGTCATAGAAGCAATGAATATATATAGATTAAAAGACGTCGTTAATGTTGGATCCTGGCACAGCAATGCACACGTTAGAGTGCGTACCCCCCCAGTCGTTGCATACCATGACGAGAGTCCAGACTTATATTTAGCCCCAAACCTACACATGTGTACCTTGACAAGGGAAATACACTACCTTTGCCCGAGTAAGCCTTTTGTCAGAGATACTACTTATGGGGTTTGTGGTCTTAAACCGATGACTGATGAGTCACGCTGTCCAGCCACAATTACCCCAAGGTATGAGATCACAAGCACCCAGGCAGAGGTTGTAACGAACCGTTGGCTTGTAAATACCCCCGCCACACAAGCCACCCTGACCTATGATAAACATGAAACAGAGACGCAAGTTCGACTGCCCAACCAGACCTTTTGGGTCGATGTTCCCCCAAACGCAATATTGCACATAGACGAACTCGCTTTGTATCACCTAGACCCTGAGCAATATGAGGGTGAGATTGAGATCTCTGAGTTCTTCAGTAAGCACACACTCTCTCTCGACGCCAAGACCCTTTCACTCCTTCAATATGAAGGTGCTCAAACGGTAGACTTGACCCCACTTGAGAGTGTCTTGGTCGACATTAACCGACGCGACAAGTCCCGCCCCAACTTCACAGATAACTCCTGGGGAACCCCGGACGCCATTGCCATCGTTATCGTTTGCGTGGCAGTTGTCGTGATCTGCATTGGAATGTGTATCACTCGGCGAAAATTCATGGCCATGCAATATCAGATAGACAGATGTAACGCCCGTAGAGACATCCCCGGTATTTTCCGCAGGAGAAACAGAGATGTGCCTGAACTCCTGCACGTAGAACGCCCATTAAACCCAGCAGCCGACGAGCTCCGTCGTAACTCACTCCCCGCTGTGCTCGACATGAGCGACGATACACTCTTTGAGGTCCCTATACCTCCCCCTAGGGTACAGAACCCTTTTTCCATTTAGAAAACTCCACACAGTTTCTTTCTAGACCATAGGCCTAGTTAGGGACTGCACCAGGCTCTTTTCCCCACAGGAAGATCCTGGACCGAGGTTGGGTCCAAGACCATAGACTGGGGCCTGGATGATTTCAACCAACCACCATTGCAACCCCAGGGCCTCAACCAGATGGTCTGCTACCAAGGGGATGCTCGACTCATCACCGGCTGGCGAGGAGTCTCTGCTGTACCCAGGTTCCGACCAACTCTCACCGGATGGTGGGGGGTTTCTGC
The DNA here is from genome assembly GCF_964638095.1 of Poromitra crassiceps. Taxonomy (NCBI): domain Eukaryota; kingdom Metazoa; phylum Chordata; class Actinopteri; order Beryciformes; family Melamphaidae; genus Poromitra; species Poromitra crassiceps. Next base: position 12,801,726 of record NC_139643.1, read on the forward strand.
TGAATCCCTGGGATGATCGATCCTCACCGGACGGCGAGGAGTCAATGCTGAGTCATTGGAATAACTGACTACCACCGGCTGGTGGTGGGTCTTTGTTGAACCAAGAAAAAGGCCTACGGGGGGCCGACCTTGGAGATAGGAGAAGCGTACAAGAAGCGCTCTTCTTCCTCCAAGGGGGGGGATATGTAAGAAATCTGGGTTATTTTTATATCACACTTCCAGTGAGATCACCATCCTCACTCCCATGTGATTTTTCCTGAAACCATCTGGAGATGGTTTAAAACAAAGAACAACAGACTTGTTTCAAAACAGCGTCATTACTCACACATTTTAAAACAAGAATGACTTCTTATCTCTTGGGGCCTTTTGCCAGGCTCCGGGCTTCAAAGGGAGAATCACCAGCAAGCCAGGAGTAAGCCCGTTTCGGGGTGTTAAATCAAACATCCTGTCACCACTAGAGTGATTTGAACATTTGAATATGCGTTGAACCCAGACAGGAATTTCCATCTGGTTTCACTCCAAGGAGTCCAGGAAAGCGGAGTATGTTAAATGTATGTGAAGGAACTATGTTCAATTATAAAATGAAGGTTCATGTTATAGGAAATGTGATTCTGATAAACTACACGTGTTTACTGTTTATTTTGGACGTTCATAGGCAGAGTTGTCTTTTGGTACAAGTCTCACACTTTTATGGGTGGTACCATAGTGCCCCCTAGTGGGGAATATAATACACTGCTGCTTTGTCAATGTCCCTGATTGAAAGATGTTTGTTCTCTCCTTATTTGTGATATTAAGTGTATCCCAAGGCCTATCTTATATATATGAAAGGCATAGTTATATTTTGACTGAGTTTGAATAATATGTGTTTTCATGCTTATCAGACTATGCAGGATTGTTAAGCTGATAAACTCATTTAGGGAATAACTGTTTTAATGTCCTATAAACAGAAATATGATTCATGCATAACTTCAATGATTGACTCTATTTTGAATGGGAAAATTTGGAGACTTAGACCTATTTGGTATATAAAGTGTTTAAAGTTATCTGAGTTATGTCCTGTAGGGACGTCCCAGCTAATCTACATATCACTCTCGGGGTATTTAAACCACACCCGAGAATGATACCGTGCTCTTCAACTGAAAACGGAAAAGAAAGGGGTTTTCAACATTCCCCCTTTTGCCAAACCACTCCAAGGCCTTGTCTTCATTTTGATCCTTGCGGCCGCGGGACAAAGAAGTGACAAAGCCGACCCACTTAGTATTGTTTTGTTTGTTTGTAGCTAGGAAAAAGGTGATTTCTGTAAAATCGCAAGAGACGTCTCGCATTTATAGAGTATCGCTTATTTTATAGCTTTTTGTTATTTTCTTAACAAGTTTAAAACGAGTATAGACTTTTCCTCCTTTTCTCGAGAGGAAAAGAAAAGACCGCTACGATAAGCATCCAAACAGAAGGCTCTCGGACCATTTTCGGCCTGCACACACCAGACGCCGACTGCACCACAGCTGGGAGAACATCGCCTCTCACCGAAGTGCCTAATACAGCCTCCATTCTTCAAGCAAAGTAAGAAAGACAGATTTGCTAATCTGAGCGACGGTGTGTGACGGATGCGATCTAACCGTGTCCTGTTACAGCCGAGACCGTCTCAGATTGCAGACTAATTTCTGACGATTCAGTGCGGTGAAATGAGTCTGTGTGCAGTCCAGGAGCTTTAGAACTGATGAGAAGGTCAGGGTTAATTATCAGAAAAATAGCTTCTTTCCAACTAGGCTAATTCTTCTTATTCCCCCTTCTATTAGAATTAATCATCGGGCGTGTCTTACAATATTAATGAATATATATATATGCCTATAACCTGTGTGTGTGTATAATCGACCTATGCTCAGTGTGATGAATCAATGAAACCATATGTGTTATTTGTAGAATGAATCAGTGTGTTTTTTCAGCTATGAGAAGTTGGCTGAAACTGTAATGTTTCAACTGGTCTATTTGAAATAAACGCCATATGTTTTGAAGATAATGATTCATCTGTTATTGCTTTTATATTGAAGTCAGACACCCAGAAGCTTTTCATCAGAGAAAAGAATTCATATTTTTCCTTCAGTAAATGCACTGATCGTGCAAACCTGTGACCCAAGGCAGGGTGTGTTTATAAATACATGAATCGGGGTGGTGCCCTAATAGTTTGATGGACAGATTAAGCTTATTAATGTGCATATCAAATTAAGTCAAATTAAATAATTCTACAACAGGCATAAAGTGCAGTTATTGCAGAAATAGACTCAATAACAACAATTAAACAAGTACAGGAGTATCGCCGCAACCGCAGAGTTTCTTGGCGGAAAATATGTTTTTGCCATTCTCCCGAGTGGATTTGGGTTTGATTGGATCCGACGCTGATTGGCTGAAGGAGTTGTCTGACAAGGCAACTACGCCCGCCCATGCTCCCGCCCCTGCTAAACCCCCCCCATGGCGTCGGGGCCAGACCGTCACACAGAACCAAATGAAATGTGAGTTCACGTGACGGGCTGGTTTGTCAGGCTACTTGCTCTGTGCACTCAAATCACATGTTGTGTTCTCTCTTGACAGTTCATCGTGTATGAATAATGGTTCAGTATTGACACAATATTTGTTGTGCTCTGTTCACAGAACCAAAGCATTGAGATGAGACATGAAGCTGTTATCTGCACCCTCGTACTGTACCTTGGCGAGAAAGAAGAGGAACTTTTTGAATGCCAGGTAATGCATGATTTTTTTAACACTTTAAAATGTTAATTTGTTATAATTTAAAATGCAAATTAACGGTAAGAGAGGAAGGCAGACGAAGGGATGGAGGGAAGGGATGGAGATATTACACTCAGCGATGGCCCAAATGGCAGATAAAAAAAATAAAAAATCATACTGTATCATCTGGAAGAACAAACTCAATTTCAATGATTCAAATCAAGTACAATCATAAAAAATTAAACGTGCTCTACGGTTACAAAGCCATAGGTGGGCCTTTTTCCATTGGCCCCTTTGGCCACTTGAGCTAAACCATGTCACCCTGATTTATGTTTCCTTTACCACTTTAAATGCGCAGAGCCTTGCCCAAGATGGACATGGGGCCAAAGACACGGCTCATGTGATCAGGAAATGGTACAGTAAAATGAAGCAGATATCTGAAAGTACAAACCGAAACACACAAGACAAATTAAACATCAAACCACAGAGATTTAATTATTAGAAGCTACAAAAGAACACTTGAGAGGCTTTTAAACACACCTTTCTCTCTGCTCTCTCCACTCTGGAGAGAGACAGGAGAGTTTGCTATTACAACATATGCTGCAACACAGCTGTTTGTTTGAGGGGGAGGAGGGGGGTCGTCAAGGGTTGACTGAGGCGTTGCTGCAGCTCGCTTGCAATTTTGCAACCCGCTCGAGGTGGGTCTGTGCTTTGGTCCCATTCCAGAGAAGGTCCATCTCGATCGCAGCTCGGCATGGCTTGGCACATAAAAAAAATTGTAATGGAAACTGAAATCAGCTCGACATGGCATGGCTTTACACAGCTAAAGGTGACAATGTAAAAGGCCAATTAAGGTGCAGAGGCACACGATTGGCTGAAAGCAACATGTATGCAGGGGCTACAATCTGGAATGCAGCCATCTTGTGGCATGTTCTGCAAATATTTTATGAATGCTGGCTTACTGTAAAAGCATCACAGTGTGAACTTACTGTAGATTTGACACAATTTAACATAATCTGAGCTATGTTTAATAAAGGTCATTTTTAAAACTACTGTATGTGTTCATTCTGCCCTGACAATGTAATCACTTCAAATGATTCAATCACTGTATTTTGTATTATTTGTTTCTCAACTGAATTGTCTTCTTTTTTCTTGTCAATTGTATGAGGGGGGCAGCCGCAGTGATGCCACTCAACACATCCTCAAGATCCTGGTCGTCCATGGTGCTGATCGAGAGGAGCCAGTGGATGTATCCGTCCTTCTTGAGGGCAAGGAGATGTCAGGATGCGACAGTACTGCTGTCGCCATGGCAAGTACTGTACAATCTGCTGCTGGTACGCCTCAAATCACTTCTTCATCTTGCAAAAGACTGTAACAATTCACCTGCATTGGACCCTCATCTCGCATACAGCAGCTTGTGGACTTTCCAATGTCATGACAGACATTAATCAATAACAGATGCATCTGATATAGAATGCTTGTTTTTTTGCTGTAACTGAATGTTCATTCAAGTGTCTGCTTTTCTGTAAAATGTTTCCAAAGTCAAGTCCTGGACATATTTGACCAGATCCAACACAAGTCTTTTAGAGCAGTGGTTTTCAAACATTTTCACATCAAGGACCCCTACATGACACAAATTAGACCATGGACCACATTTGATAAGATTTTGTCCCAGGGTCCACCATCTGATACAATATTACAGAAAGTGTACGAAAATCCATGACCAAAATAGTCATACATTCTGTCATTGTATTACTTTTGGATGGAATTATAGTAAAATAATGTCTGTCGCTTTTTGATGGGGATCTTCTTAAGGACCCGTGGGGGTCCCCAGGACCCCACTTTGAGAATCACTGTTTTAGAGAGTCAGAACATTTATGGTCGCTATGGTTAAGGCACTTAAAGGGATAGTTTGGTTTGTTTGAAGTGGGGTCCTATCAGCTAGTTGCATACACTAACTGAAATAGGTACAGTGTTCTGGACGCTGAGCGCACCGTCTATCGAGACCCAGCACTCCAAGCAACAGCCTCCACAGCTCTGTCTCTAGTACACGGGGCCAATAACTAAAACGTAATTTAGCCACCTAAAACAACGCCCACCTAAACAAATCAATATCAGTGTACATGCAAGCTCTATTTTGACAATTTTCAGCACTTTACCGTCAAACAGCCCTCTCAATCGGCACTATTTCCTCCCAACCGTAGAACTACCGTATTCCTCCGCTAAACACCTGCACAGAACACAGAGCCACGGTTTACAAAACAGGAAGGCTTAGAAGAGAGACAAAACACTGACTTACTTTAGAGACAACAAGTCACCTGGCCTCTCTGGTCTGGGACGTTTTCCCCAATTCATCCTGGGAATGGTGAAAAAGGTCTGCAGGACACCCCGGCATTTAGGCAGCATATTATGGCAGTTCCTCGTATCTCTCTTTCTGCCTGTTCACTCTCTCTCTGCAAAAGTTCCTCTTCTGTATATTAGTCTCTCTGGTTCATAATTGTATTTGTCACCAAGGTGAATGGCATATCGTCCTCGCTATCAAAATCACTCATATTTTATTCTATTTGTTGTCTTCACTAACAAGCCGGGAGAAATAACCCAAAATAACAGCTGATCTGCGGAGTAATCCAGCGCCGCGGCTCTGTGCAGGCATTTAGCGGAGGAATACGGCAGGTGTACGGTTGGGAGAAAAAGTAGTACCAAATCAGAAGGCTGTTTGGCAGAAAAGTAAAGCGCTGAAAATTGTCAAAATAGAGCGTACATGTACACATATATCGATTTGTTTAGGTGGCCGTTGTTTTAGGTGGCTAAATTACGTTTTAGTTCTTGGCCCCGTCTACTAGAGAGACAGAGGTCTGGAGGCTGCTGCTTCAGAGTGCTGGGTCTCGATAAACGGTGTGCTCAGCGTCCAGAACACTGTACCTATTTCAGTTAGTGTATGGAACTAGCTGATAGGACCCCACTTCAAACAAACCGAACTATCCCTTTAAGTGAATGATTTTTGAGTGGTCTTGTGTCTGCCCTGGTATGTCACCTTTTTCATTATCCATGTTTGCATCCCTGGTCAAGCTAATTCCACGGTTTTGTTGTTTCAACCATTTGGAAGGTTTTACGGAATGCACCTTAAGTAGATGTTTCCAGATGTCACATGTGATGTGAACGTTGGTGATTCATTGTTGGGAAAAAAATAAACTGTTAAATGGTATTTTAGTTGTGATTTGTGAATATTTGGTAACATTTATGGAAAACATGTAAAAACATTTACATAATAGACCCTTCTCACGGGGGCCATTTTGTGTCGAAAAGGCAGAATAAACACAGGTGCAAGCAAAACACTAATGAGGATTTCCAAATTCCAATCATGGAAGTTGGAAACCCTGATTAGTGTTTTGCTTACACCTGTGTTTACCCTGCCTTTTCGACACAAAATGGCCCCCTTGAGAAGGGTCTAATTATAGTGAGTAATTATTAAGTAATTAAAATGTCAAACAGAGAACAATACAGATGAATAAGATTTACTTGATAGTTTTAAATAACATTTACTTAAAGGTTTTAAGTAGATCTTACTTGATACTGGCAAGTGAGTTGTACTTAGTATTTCAGCACTAAAATGTACTTGAAAATTGCCGTGCAAATAGTCGCAGAGATTTCATTAAGTAAATCTTACAAATAATTTTTTTGAGTGTGTCTGTCTGTCTGTCTGTCTGCACACTCACTCACACCGAGTAAACTGTATTGTTGAATGTAAAAAAAAAAGCACTTCATGTGTATATATATATATATATATTTTTTTTTTTTTGTCATTTGTGTCCTAACGAATAATATTTACATGTCTGATGTCAATACAGTTCAAAATAAAAGAATTGAGAGCGAGTTCTGCATGAGATTGTGTGCATAAATACATAAATGCCATTTTCTGCAATTTCTTTTCTCAGAGAGACATTTTGGGGGAAAACAGGGTGTATATAAATGGCTATAAGTAGAGTACAGAACATGGTAAAAGCTCACTTTTTTTCCCCTGGTGAACCCAGAGACGTACATCTTCATTTTGAGGTATTGCAAATCACTCTGGTGCTAATAGATAATTTACTGTGGGTCTTGAAAGATGACCAACAATTATGAAAATCTTTGGCCTGTGCTAAATATTGGCAGTCCTAAACTGGCGGTGAATGAGTTAATCTGAGAATGTAAACAGTGTGTCACATCGCTTTAATTCTCTAGGAATCAAGTTGTTCTAGTAGATAAGGAAGAGAGAAGGCAGTTGTTGGTTGCAGGAAAATTGTACATTATGAAAGATTACTAATGTTGGTTCTAATATTTCAGAAGGAGCCCGAGATGAGCGGCTGGGAAAAAAACCACAGTATGAATAACTGATAAGTTTCAAGCAAATGTAGACAGGAACTATGTTTACACAATGTTGTCTTGTCATTTAAATCTCTGAGACTTCACAGGACAGTGGGAGGAGAAAATGCTAATGTCTGCAGGAAATGTGGCTGACAAAGGTGGGAACCATAACATTGCTTTTATTTGCAGGAAGAAAAACCAGTATTCCATTTCGGAATTGTAACTAATTTAATATTTTCCTTTAGGTATGACATGTGGTGATCAACAAATCTATTAGTGGGGAAATTAAACATCTGAATTAAATTTTAATTTCACAGAATGAGCAAGAGCGCTCACCACAGGATGTGAAAGCAATTGTTCCCCAGTAGGTGTGAGTATGCAAAATGGAGTCAACACTAACCAAGCATTTGGCTAAATAAGGGAGGTCCAAAGGACTCAAGCGGTAGTAGGGACAAGTAACTCTTATCTTTCAGATACCAAGAATGAGGAGAGCCTTTAGTCAGTGCTTCAGCATAATAAAGCGTGGAAAGCGGGTGATCATTTAAAAAGAACTCGTAAGACAACAGAATTTGGTACTAATATTTTCCTTTCACAGGAAACAGTTGATAAAAGAATCGAAAGTCATATTTAAAAGTGTTTATTGCAGCAAGCGTGATTAAAATGATAATTTGGGGACAGAGAACAGCAATCTGTCATTGTAAATAGGGTAAGATAACATTCTTTCCAGGTTTGAAGAAAAATATGACGATGAACTCCACATTGGTAAGACCCAACTAAATGTAATTGTATTGTCTTGGCTGATGATAGCTATGGCACTACAGTTAATTAATATTCAGTGTAATTTTATTTCGTCATAAGGAAGTGTGAAGGTTTGGTGGAGGAAATAATCTTGCTTTTAAAAGTGTAAATTGTCATTAATCTGTGTGCTTGTCTGTTATGCAGAGATGGACAATGGAGTGAAAATCTGGAAGCGATTTTCAGAGGGGGGAAGGAAGCGGAGAATAATGAGAATAATGAGAATAATGAAGAGTTCGGAGTTCAGACTTGCGTGTGTGTGTATGAAAGAGAGTGAAAGGGACGGACTTGACATTTTCGGACTGACCGGGAGATAATTTTATTTGTTCATAGAATTTAAGTGAGCTCAATAGCTAGAGAATGTTTATTTGTGTTATTGGTTGCATGATTAATTGTTTACAGGATCAAAAAGTAAGGTAAGTATGACATGTGGAACTATGGGAACAGCTGAAATACTGAATGAATTAATACACTAACCAAACTAACTAATTCATAACTAACTATGAAAAGTTGATTGTTATAACCAAAGTTATTGGACAAATAGTCGTGGAGAGGACCGAATCCAGGGCAGGTAATATTGAAGAGGAATCAATTTAAAAGGGTGAGATGAATCATTCTTTATACAAATTATGCTATCATAATGTCAAATGAACGGAAATGAGAACCTGAAGATCCATATGTTTGTGTGTTGCCATGTAAATAATTTGTTAGAATAGCAACTTAAGTGATCATTCAATGTGGTGTGCATTGTAAGCAGATGAGATGCACAAAGTTATGTTTGTGTCATTACAGAGAAGGATGTGGAGATGGAGGATACAAAGAGCCATGGAGGATGGTTCAAGGCAACAGATAGGAAAGGACTCATTGCTGGAACCTGGACAATTAATATTTGATAAAAAAGCGGTACAATTAATTATAGCAATTAATAATATGAAAATATAGGAAAGTAGTTTGGTGAGTATGAAAATGCATGCAGTACAAATTTAAGTGTAGCGAATGCGGGAATAATGAGAGAAATTGTCCAGTGTTGCTTGTTGGAGTCACTACATGAACAGAATGGCTGACCAAGAAGGAGGACTGATGTGGATCGTTCAAGACTCCAGGAATGTCAAAATATGACTAGGAATATGAATGAATGAGTATAGATAGGATGTGAGGGTTTAAGATGGATGAGTGTGTGAACGAATGGGAGTGGGCAAGATGGAGGCGAGATACTGGAAGCCATCAAGAGGACACTTCACTAGCATCTGACCTGGGGTGGAGCCAATGAAGATGACCCAACGCGCGGACGAAGAAGAAATAAAACTTGCCACAAGAATCCTGCACTCCCTAATTGAATTCAGAAGCATATGCCAAATATTGATAGTGAACTATATACCTTGAAGGCTGTTAAATGTAATGATATGTACTGTGAATGATTGAATTAAATGTATGTTGTTGTCTAGTACTACAGTATGTAACTAATTAATTCTAGAAATATTATATAAAAGGCCTATTATAATATAGTATAAACATTATCATTATATAATAAGCATCATCATGGACTTTTGGTATCGCTGGTAGGCTGGGTTATGCACAGGCTTTTTAAGTGAGTGGTTCTATCAATAGGAATAGAAGCTCGCAGAGGCCTTTGCCTACTTCAAAGGAGAGCAAATGGAAAAAGTAGGTTACCTCTGAATGTGAATAAGCTGTTAAAAGCCACCGCACTCTGTGCAGAGCTGTGTGCAGGGTGGTTCATGACATGGTTCCCGGGTCATTTGATTAATAGAAGTGTTTTGGACTTTGTGGATTATGTGATCTGGGAAAGGGCTGCGCTGTGGACCTGCTTGTGCGTATCTCTGGATGGGGTGAGATGTCAAAATGCTGATGATGTATGCTGATAGACAAAAGTTGCAAAACAAAAAAAAGCAACTTTATAATAAATCCCTCAGTTAAGTTGTTCCTTAAAAGGAAAAAAAGGAGGGAATTGTAGATAAATAATTTACCCCTGTTCATTACTACTCCAGGGAGATAGAGGGCGCTGTGAAACTGCAGACACAGTGTCTGGGCGGAGCCTAGATCAAAGACTATAAAGGAGTAGAAGAGCCTTTGTTCTGGGTCATTTGTCATCTCCAGGAGGTTGTGTGAGCAGGCAGTGAACCGGATCCGTTTGTGGACTTTTGTTTTTGTAAATAAACTATGTTACAATTTACTCTCTAGTAAATTGACTTATTTAAAGGTTAGAACGAAATTCCTCACCACAGTGATCACAGCATAATGAGTAGCTTCCATAATGGTTTGGATTTTGAGGCCATCCTGCCGACCAGTAGCTGCAGAACAAACAACATTCTCCTTTTTAATAGAGCTGAAACTTGATTCATTTTTAAATAATGTATTGAATCTCACATCAAATCACACCTCAACTCAAAACTCAAATGAAATAATCTATAGTCAAGAACTATTAAGCTTTTAAAGAGAGAGAGACAGACACACACACACACGGCGCGCGCACACACACACTATGATGTAATCGGTTATTATTATATATGAATTTTAATGTATTAATTAATATTGTTATTGTGTAATGTGTATTGATGTGTACTTATTTTGTTTCATTGTGTTGTTGTGACATTCATGGCAATATAGCAAATTTGAATTGAATTATGCATGTGTGTGTGTGTGTGTGTGTGTGCAACACGTTCTCACTCCGAGCACGTAGCATATTGACGCGGTGTGTGTGTGTGTGTGTGTGTGTGTGTGTGTGTGTGAATGCCCTTCTCTGAGGTTTTCTTTTCTTCTCATTGTTATGTCATACAGGCCAGGTACTGGTCCTTGAAAATCAAGGCATTGAACGTTTTGAAAAGTGACATGGGTCATTGGAAGTACTTGAATTTATACATTTTGTGCAAGAATAGAAATTGAACTATTTTTTTACTGATCATGTAACACAGCACAGTTGAGAAGTGTCCACACATTAGATCCTCTCTCTCTCTTGTTAATACTGTATTTATGTATGTATATTGTTTTTTACTTAACGTCTTAAGTATTTACACTGAGAAATGTTCACACATTAAATCCTCTCTCTCACTTGTTAGTAGTTGTCTTTGAGCTTCTGCAAAGCTGCTAGTTCTCATTAGAAACATCCTCAGTGTTGTTATAGTAATTAACCTTGATCCATGTCACAATCTTGGGTCCTTGAATTTGAAGGAATTGGGACTGACTGGACATGACAGTTACAGCAGCAGACAGGAGCAGAGAGAGAGAGAGAGAGACAGAGAGAGACAGAAGCCGTTTTCACACATGCGCTTTTTACCGCTAAATGACCGGAAAGCGGTCTATTGCCTTCATGTGTGAAAGTTGTTTTCCGGTATAAGCGCGACCCCGTCATCGCGGACATTTCACCAGTTTCGAGCCAGTCAGAAGAGCGGTATGCCGCGATAAGGGACACAAGTGTGAAACGTGTCAAGTCATTTGCCGGTCCTTCTCATGGGCGAGGTGTACACTTAATGTTCCAGCGGGCATAATCTAATCATTCGCACACATTAAAGCAAACTGGCGAAATGATCTTGTGATAATAAGAGCGGGGTCATCCCTATGTTCCCCAGGTCCTATGTTCCCCGGGTCCTATGTTCCCCGTTTTTGTGGGACCGGGGAACATAGAACCCTGCTATGTTCCCTGGGAGAGGTTAGGTTTTGGGTTAGGGTCTGGGGGAGGTTAGGTTTAGGCGTGGGGGGTGGGAGAGGTTAGGTTTTGGGTTAGGGTTTGGGGGAGGTTAGGTTTAGGGTTAGTGAAAAACGGGGAATATAGAACCCGGGGAACATAGAACCCGGGGAACATAGACATGATCCCATAAGAGCGGTATGTCAGCTTCATGTGTGGGCGTGCCGATTTCCCCCTCTCCCCTCTCCCCTCTCTGCTGCCTGCTCACTCTCTGGCCAGTCCTTCAGTCCTCCTCCTTCAGTCAGCAGCCCGACAGGGACACAGACAGCTCTGAGAGTCTTGCAAGCCGCCCAACGCTTGTTGAGAAAGCAAATGCACGAAGCAAAATGTGGAAGTATTTTGCTTACGTTGCCGACAGCGAAGGCAAGCATCAAACGAAGCCAGTCTGTAAAAAGTGCTTCAACGCAACGCAGGTGAACGGATAAACATCGAACCAGCCAGGCTATTTCTCTCAGACACGGATCCCAACTTCTTCAAATATTTCAGTTCAAAGACTGGTTATCGAATGTGAATGATACAACATACATGCCCTCTTAAGTCAAACGAGTGTGATTTATTGTGTGACAAGAAAACTTATTTCACCATCGGAGTTTTGCCGACCCCCAAAATAAGGAGGATTCCCCATCCAAGTGCACACGTCACTCCCCACCCGCTCTGCAGTACCCCCCCGCCCCCCAACATACAGGCAATTTCGCTGCTATATTCACACATGCGAGTGCTCAGGTGTGAAGGGAAATTCCGGGAAATGGCCGATATTGATTTACAAGTAATTTTCCTGTACGCATGTGTGAAAACAGTCAGAGAGAGAGAGAGAGGGATAGATAGATAGATAGATAGATAGATAGATAGATAGATAGATAGATAGATAGATAGATAGATAGATAGATAGATACGTCACACCAGAGGTGCGGAAGTTTTGCTCGAGAGGCAGAATCTGCTCCGATGGTGGCTGATACATGTATTGTTTATTGTTTTTTTTTTAAGTATGTGCACATTGGAGAATCACATTGAGAGCCTTAACAAGCCTTAATGATTTGCAGCTGGCAGGGGCGGAGTTTCTGCAGGCAGCAGCAGCATTTTTCTCCTTGAGGTAAACAGAGAGAGAAGGTAAACACTTCCCATGTGCTTACATTACCCAGATTATATATTATACAAAGTGGGTTGATTATCGGTAAAGCCATCCTTTAAGTTGCTGCCCTACTCTTTAACACATCCATTCTATTAGTTATAAACAGTGCCTTTGATGGCATTGTGATTTAAAACATCTCACGTTTGTGTCAGCGGTGATCTGTCCATATAATGCAGACCAATCCAGGACTCTCCATACTGATTCAGCTTTCCGACAAAGTCCTGATAATTTGGCAAAAGAGGCAATCATTTCTGTGTTCGTAAGCACAAGTTCACTGATTTTGTACCTTTATATATATAACTGTAACGGTTGGAGTCACAGACAGTATTGTCTGTACTTGTTGGACCCACAGACAGTATTGTCTGTAGTTGTTGGACCCACAGACAGTATTGTCTGTAGTTGTTGGGCCCACAGACAGTATTCTCTGTAGTTGATGGACCCACAGACAGTATTGTCTGTGTAGTTGTTGGACCCACAGACAGTGTTTTATGTTGTTGTTGGACACACAGACAGTATTGTCTGTTGTTGTTGGACCCACAGACAGTATTGTCTGTTGTGGTTGGACCCACAGACAGTATTGTCTGTAGTTGTTGGACCCACAGACAGTGTTGTCTGTAGTTGTTGGACCCACAGACAGTATTGTCTGTGTAGTTGTTGGACCCACAGACAGTATTGTCTGTTGTTGTTGGACCCACAGACAGTATTGTCTGTAGTTGTTGGACCCACAGACAGTATTGCCTGTGTAGTTGTTGGACCCACAGACAGTATTGTCTGTTGTTGTTGGGCCCACAGACAGTATTGTCTGTAGTTGTTGGACCCACAGACAGTATTGTCTGTAGTTGTGGGGCCCACAGACAGTATTGTCTGTAGTTGTTGGACCCACAGAGAGTATTGTCTGTGTAGTTGTTGGACCCGCAGTATTGTCTGTTGTTGTTGGACCCACAGACAGTATTGTCTGTAGTTGTTGGACCCACAGACAGCATTGTCTGTTGTTGTTGGACCCACAGACGATATTGTTTGTCTGTAGTTGTTGGGCCCACAGACAGTATTGTCTGTAGTTGTTGGACCCACAGACAGTAGTGTCTGTTGTTGTTGGACCCACAGACAGTATTGTCTGTAGTTGTTGGACCCACACACAGTATTGTCTGTAGTTTTTGGACCCACAGACAGTATTGTCTGTAGCTGTTGGACCCACAGACAGTATTGTCTGTAGTTGTTGGAGACAGTATTGTCTCCAGTCAGCTGTCAGTTGAAGCAACGTGCTCCACTGCCTCTTGCTGCAACAATCAGTGCAAACTGATTGGCTATAAGCTGTTGTTGACTGATAGCTAAATACATAATGAACACAAACACAAACACAGACATACACATATACAAACACAGGCACATTCGGGACAGCCCTAGATATATGTATGTGTCAAAAATGACACACTACAGTATACGTATGTACGTACCTACGAATAAACCAACATAATGTCACACACGAAAACACACACCTTCCTCTCTGCTGTTTCTGACCACCAGATCTGATCCTTTGCTCTGACAGTCCTCTCTGCTCTCCCACCAAGTCTTCTTCTCAGTAGATCTATAGTAACAACGTTCTTCTCAGTAGATCTATAGTAACAACTGCAGCCACATTTCTCCCATCCTTCAGGAGACCACTTCCCTTATTGTCAAATAACTGATTTAGTGACACATTTCAATTCATTCAATGTCAGATTGATTAGAATGTAGTCTTTACTTATTGTTATCGTTATTATTATTATTTATTTTAAATTATATCTTACCTGCAATTTGCTTCTTCAACTTACTTCAGTCTGTACAGTAACTGGTTTCTCTCTTCAGTCAGATTGTGGTAACTGATGTTGAGTTGGTTTGTTTCCAGGACCATCTTCTGTCTCTCTGTCTGAAGAATCTGAAAACCATCACAACAAACACAGCATGTCATGTTAACAACATCAAAGTCTTCTGCTTCAAAGTCAAATCAGAGCTAATCACTGCTTGTATATAATATCTGTTTTCATTGTTTTTCCATCACTGGCCACTGTTACGAAACGAGACATTTTGGGGTATTGTGTCCATTGATATGTGCATATGTATGAAGTCTGTGCACTTGTTGTGATTTCCTTTTTTTTTTACCACTAGGTGGTAGGCTGTGTGCAGTCAGGGCAAATTAGCCAGTCTACAAGTATTCATAGTATTTCCATGATGTCACAAGCACAATGATCCAGTCACCACAAGGCCAACCAGGCCCAGCAGGACCAGACTCACTGCAGCAATTCTGAAAGGCTTTCTGCTTCTCTGGACGGCTGGAAGAGACCTTTGACTGTGAGCTCCCTCTAGAGGCAAAGTACACACATCACATTCACATGAAGAGAAGTTTGACTTTGAGCTCCCCCTAGAGGCAAAGTACACACACATCACATTCACACCAAGCATGTTCTGAATTTATTTGAACTCTGGATCTCTGGAGTGTTTATTCTTACGGCTTGTATATCGTTAGTATTTTACTCGTTCCGGTGCCATTATTGTTTTTTTTTTACAATACCCCACACACACACACACACACACACCTACACACACACACACACACACACACACACACACACACACACACACACACACACACACACACACACACACACACACACAGCTGGTCGGTCGTCGATGCCGTGATGCCACATGACATTGCCATGCTGTGAGGCTGTGTAAATAGTCACACTGCTGTTTCCTGCAACCAGCAGAAGTTTCTGAAATACAGGATGTATTGTATGTATTGTATGTACACCTTTACACACACACACACACACACACACACACACACACACACACACACACACACACACACATGCCACATTTCAGTCTCGGGTGAAAACTGTGGCCACCAAATGATGGGGACATTTTGTGTGTGTGTGTGTGTGTGTGTGTGTGTGTGTGTGTGTGTGTGTGTGTGTGTCCAACATGGCGGCAGCAGCAAACACTAGCTCTCCAGCCAAAACGCACTAATACCATCCTAAACACACACGTCGTAACTGCCGCCGATAACGCAGGGAAGAAAGGTCCTACACACACACACACACCCGTTGGGCGGCGCCCAACGGGCGCCGCCAAAAAAAAATTGAGTGTTTTTTTTTAACCTTTTTTAGCCGTATTTAAAGGAATATCTCATTTTAAATCAACATTAGGATTATACTGTTGTGATGTCATTATTCAGTATCTTCTCCTTTTCTCACTAACTTTCATGTCACCACCTGCTCTCCTGTCAGCATTCTAACTTACAAACACAAACTGTAGGTTTAGCCATCATGTTCTTTCATAAACAGCCTGATTGGAAAGAAAACATTGCCACTGAGATGTCACAACAAGCACTTTTATTATTATTATTTAGTATTTATTATTGCTAAAAAAAAAAAAAAAAAAAAAAAAAAAATTGGGCCCCTTGATGTCCCGGGCCCCGGGGCTTCAGCCCCGGTAAGCCCGTTGGTAAAATCGGCCCTGAATACACCACAGGATTCAGGATGTTTGTGATAAATACAACAAGAGACACTTGCTATGGGCACTTATATGACATACGGTAAACGTGTTTTCATATTAAAAAAAGAAAAGGACGTTCAATAAAAGTCGTCATTGCACGTGGAGTTCATGTCACACTGTGACTATCTGATCACACAACAGGTAAATTGTCAATCAAATGTCATTTTATTCAACAAAAACACAAAAGACACCTACATGTGGTGTTTTCAAAGCAATATGAGATCAATATTTTTTGTTTTGAAGTGACAGTCTAAACGTTACTTTGGAGGAACGTGGAGAGAACGTCAGACTTTCTGGGTAGATGCCAAACCACAATTCTATTAACTGGTGACGTCGCGGTCAAGACGATGTTTGCTGGGTAGGAAACCTACAATCGTGTCCCCGTCAAAGTCAAAGAGATTATAATAATAATAATAATGATTGGATTTATATAGCATACATATAGAGTATATTAAAGTATATTAAAACTTGGCCTGTGACACACACACACACACACACACACACACACACACACACACACACACACACACACAAAGAGCAGATAACACAGGAAATGTTTTGTTAACTGCATAGTGTGTCATTTTTGCTGCACTTTGATATAAAACAACAGAAACTAATATAAACTCATCTTTATGGTCACATGACCAATGTCTGTGGCACTGGCAACAGCTCTGCTACATGAACACATAAGCAGCACACAGCAAACAATACAGAATCACGGCTAAGAACTGATGGCTAAATGTGGAGAAGTTGATGTTTGGTGGTTGTCAAACGTATATTTCATCTTTAATCTAACCTGCATTAATACTGCAGGTGCTTCATTCAGAGATGGAATAAAATGTATGTAGCACTTCTTTAACCCCCTTTGTTTTTACAGGGTAGTGCCACCTGAATTCCCTCTTGTATCGCTACGTTATAAGTATATAATTATAACCCTTGAGGTTTGGTTTAGTTTTGAATGTCAGTAATGTCTAGTTATTGACCCACAATTCACCCTTGCAGTGAACCTTCACCATCAGCTCTGGTAAGTGCCCTTTAAAATTTAGTCCCACTAGTACACTATATTATCTAAATGTTAATCAATTATCTATATAAATAAATGTACAAATATGATAATATATCTGTCTAATATACTAATCCTATGTACTAATCGTTTGTTTTTTCCCTTCTCCCTTCTAGTGTATGACCCAGGACCTTAAGGTAAGTACCTCTTAACAGGAAATGATGTCACTCATACAAGGTAAGTTTATAGAAAAATATAGTATTTAGTATCTTAAATGAAATGGCAATACACTGGAGCAGTATTTCAGGAAATCAAAATAATAAACAAACTCTTTTAGTTCTTTTCAGAAATTCAAATAATAACACAGTATCTCTGTTGGTGTTTTCAGATACTCTCCATCCTTAATGCAACCTGTGGAACACACTCAACACTCTGATAGCAGATAGCAGACTAGCATGCATAAACAATTAAACAAATAAACCAATACAGTCCTGTGTGTCTCTAATATCAGCAATGCTACATCGAAGCTACATCGTTAGCATCCACAGTTTCCCAAAACAAATCCCACCCTCGTTGCAGATCTGAGTCGTTGCTCGGGTACGTTGAGGCTTACAAACTTTATAGCCGCTTCGCTCCTGAAGTGAGCTAAAAGAAAGAAAGGTACCTGTAGTCCTTGATGTGAAACGAACGAACACCTGGCAATGGTGTGCGAGTGACTGGCAGGCAGGCCGTAGATTGAGCAGAGCGGTCCTCCCTCCTGGTCGGCTAACGTTGATGGCAGCCTTGGCGTGGAGAGGCACAGGAACAAATCCCCCGACGTCACCTTTACTCTGCGTTCAAGCCGAACACCGTGCAAACATCGGCTAAACAGACTTCGGTCAACGTGCGGTACTCACTTATCTGGCAGGCACCAGTTAACACGAAGCTAACCACTGACTGAGCTAGTACAGTGGCCCTACAACACGCGATAACTAGCTTCACTAGCCGAGAAGCTAATGTCATGCGCCCGTAGCATCAAATTGTCCAGCAGACTCCAGGCGTTCTCAATACAGCTCTCTCAGGCTGTCCGCCCTGGGATTCCCGTAGCTTTCACCGGAACGTCGGCTAAGTCTATACTGGTTATCAAAATCAAACAGATCTCTCTCTGTGTGGCTCGCTCTCCGCTGCCGTCTCTCTGTGTGGCTCGCTCTCCGCTGCCGTCTCTCTCCGAGTCCGTCTCCTTGCTCGTTCTCCACACCACTCGTGCTCTCGCCCGTTCACCGTCCAATCCTGCTTCGCGCTCTGCTCATGTGATCCTCCCAGCCAATCACTCGACGCCAAAACCATGCGGTCGCTATCACGCCCCCTAGACCAGGAAATGAACTGTCCAATCCCCGTCCCAGGAAACCAAACAAGGAAGGACCCCACGGGCACTCCCACTGAAGTCAATTAAAGGCACATTTCCACTTTCCTAAACATTTACAGATTACTGCATCTTCACAGGTAATTATTATAACACAGGTAAGTATGACACACACTCCCAGACACACACACAACTTAAAGAGCCAAAAACGAAAATATTAAACCCCACTTAAACACCTGGGTTACACCCTCCCCCCCCTTAAATGTGAATGCCCTCATTCACCTAGCTACTCGGGGCAGGTTGGGAAAACAAATGTTTCAACAGGGCATGAGCTACATCCGGTCCACTGCCGTTTGCTTGAATGGTAACACCCACCCCCCGATGTATGATGGTAATAGGCTGATCCCTGGATCTGCCTGGCTCGTCATAGGTAAGTTTAACCACTGGTTTAATGGTCCTTTTCCCTGGCGTTGCTGCCTGAACGGGTGCACCTGTCTGTTCGGGTGTCGATGCATGTGTGATGGTCGGTGCGATTTCCTCTACATCCCTAACCTCTTCGTTCCTAACTATTTCCTCCCTACCTACTTCCTCCTCTGGCATCACCCTTACTTCTACCCCAGGAGCTCCTTCTGGATTGATGTCTGAACCCTCTTCTAGTTCACCTGGCTCTCCCTCACTCGGGTCCTCCTCGACTACGAGTGGTGGTTCCCCTGGGGAAGGAATGTTTACAACTGAGTCACGCCTAACCCTGACTTCTGGCCTTTGCCTCCGGTCATAGAAATCTTCGTAAGGCGCCCTGGCTAAATTCTCTTCATCGTCTGAAGAAGAATCAGACAAGCACCCCTCCTGTTCACTGACAGGCGGAGAAACCGGTATAGGCGGGTCCCTACTTTGCCTGGCTCTGGTTACCACCCTAACTGGGCTCGGCTCCCTTTCGGGCCGGGATAGCCACACTAACTGCCCTATGGGCAAAAGATGATCCCGATGTATGGTCTTCACCACTCCATGCCCATCCTCTGGCTTTATCCGATACACTGGTAAGTTAGGAAGCTTACCTTCCACTACATAAGGCAACGAACTCCATCGGCTCTGTAACTTATGTTTCCCCTTCAGACCTAAGTTCTTGAGAAGGACGCGGTCCCCTGGTTCTAACTTATGGAAACCTACCCTCCTATCATAGGCCTGTTTGTTTCTCTGATGGTTCTTTGTGGCTTCATCAGATGCCAGTTGGAACGCCTGTTTCAAATCCTCTTTGAGCTTGGACACATACTTACCGTGGTGACCACCCTCCTTCCCATCAGGGGAAGTCCCAAAGCAGATGTCAACCGGCAACCTGGCTTCTCTCCCGAACATCAAGTAGTACGGGGAATACCCCGTGGCATCACACTTGGTGCTGTTGTAAGCATGAACCAGATAAGTGACGTGCTGACTCCACCTTCTTCTCTTTTCCTGACTCATGGTCCCTAGCATGGACAGAAGGGTCCGGTTGAAACGTTCTGGCTGCGGGTCTCCCTGTGGATGGTAAGGGGTGGTACGCGACTTGCGTATGCCAAGCGTCTTCAACATCTCCTTAATCAACTTACTCTCGAAATCTCTGCCCTGGTCAGAGTGAATCCGTGCTGGTAGCCCGTAATGAATGAAATATTTGTCCACCAGGATCTTTGCCACAGTGAGGGCCTTTTGATCTCTGGCTGGAAAAGCTTGAGCGTACCGCGTGAAGTGATCGGTCACGACTAACACGTTGCAGATACCCTTAGAATCTGGTTCCATGGACAGGAAATCAATGCAGACTAAATCCATAGGACCTCCGCTGACTATCTGCTGTAAAGGCGCGGCTCGCTGGCAGGGGCTCTTTCGAGTGACGCACTCTCCACAATTCTTGATGTGTTGTTCAACGTCCCAGGCCAGGCGCGGCCAATAAAATCTGGTCCTCACTAAGTCAGTCGTCCGCTCTACCCCTAAGTGTCCCAAATCGTCATGCATAGCCTTCAAGACATTGGCCCTGTACTCAGCTGGCAACACAAGCTGGAAAACCTCCCCAGTAGACCTCTTGCTCTGCCTATGGAGTAGTCCGTCTCTAAGTACTAGCCTTCCTAGCTCCTTCTTCATCAACTTCAATGGAGTACTCATGTCTATGCTTTCCGGCCATCTACCCTGCTGCAATGCCTGTATGACCGGTCCAATGACTTCGTCGCTCTGTTGGGCTGTCTTCAACTCCGTACGAGATAGCTGACCAGGAGCACTCACGTCTACTCTCGTGGGATAGGCATAGACGGCTGGAATAGATTCAGGGGAAGCACCTAGTTGCTCTATGTATCGGGGCGGGCAAGCCCAAGAGCTCTGTGCACAGATGCACCGGCAGATCGATGTAACCCCCGCTTTGGGAATGGTCTCCCACTCGGCGCCTTCCTCTCTACTCTCCTGTCTAGACAACAAATCAGCGTCTATGTTATTCTTCCCTGGTCGGTAAGAAATGTCAAATTCGTACGCTGACAGGGCGGCCAACCAACGGTGTCCCGTGGCATTGAGCTTGGCAGTAGTAAGAACGTACGTCAACGGGTTGTTATCAGTACGCACCGTGAAACGAGCTCCATACAGGTAATCGTGGAGTTTATCCACTACCGCCCACTTTAAGGCAAGGAACTCTAGCTGGTGTATGGGGTAATTTTTCTCGGACGCACTCAGTTTCCGGCTCGCAAAAGCTACAGGCCTCAAACCCTCAGCATATTCTTGGTAAAGTACCGCTCCCAACCCGGAAAGGCTAGCGTCTACATGCAGTATGTAGGGCTTGTTCGGATCAGCGAAGGCCAATACCGGAGCATTGGTAAGACGGTGTATGATGCTCTGAAAAGCCTGAGTGCATGCCAAGTCCCATCTATCCCCAAAGGGTTCCGCCTCGTCAAAGTACGGTGGATCGGGTTGTGTTCTCTCCCCTCGCGAACGCGTCTTAGGTTTCCGCCCACGCTGAGTGGGTGGGTATCCTCTGGTCAACTCCGTGAGCGGGCGGACAACGGAAGAATAATTGGCGATAAAGCGTCGGTAATAGCCACAGAAACCTAAGAAAGACCTCAGACCCCTAAGGTCAGTAGGCTGGGGCCAAGCGGTGACGGCCTCGATCTTGGCCGGATCGGTGGCCACGCCCTCTGCCGACACGATGTGCCCAACGTATTTCACTTTGGGCTGGCAGAATTGGCACTTGTCCAAAGAAATCTTGAGCCCTACTTCCTGCAGGCGATCCAAGACTTTCATTAGTCTCTCCTCATGTTCTTCCAAAGTCCGTCCGAAAATGATCAGGTCATCGAGGTAGACTAATACCTGTAAAAGGTTCATGTCCCCCACAGCTTTTTCCATTAAACGCTGAAACGTCGCTGGAGCCCCAGTGACGCCTTGCGGCATCCGCTCGAACTGATAGAACCCCAGGGGACAAATGAACGCGGTTTTCTCTTTGTCTTCCTCTTTCATGGCGATCTGATAATACCCGCTTCTTAAGTCCAAAACCGAGAACCATTTACTGCCTGACAGACAATCAAGGGCGTCATCGATACGTGGAGTAGTGTACTGATCGGGTATCGTTCTATTGTTCAAAGTGCGGTAGTCGATGCACATGCGCACTTTACCACTCTTTTTCCGAACGATCACTATCGGCGATGCGTACGGGCTCCTAGACTCCTTGATAATTCCAGTGGCTAACAACTCCTGTATGTGTCGCCTCACGTCGTCTATATCCGCTGGTGCTAGACGCCTCGATCTCTCTCGGAACGGTCGATCATCAGAAAGTCGGATGCTATGTTCCACTCCCTTAGCAAGCCCAACGTCCCACTCGCTTAAAGAGAAAACATCTGCTCGCTGGGTCAGTTTACGCCGAAGCCTTTCCTTCCATTCCTCTGAGATATTAGAGTCACCAAAGTCAATATCGGACGCCTCGAACCCTTCCCTCGGCTCTGGCTCTGGCTTCGGAACGGATTTCACAATGTCTGTCGGATAGAGATATCCGATAATGGTGCCTTCAGCTATCGCTACCTCCCTCTGGGACTCATTCTGGAGCAATACCGTAAGCTTCTGTGTGTCAATAGCGTAACGAGGGACTACCATGGGTGTTAACAACACTCCACCCGGGAGAGGGTCGTTGGGCGCGACGTCTACCAGAAGGATGTCCTTCTCGCCTGTCCGCTCAAACTCTACGTGGCACAGCACTGGGCAGCTAACTCCCGGTGGCAGTTTCAAACTCTCGGGCCCAGCCCACTGCACATATCCTACCTCCTCATCCTCAGTCTCCTGCGGCCATGCCTTGGGGCTCTCGGGTACCTTGACCTCTCCGACTTCCCCGCTTGGTGCACGGGCTATTTTGACTCCAACTTCCTGTCCATAAATTCTGGCTAAACGCTGAGGCAGGCTTGCCTTGGCATTGGTGCCAATAAGAACAGGCGTCTGCTCTGGCCCCTGTGACGAGGGGCAGATCAAAGCCATCACGGAAACGGAAGTGGGAGCGTCTTTGGTCTTTTGTGGGAATTCCATCTCTACCACCACATAGCCTCGGTATGGGTAATTCGAATCACTAAGACCCCAGATGTCCAGACCAGCCACAGGGTGAATCGGAACATCCGCCAGGTAAGTGTTGTACCATTTTTCAAAGATTATGGTTACTTGTGAACCACTGTCTAACACCGCGTCACAAAGATGTCCATTTATCCTTACAGCCTCGATGGAAGGGGGACCCACTAAGCCTTTGGGGATCCCTCGACTACTAAGAACGTCCACCGCGCTCTTCTTCGAGTGACACGCTACGTTTCTAGTGTCAGCAGATGAGTTAGGCCTCTCATAGGGACCTCGCGCCTTTTTAAGAGACCGGATAAGCTTCTGAATGACTTGGGCCTGGTTTTCAGGGTTCTTACACTTACCTGCGTAGTGTCCGTTTTCACCACAACGGTAACAGAAGTATTCATCAGGGTCAGCGGGGCCCCTCCGTGGTGGCGGATGGGAAATGTTGGTACGCGACGCCTCCACTGCCAATGCGGCCACGGGCACCTCTACCGACTGCAGTTGTTTATTTTCTACCTTCTGTTTCAAACGCTTTAACTGTTTTTTTAACGCTACTACTTCGTCATCCTTACTGGCGTCAAGACTAGGGGCAGGGGCAACCTGGGCCGGTTTATCCCGCTCCTCCTTAGGCTCGAGGTTTGAGCTCACCATAGCGACGCACAACTCCTTGATTTCTTTCATTTCAGCCTTAAGCAGCCGCAACTCATCTCGCTTACTTTCAGTGTCTGCTTGCACATGCCTAGTTAAGACAGACGGATTCAATTTGGTACGAGAGGCCTCATACTCTTCCTCTGAGCGCACCTCTTGTAACAACTGCAAGAGAGTGGGTGGAGCGACTCGTCTTTCTCTCAACCGGAGATTCACCAGCATGATGTCTGAAGCGACTGAGCCTCTCAAGAGCTGTTCCAGTCGCGCCTTATCGGCGCTACCTGGTAAAAGTCCCCCTCTCTCCACTACTTTGGAGAGGGCCCGATCCAGGCGCCTTAAGAAGTCTGACAGCTTCTCATTGTCTCGCTGGCGCATCAACCTAAAGGCAAAGTACAGGTCCTCACCCGATTCCACTGTCCCGAATACCTGCTCTAATGCCTCTAAACATATAACAGGGCCCACATTAGGGTCACTGGCGCGCGCGGCTTTCACTATGGCCAGGGCAGGCCCCTTCAAACTCTCAACTACTCGACGACGCTTCTCCTTCCAGGAACACTCGCTTTCTTCAACCATAAGTTTGGCTTGCTCCAACCATGGCTCAAAGGATTCTTCCCCCACGGGGACAGGTGAGTTACCAGAGAATTGACGTAAACGTCGATAGTTGTTATGTTCATTGGGCGGCCTAGCCCGATCCAACAGCTCCCCCAACGCACGTAGGACTGGATCTGTGGAAGGAGAAGGAACGTCGGGTACCCCATACATTTCTCTCACGTCATCGATAGACTTACCTTCACCTCTTAGGAGAGATTCTAGTTTCTCCTTAAAACCCAATTCAGGTTCCTCTGCAGAAGGACCTACTATTATAATAGGCCATGATGCAGAACCGTCGGATGGAAACACTTCCGTGGGAACCAATGCCGGATTGGTGGCCTCCTTACACTCACATAAGACAGAGTACTTCCCTGTCTGCTCGTGTGGGACCTTACCTCTAACCCGTACTCGCCCTAAACACTTAATGGCTTCCAAAGTATCTTGTATAGTGTCTATCTCCTTGTCCTCCGGTATCACTACCATTAAGGCGTGAGTCACATCTACCGTTTCCTTGCTGCACCATTCCTGCAACTGGCATATTAATCCTGCCTTACCCTCCATAATGAGAGTGGTTTCCCTATACTATACTATAGTGTGTTTGTTAGGTCTACTAAATTACTAGGTTATTACTATTCAAATCCAAAGTATCTCAGCGGTGCCTCCATTTATGTAGCACTTCTTTAACCCCCTTTGTTTTTACAGGGTAGTGCCACCTGAATTCCCTCTTGTATCGCTACGTTATAAGTATATAATTATAACCCTTGAGGTTTGGTTTAGTTTTGAATGTCAGTAATGTCTAGTTATTGACCCACAATTCACCCTTGCAGTGAACCTTCACCATCAGCTCTGGTAAGTGCCCTTTAAAATTTAGTCCCACTAGTACACTATATTATCTAAATGTTAATCAATTATCTATATAAATAAATGTACAAATATGATAATATATCTGTCTACTATACTAATCCTATGTACTAATCGTTTGTTTTTTCCCTTCTCCCTTCTAGTGTATGACCCAGGACCTTAAGGTAAGTACCTCTTAACAGGAAATGATGTCACTCATACAAGGTAAGTTTATAGAAAAATATAGTATTTAGTATCTTAAATGAAATGGCAATACACTGGAGCAGTATTTCAGGAAATCAAAATAATAAACAAACTCTTTTAGTTCTTTTCAGAAATTCAAATAATAACACAGTATCTCTGTTGGTGTTTTCAGATACTCTCCATCCTTAATGCAACCTGTGGAACACACTCAACACTCTGATAGCAGATAGCAGACTAGCATGCATAAACAATTAAACAAATAAACCAATACAGTCCTGTGTGTCTCTAATATCAGCAATGCTACATCGAAGCTACATCGTTAGCATCCACAGTTTCCCAAAACAAATCCCACCCTCGTTGCAGATCTGAGTCGTTGCTCGGGTACGTTGAGGCTTACAAACTTTATAGCCGCTTCGCTCCTGAAGTGAGCTAAAAGAAAGAAAGGTACCTGTAGTCCTTGATGTGAAACGAACGAACACCTGGCAATGGTGTGCGAGTGACTGGCAGGCAGGCCGTAGATTGAGCAGAGCGGTCCTCCCTCCTGGTCGGCTAACGTTGATGGCAGCCTTGGCGTGGAGAGGCACAGGAACAAATCCCCCGACGTCACCTTTACTCTGCGTTCAAGCCGAACACCGTGCAAACATCGGCTAAACAGACTTCGGTCAACGTGCGGTACTCACTTATCTGGCAGGCACCAGTTAACACGAAGCTAACCACTGACTGAGCTAGTACAGTGGCCCTACAACACGCGATAACTAGCTTCACTAGCCGAGAAGCTAATGTCATGCGCCCGTAGCATCAAATTGTCCAGCAGACTCCAGGCGTTCTCAATACAGCTCTCTCAGGCTGTCCGCCCTGGGATTCCCGTAGCTTTCACCGGAACGTCGGCTAAGTCTATACTGGTTATCAAAATCAAACAGATCTCTCTCTGTGTGGCTCGCTCTCCGCTGCCGTCTCTCTGTGTGGCTCGCTCTCCGCTGCCGTCTCTCTCCGAGTCCGTCTCCTTGCTCGTTCTCCACACCACTCGTGCTCTCGCCCGTTCACCGTCCAATCCTGCTCCGCGCTCTGCTCATGTGATCCTCCCAGCCAATCACTCGACGCCAAAACCATGCGGTCGCTATCACGCCCCCTAGACCAGGAAATGAACTGTCCAATCCCCGTCCCAGGAAACCAAACAAGGAAGGACCCCACGGGCACTCCCACTGAAGTCAATTAAAGGCACATTTCCACTTTCCTAAACATTTACAGATTACTGCATCTTCACAGGTAATTATTATAACACAGGTAAGTATGACACACACTCCCAGACACACACACAACTTAAAGAGCCAAAAACGAAAATATTAAACCCCACTTAAACACCTGGGTTACATGTAACAAAAGTAGCACATGGCCAATTAAAACGTGCTGTTGTGCTTTTGTTTGTCTTGCTGTAATTATGTATCTACTCTGACCTCATCAGCTACCCATCCCCCATTAGGCTACATTGTCTAAAATCACATGTATTCTGAATCTCCCATCTGAAATAAATGAAGGCTGTCAATCATCTTCTGCACAGGCAGAGGTGTGAGTTTCATGTCACACTTTGCACACTGGTGCAGGCGGTGATCTATTGAAAAGTTAGAGCACAGTGATGACTCATTCTATATTTGACAACTCAAACTCCCACCATGTTGTTTGACCTTGATATATTGAAGAATAGGCTGCAACTAACAATTACTTTCATTATTGATTAATCTGGTGATTATTATCTCGACTAATCGATTAGTCGTTTGGTCTATAAAATGTCACAAAATGCTGAAAAATGTTGATCACTTTTCCCCCAAAGCCCAAGATGACGTCCTCAAATGTCTTCTTCTGACCAACAGTCCACAACCCAAAGATAATCAGTTATGTCCTAGAAGAAGTTAAAATGAAAATGTTCACATTTGAGAAGTTGGAATGAGATTTTCTTTTTCTTTTGTAAAGTAATCTAAACGGTTAATCGATTATCAAAAATCGTTGGCGATTTTCTTTTGATCGACTATAATCGATTAATCATTGCAGCTCTATTGAAGACCGTTTATTTGTCTCTCTCCATCTGAGCACTTCTGTCCCCACCACCTTTCAACACAAAGTGATGCCCTTGGCCACTTCCCCAGCCAGGACCTACAGTACTTCTCACAGCACTCTTTACAGAAAAGGAGGCCCGCAGTGTTTAATCCAGCGGTGCCTTATGTGAATGAGGTTTTATTACTATTTAGAAATAAGAATATATATTCCCCTTCCATATGGCCTCCCACCGGGAGAGCCTCAGTGCCAAGCTTTACACAACACTCCAGATAGTGTTGTTGTGTTCAGCACCACTGATGGTGAGACTGTGCATGCAGCTCCACACTCAGCCTGGTCACCATGGCCTGATGCAACTCTGTGTCAGCCTTTAGATCAATACTTCCTGCTCCCAATATGGCTGTGTTCCACACGTACATTTTTTTTAAACAGAGCTTGTTATATGCGTTCTGGCCTCCCGTCCCCACACAAATGCCATTTAAGGTCACTGTAAACTGACTTTTTGGTGGAGATTTTTAATATACCCGTCTCTGTCCTCGACTGTGTGGATAGGATCATCGGACTTTTTCACTTGTGACAACAAGTGTGCGCTGAGATTTTGGTGTGTGACGTCACCAGTGTGCGCCACCATTTCCAGTGTTTACATCCTGTTGCCCGTTGCCTAGGCAACAATGTGTATCTGTCTAGAATCTGCTCTTCAAGAGAACGTCTCCTATCACTGTAGCCATTATGGTTGGAGCAGTGTTATTTGAACAAGTGTTTGGGCGTGATGCTCTAAGTGTGTCCCGTGATGTTTTACTGCCTGTTTTACACAGACCTTTTAGGCAGAGGTGGACGTACCAGCCTTAGCTAGCTTGCTCGCTAGCTGGTGATAGCGTGTGCTATGTTTGCGTTTAGCGGTGTAAGGTAACGTTAGTGTTGTATTTGCGTTCACGTGCGGAAGGAAATATTTTCTAAAGCAGTGCTTGTGTGGATGCAATTATTATGGAGGAAAAAAACTGTTACCAAAAGTCTGTGTACATGTGGAGTACCCTCAGCTTCGGGAGGGTGGAGGTGGACCTGTTCACCAACTGGCACATCACCCACTGTCCCCTGTGCTTCTCCTTGCACATGTGCAATGACCAGAAAAACTGCTTTACACCTTTCCTCCCCCCTTGGCTTGGTCCTCCCCTGTTGGTGAGGGTGAGGATGGAGAAACTGTCAATCATCCTGGTACCCCTGGACCACATGATGGCACTGTGGTACGCAGAGAGGAGACAGCTGCGGGTGGCCCCGCCCTGTCTAACACTATGCAGTCAATCCAAGCGTGAGTGTGAGTGTGCGTGTGAGTGAACAGGGCACTCCTGAAAAAGAGAGCCCTGTAGCCTGTACTACGAAGCTAGTTTAATGCCTTATCCGAGTAAGTTTGAGTTTAAACCTGGTTTAGCCGTACTACAAAGCAAGTTAACTTTCAATCACCATGGCAACTGACGCTGCAAAGCTAACCTGGTTGCGACCAGGTTAGCTTCAGAGGATAAGATCAAAATCCATGAGAGACCCATATAATATCGGCTCTCTGGAGTCACTCACCATTCATAAGATCGCCATATGAAAAATAGATTGCAGTCAACTGAGAACAGAACAAGCAAAACATTCGTTGCTCTGTAGGCTACATAATTAAATTAAGCCACTTACCACTTTATGTCTTAACAGCTCAACGATGCGTGGAGAAATATGATCACTATTAATCACCGCGGCGCATATCATGAACGGACCCTCAAATGGAGTGAGGGTGATATTCTCCTACATGCCAGAAAAGCCATACATATAATATAGATATTAGTTTAAATATATGGGATAGCCCCAATACTAAATATGCAGGCTTTTCTTGCATCTTTCAGCTGGAACTGTGTCCTGTAGGCTGTATGCCAATATATGAGCAAAAATAGGCTAGTTTTTATCAATGATAACTATGCCCGCATCGTCTCAATTCAGTTCAGCAGTTTTCTCTTTTATAGTAGGCTATTAGGCTTTATACTAGGCTATTTTATATATGAATTATTCGATCAGTGCAACCACACACATGAGTGATAGAGATCATTATTCATTGAGCATGCGTTTCTAAATCTATGGTCTAAATAGGCTTACAGATTGTGGAAATGTATAGACTGAGATTACACTTTTACATTTGTTGCTGCTGCCTGTATCAATGCAGCTGTATCAGACAGAAATCGCTGATCAAAGTAAATCAAATGACTGATGTGAATACAAGCTGCTGCTTTAGACAGCCCTTCAGCAGACTATCCAACGCGGATTTTCATTCTGACATTAAATCGCGGATACATTAAATATCCGCAAAAATCTCTGATCACACTGTGTGGCTGCGCTGAATGAGGAAATGGGTGTGGAAATGGGTGTGGGCGTGGATCAACTCAGCTGTTCATAATGTGATTGGCTAGCGCACCTCTTTCGCGTGGACGCGCGCCTGTGCACGAGCGCAAAACGTGCGCGTGCACAGGCAGATCCCAGCTTCAGTTATCGACTAGAAAACCACTGTCGTAGTATCCTTAAACTAGATAGCTTTGATCCTGTTCAGTCAAACCAGATCAAAGGGACTTATCGCGGATCTGTTAAACTAGCTTCGTAGTACAGAGCTCTGCTCTCAGAGAGACTCCCCCTGTAATAAAGGTAAAAAGAAGAATAGAAAAATAATAATACAAACTCAGCTCTCTGCTGCTCCTACTGTCCACTGAGAGCCACCTCAGGATCCAACACACAGTCATTAAAAAACACAGTCAATATTTTACTCTCAATCCAGTCTGATACAGGAACTTGTTTTTAACCAGCATGGACAGGCTTGACAACATGATAAGATCAAATAAGGTATTTAAATCATCTTTAATGCAAAATGTGTTTATTGCAGCAGCAAAGGACAGACTGCAGGCAAGAAGAGTACAAACAGAACATAATGAAGATAAAATATAAGGATGAGTCATAAACTCAGGCACTGATAATTCCCCTTATATATGCAAACATACCTTTCCATATTCTAATATCATCACAGCAGAGTGTTTTATTTATCCATATGCAGCGTACCAGGCCAATTTCGACCATTTCATGTTTTTGTGGCTCCACTATTTATTTATTTATCCCTTAGTTTTTAGTATTGATGATGTAGTTACGGCAGATCAGGGACTTGTACTCACAGTCTGAGCTGCACACTTAGGCCCTATCTTCGAAGGGCCCTATCTTCGCAAAAGCTGCGCACAATGCAAATTGGGGGCGGGCACAAGCGCATGCCTGTTATAATTGTACTGCACAGAGGCGTGCCACATGCCAAACCAGGCGTTTCAGCGCTAAAATGTGGGGAAAGATGGCATTATCCTATCGTCAGCAGCGCGCAATTACTTTGCGCTAAGAGCTTTGAAAAGCACCTCTTAGGCGCTAAAACACTCGCTGCGCTTGAGTGCACCATGATCTCCGCACTGCACAGCGCAGAAAGGTCATTACGCACGGACGTGCCACGCCGGGACATCAAATTCTGCTGCTAAAATTGGGCAACCAGCAGATTATTCGGTGAGGCAATCAACTATAATTCACTGAGAAACTTGTATCACATCGCAAGGAGCGGCTGTCTCTCAGGTGTAATAATCCCACAATGATCACGGCTTTAACAAGTGTCACAGGCTGTGTAAACAGTGTAAAGTGGGCTCTCTGTAACTTGATCCCTGGGTCTGTCTGTCTCAGGTGTAATAATCCCACAACGATCACGGCTTTAACAAGCATCACAGGCTGTGTAAACAGTGTAAAGTGGGCTCTAACGGTGAAAACACACCGCACGCGTCTCCTGCACGTAAGCTGCGCGGCGCGACCATTTGCGACCTTGTGCGCAGCCAGTTTTCATTAGGACACCATGTTAACAGATCTGTCAGTCCACACCGAATTGCGCGCAGCGCGCCGCTCAGCGGCCGCTCAGGGCCGCTCAGGTCAGCCTGGATTTCTATTTTCCTGCGCGGCCGTCTGCACCCGTGAGCGACTCTGTCAAGCTAAACAGATCAGATAAGGGCAGACAGGAACTCCGAAACCGGACATTCGTCAAATAAAACCAATTTCAAAGTAAAATAATGTTTATTTACGTTGTTGATTGCCCCTTTGGAAGTGTGAAAAGAGAGAAAGAGCAGTCGGAGAGGGGGAGCGGCTTCTAGGGGCTCGTTGCCTGCGGAGCAACAAGTAGAGAGCTAGGACTCGCCTTCTCTCTACAACAGCACCAGCACGCACTGGGAAAACGGGAGGAGAACAGACAAATATGATGCAATTGCATTTTATAAAGAAAGGTAGCCATTAACTGTTATCCCAAACATATTACTTTAGATATTTATGTCGTCATTTACTTGGCCATGATAACGAAGACAGGAGATCTGGGGCAAAATATATAGCGGACGAGCAGAGCGCGCAAAGTGAGCTGCGCTCTCTGTGTGGACACTTTTAAGCGACTTCTGCACGGAGGTGCGCTGCGCGGCGCATGCGCGCAAGTTTCGCGTCTGGTATGTATAGGATTGACAAATGCATCATCAATTTGGATCTAGATTTTTGGGGAAAACACTAACTAACCTTTGATTCTGTTCCTCATATCAGGAGGTGAAAAAGTTGAGTCCAGTGCAGCTGCTTCTCAAGGAACATACCCCCATGGCAATGTTGAAGGCCACTTCATTCAGTACATTGCTGATAATGTTGACCATAAAATCAGAACCATTGATGGCCACAACACATTACATGGTATGGGCCTTATAGCTGGAGTTACACCAGAGAGCCAAACCAGTATCTCTGATAGCTGTCACATCATAGCAGCAGTTGGACACATCAATATCCACATGTGGAAATCAGAGACCCCTGGCCTTTCGTCCATGTCCTATGGGAGGATTGAGAATGCCACAGGTGGGTGATTCTCATGAACATGGTACAATGCATAGCAAAACTCAAAGATATCAAGAAGATATCAAGTAGGATCTAATTTCACCATTCAAATTTAAATTATAATCCACTAGGCATCTTGCGCGCTACGCGAGCTCGCCTGCCTTGCAGCTCGCCGAGCTGGCCCTGCAGCTCGCATAAGCAGGTCGCAGCCTCGCCCTGGTTGCTCCTTGATGGCATACTTCAAGGATACTGGATCACCTGTCCTGGAGCTGGCAACATACAGCTGTCCATGGCTGAAGACTGAAGCCAGACTCCCACTTCTTTCAGTGTCTGCCCCTGTGACTTGATTCTGCTCTTATGACATCACTGATGATGTCACAACTGCTTTTATGACATCAATGATGACATCACAACCTTTTATGACTTTTTTTTTCCAATGGCAAGCACTTCAATGCTCAAGGGTATCACCCAAAATGTGTATGATTACCAAATACGAAGTTGTAGCTAACATTGAGAGAAATGCCATGTTGTATTATGACTACATACTTCATACTACATGAGAAAAAAAATCTGTTCTACTTAGAGTCAAGTCAAGTCAAGTCAAGTTTATTTATATAGCCCTAATTCACAAGCATGTCTCAGAGGGCTTCACAGAAAGTATGTCTAGCTAATTCTAGCTGACACAACAGTAACAAGAATATACAGAATAAAGATAACATTTGAACAATTGATAATATAGAAAAATAGAAATGAAGAGAGAGCAGAGGGGAGAGCAGGAGAAGGGAGAAGAGCAGAGGGAATGTGAGAGAGTGAAGGGGTGGGGAGGGAATGGGAGATGTTGGAGGGTAAGGGAGGTGGGGAAGGAGCAAGAGGAGAGAGCAGGAGAGGGAAAGGGGGGGGGTGTGGGGGAGAAGAGAGCAGGGGGAGGGAGGAGGTGGGGAGAGAATGAGAATATAGACACACATCTTGCAAACAGACATATGTCAATTTCTTAGCAGCCAAGCTATGCTAGGTGGGGAGAAAATGGGAAATGTGGAGGAGGAGAGAACAGAGGAGGAGAGGTGGGAGAGTGCAGGGGAGGGAGAGCAGGGGGAATGTGAGAGGGAGGAGGTGGGGAGAAAATGGGAAATGTGGAGGAGGAGAGAACAGAGAAGGAGAGGTGGGAGGGTGCAGGGGAGGGAGAGCCAGGGTAGAGGTAGGGTCTAGGGTTGGGGGAGGGGAGGGAGTAGGATACGGGCCCGGATTAGGGCGAGGGTGGGGAGAAAAATGGGAAATGTGGAGGAGAAGAGAACAGAGAAGGAGAGGTGGGAGGGTGCAGGGGAGGGAGAGCACGGGGGATGTGAGAGAGGGGAGAGTAGGAAGTGGCAGGGATTCGGGAAAATAGGGGAGAAGAGGAGAAGGAGAAGGAGCAGAGGAGGGGAGAAGGAGGAGAGAGCAGGAGAAGGGAGGGGGGGGGTGGTGGGATGTGGGGGAGGAAAGAGCATGGAAAGAGAGGAGGTGGGGGGGGGGAGTGGGAAATGTGGGAGAGGGGAGAACAGGAAGGGGGGAAAAGGGAAGGAGCGGGGGAAGGGGGAAAGAGAAAGAGGGGGGGGGGGGAGATCAGACAACTGACTACTCTAAACATTAACCAGAGCTAACTGGGACATGCACACAGACACACACATGCACACAGACACACATGCACACAGACACACATGCACACAGACACACATGCACACAGACACACGCAAGCACACAGTCATGCACACAGACACACACACACATGCACACAGACACACACATGCACACAGACACACATGCACACAGACACACGCAAGCACACAGACATGCACACAGACACACACATGCACACAGACACACACATGCACACAGACATGCACACAGACACACATGCACACAGACACACATGCACACAGACACACATGCACACAGACACACGCAAGCATACAGACACACACATGCACACAGACACACACATGCACACAGACACACACATGCACACACAGCCTAATCTGGCCTATCCTACTCTGCTCTAGTCAGGTCAGCCTTAGGCTGTAACTAATCTATCGCATACCTAAGCTGTTCTAAACCAACCGGCAGCCCTCGACCAGTGATGAAGAGCACCGATGCCCCCCGCCCTGGCCCCCGCCCACATAAGGCGTGGGAGAGAAGGCCAGGCCGGGACACAGCGGCGTCCCCTCACCCCCAGTGAACGCAAGAAAACCTTTCCACCATATGGTGGCAATCCACACATGGATTGCCACATGGATTGCCTCAGTGACTTGGCTGAGGAGGAACCTTGTGAGGTCGTTGTGCTATAGGGGCCCAGCAATGGTGGACCCCCATCCGGGGACCCCCCTCCGAGACAGGCCGAGAGATGCCGGGCTAAACCATGCACAGAGCTTTCTGATAATGAAACTCTGTAAATGGTTTATTATGGAAATAAAATTGACAAAAGAACAGAAAATTTAAAATGTAAAAAGGAGTCCAACAAAAGGGATATAAAAATGTAGTTTTTAAATTATCCTAAGATCAGGGAAGAGAGTTAAAAATGTAAAAAGTAGAGTCAAAAAAGAAATAGAAAATGTAGTCTGTAAGTGTTCAGGTTTAGAGAATACTAGCTAATTAGCTAGGTGAAAAAAAGAAAAGAAAGGGGTAACAAGATTGGGAGTTCCATGAGGATGATCTGAGGAATCCATGAGTCCGCGTTGGTGACATTGATTAAGAGGAGACTTAAGACTTAGACTTAGAGACTCAACAACCATTTCTGTGGATTCCTTGCCCCCAAAAATGTGGAAACAGACACCAAATTTGTAATTCTAGGTCTAGTTGGAGTCAAGATATGGCCACAATTTTAATAATGGCAGCCATTTAAAGGGATACACCACTTTTTTTGAAGTTTAGCTCATTTGCCACACCCCCCCCACATAGCCAAGAAACCCCCTGCCTTTACTGGCATTGTCCAAGCAGTATACAGTGAGATACAGTCGTGAAGTTAGTAAT
The DNA here is from genome assembly GCF_964638095.1 of Poromitra crassiceps. Classification (NCBI taxonomy): domain Eukaryota; kingdom Metazoa; phylum Chordata; class Actinopteri; order Beryciformes; family Melamphaidae; genus Poromitra; species Poromitra crassiceps. The sequence continues at coordinate 12,837,061 of NC_139643.1, forward strand.
TATCACCATAGAATGGAGGCCAATGGTATCGCTGTTAAAAATCCGCTAAAACACACATATCAGGGCGCTGAAATACATGTTGTGCTTCGGGGACTCACCACATGATGAAATATCAATCCAAAATGCACGTAGCGGTGTTTTTGGAAGGAAAACAGCAGCCTGGGGGCTTTTTGGAGAGGTCCTGAGAAGATGTGAAAACAGGGCTGCGCAGTTGAGTTAGAGAGAGCGGCCGTGCTGCATGTGCAGAGAGAAGCAGTGAAATAAATGTCTGTAAAGAACGCCGCTGAAAGAAATAAATGTTCAAACTATATCCACGCCTGGACATCACTTTATCCAAGTGTGTTACAAAATTGGAGGCACCGCTGCAGATGATTGACACCGCGACGGACGGAGCTCGTGACATCGCCAGACAAGGGAGTCAATAGATTTATTGACACGCGATGGACAGAGCTTGTGATTGTGAATATAACTCAAGACAGTCGTGAGTCGCCTCAAAACTTCCTGTTTAGAGCGATAGAGATAAAGGAAAGGTTGTTACTGGCTTCGAGGGAAGCAGGGTCTGGTGAACAGTACAGCCCAGGGATAATACAGAGAAAGTTTTTGAGGTCAGTCAGTACAGGACTGACAAGTGATCATATCAAGTTCCAATTAAAATCTTACCTTGAGGATCAGACTGTGTCAGATGAGACATTCATAGACCAGATGAATGAAGCAGCTAGTGTGGAGTCAGAACGGCAGTCAAAACAACGGAAAAACATAGGCAGTAAAATTACAAAAGTTAAGGAACTGCAGGCAGAGACCCATCTCCTGAGTCAAAATAGGGGCGTGTCAGATGCGATGGGAGGGGCCCAGGGACAGCCAGCTGAAGTTGTGAAGCCAAAGAATCGCAAAACACCCGCCGTAGATGCTCCCAGAGACACTGAGCTGTATGAAACAGTCCAACTATTGCGAGAAGAAATGGCTGAACTAAAAAGGAGTTTGGGCAGCAACCAAAGATCCTCCACCACCCAAAGATGGAATTCTAAGAGAGAATGTAAAGCCTGCCAAGACAATGGAATCGGCGACCAGTGTGCACATTGTTTTAAGTGTGGACAATCAGGACATTTTTCAAGAGGATGCAGAGGGCTGGGGAAGCAGTCCAGCACACCTGACGTAAATATTAAAGTCCACCAGGTGGCACCACCGTCCTCACTACCCTCAATCCAGCATGAACCACATGACAAAGTGCATGAACTCTTATGTGAAAGAATCAAGCAACTGGAAGCGGATTTGGAGAAAAAGGGCAAAACACAGCAGACCTCGAGTGTTACATATGCTAGTCACCTCCACCTGCGTTGCCAAGCTAAGCTCCAGGCACTGATTGGAAAGAAGTGCATGGTGGATTGCACCTTTGAAGGAGTCGCCACACAAGCGTTATGGGACACAGGCAGGTCCGTAGCTACCATTGAGGACACCGAGGTCATGACCTCTGTATTTTTTTTTTTTTTTTTTAAATAGCCCCGGTCCCCAGATCTAGTAATCTGTCATTGATGTTTTAATGCGACAGTTGATCGGAAATGCAACAATTTGCTTCCTCTCTGTGTGCTATAGAAGGAAGAGAGATAACTCACAACATTCAGATTTTGCATTAGGCTAGATTGGGGCTAGACTTTGGGGACAGTTCTATTGAAGTGAATGGGTAAGTAACTCCCCTGTAAAGCTTGAATTATGCTCACCCTGCCGTGAAGGGCGCGTGGGTGGAGCGCAGGCCGGGCGCGTCAAATGACGTAAATTTGTTGGGCGTGGTTATTCACTAGCTCCGTCGGGCACTCGCCTTGTGCATGATTTTTTTTCTAACAGCGCGAGCAGCGCACGGCTTCTCTCCAAACATGGCCGCTTTCAAGCCACTGAACCCTGAACACTGAGCTGTGTTTTCGCCACATTTCTTGACCCATGTGGTAGGCTATAAACTTTGATTTGCAACTGTTCATTTTTTAGTCATTTCACCAAGTAAATGTGTTGTGTTGAGAGCATTATTGAGAGAGATTAAAAGCATCACAGAGTAGGCAATCAGGGCTGAGAAGTTAAACGGCTATTCAGTAAAAACAAGTTTGGTGATTCCTTTATGTGCTGATGTGGGGTCGTTTGAGAGTGAAAGCGCACTCAGTACTGCACATAATAGCGTTTCATTGCGACTTTTCCACGGACTGTTCTCACTATATTACCATTGTACAATACATGCTGATCACTTTCTGAGTATAATGGCATCAACCCCAGCGCGGGGTCTGCACGGAGACTCGCGGGGCCCCACCCCCAACGAGCTTGGTCGAGTATAATTCAGCCTTTAGTGATGTTTGTGTACATGGGCCATTGTATTTAATTGAGCAGTATTCTGCCATGTGACCTGTATGCAGAATATAAATTATAACATATGGGGAGACATTTATTTTTTGGATCATTTTAAAGCAACAGCACAGTAAAGAGGATATTAATCTAACATGATGTATGTAGTTCTTTATAGATCTAGCCTCTTCATTTTGCTCTCAAAGTGCACCAGATTGAAGCATTTTACTTTAAAATGGACAAAATTTTCTATACGGGTGGGCACAGCCCTCCCTGGGCCCCCCACACCGCGCTTAAATGACCTCGGTATTTCTCTAACCCTGGCTACGGGCCTGGACACAGGTTCACAGGTAACCATCATCAATGAGAACTGGAGGGAAATCAACCTTCCTCACATGGAGGTCCATTGCCTGGAGGAACTCCTGGATGAAAATGAGTCACTAGTGGGTAAAGCGGCAAACCAAACATCCATCCCCTTTGCCGGGTGGGTGGAAGTGAAGTTTAAGCTGAGCTCAAACAAAGGCCCACAACCTGAACTATTAGTCCCTGTGCTTATCTCAAATGAGCCAGGAGTAGCCGAGCCACCAATAATTGGTTATAATGTAATTGAGTTGATAATGAATGGAATGGAGCAGCACCCTGATGCTACGTCAGGTGTGGTGGGTGCAGCTTTCTCCATTGACTGTAAAAAAGCAGAAGTATTAATCCAATTAGTGAGAGTGGTGAGAGTGGGGCGGCAAAAGACAGTGATCCCAGCAGGTCAGACACAAGATGTAAAATGCAGTGTAAGGATAGGTCCCCTTGCCACAAAGCAGGAGGTTCTATTTGAACCAGGTGATATATCCATGCAGCCAGAGGGGCTAAATATTACTGAAGCAGTAGTCTGCCTGCAGAGAGGAGGTTGGTCAAGAATCGCCATCCCTATTACCAATGACTCTAACCACAACATAATTCTCACCCCACGCACAGTGCTAGGTCAGGTACAGCAGGTTAAGGCTATATATCCAGCAGATGCCAGACCAGTTACTACTGACCAGACAGCAAATGAGAAGGTGAAAGTTAAGGAAAAGAGTGAGCCAAGTGACAAAGACAAAAAGAACGATGTAGCAGACAAACAGCACAAAGACGAGGAATGGTGGGACCCTCCAGTGTCTACTGACCATCTGACACCAGAGCAGCAGATCAAGGTGCGGGAGGTGCTACGTGCCGAGTGTGGTGCGTTCTCTAAGGATGAATATGATGTGCGATGCATCCCCTCATTGGAGCTGAAAATCAGACTCAAAGACTCAACACCAGTGAGACGCACCTACACCTCAGTACCCAAACCACTACACAAAGAGGTCAAGGAATATCTGGAGGACCTCTTGAACAGGGGATGGATACAGAAATCGCGCTCACCATATTCCTCACCGATAGTCTGTGTACGAAAGAAAGATGGGACTTTACGTCTGTGTGTGGATTATCGCGAGTTAAATCAGAAATCCATTCCCGACCGCCACCCCATACCCCGCGTACAAGACATGCTCAATAGTCTGAATGGGAGCGCATGGTTCTCTGTTCTTGATCAGGGGAAGGCATACCATCAGGGGTTCCAAGATGAAAATAGTAGATCGCTCACGGCCTTCATAACACCTTGGGGTCTTTATGAGTGGATTAGGATCCCCTTTGGACTGTCCTCGGCCCCAGCAGAGTTCCAGCGTAGTATGGAGGAGTGTCTTACTGGGCTGAGGGATGACACATGCCAGCCATATTTGGATGACAAGCTCGTGCATAGTAAGACATTTGAGGATCATCTGAGTGACTTGAGAGAGGTTTTACGCCGCTACCAAAAACACGGTGTAAAGCTAACAGCCAAGAAGTGTGAAGTGTTCAAAGACAAAGTCAAATTCTTGGGAAAGATTGTATCCAAAGAGGGCTACACAATGGATCCGACTGAGTTAGCGCCAGTACAAGCACTGAAAGAACGCAAACCAGCTAATGTCGGAGACTTGAGGAAAATGCTAGGATTTATATCCTACTACCGCCCATACATACCCAACTTCTCACGGATCGCCAAGCCATTATATCGCCTTACATCAGCTGAAGGAAATCTAAGGACTGGCAGCCAAGTAAAAGGGAAGGTGAACGTAAAGAGCAAACAAAACAAAACAAACCAGCTACCATCAAGTCAAGCCGTCACTTGGACAGAGCAACATCAGAAAGTCCTGTGCCAGCTTATAGAGTACCTGCTGCATCCACCAATCTTAGGCTACCCAGACTTTGAGAAGCCATTTGTGCTGCAATGTGATGCATCTCAAGAAGGGCTTGGTGCAGTATTGTGTCAGAGACAGAAAGGCAAGCTAGTTGTTATCGGTTATGGATCCAGAACACTAACAGCCCCAGAAAAGAATTACCATCTCCATTCTCGCAAATTAGAATTTTTAGCCATGAAATGGGCAATCTGTGAAAGGTTTAGAGAATATCTTTATTATGCCCCATCATTTATTGTTTATACCGATAACAATCCCTTGACATATGTCTTGACGACAGCCAAGCTTGCAGATTTTGAGTTCTGTATTAAGTATCGGCCAGGGAAAGTTAATGGAGATGCGGATGGCTTATCACGGATGCCCCTAGACATGGAGCAGTACATGCGCACATGCTCAGAGGAAGTAGAGCCAGAAGTGATAGCCACTGTAACCCAAGCGCTTCATCTGGAATTTCAGAAGCATGAGCCCTGGATGTGCCCTGTCATTATCGCTACTGCCTGTGCTGAAGTAGAGACTGAGCGAGTAACATCACCAGTGGCAGAGCTATCCAGGGAAGACTTGAGAAAAGCACAGGAAAAAGACCCCATACTTGGAAAAGTAAGAGAGTATGTATTGAACAAACAGTGGCCCCAGCTGAAACACAGAGACCGCCGTGATGATCTCACAGTCCTGATAGGCGAGAGGAATAGGTTGTATGTCGACAACGATGGCATCCTACACAGAAAGACAGCTACACGATCTCAACTGGTGTTGCCTAAAACATTCCATCAGCTGATCTATAAAGAGCTACATGAGGAAATTGGACATTTGGGAGTGGAGCGGACACTCAACCTGATAGGATTTCTCTCCTCAGATCCCTGGTTTCCTGATAAGATCTCCATTTTTCCTAATTTATAACCAAACATTTCCTCATTAAGCCCAGATTGGATTCAGCAGGAGGCGGATACCTCAGCATGGAGGCCCAGCTGATGTGAAAATATGCAATTACAGAGATGATGATATCGTTTGCTAATTCAAATAGATCTTTTATTATGTGTTCCTGAAGTACACTTCTAGGTCCTTGAGTGAGCTGCTGAGGAAACTTCACTTCAAATGAAAGATTAACATTTCTCCCTCTCTGCAAGGATGCGGCCCTGGAAAGGTGAATGTTCAAAATGGTCCAGCTGCACAAGGACGTCACAGTTAATGATTTTTTCCCTAAAAGGTTTTTATCTTCACCAGATGGTTAAATGGTCCTGGTTATCAGTAGATCCCTTTTAGACTGTCATTTAAGACAGGGTCAGTTAACTTTAGAGCAAAGGTCACTGAGACCTACCTAAATGAAGGACATTCCTCTATGAATATATGCCTCTGCTCAGTCACTTTGGTACAGGTCTGGAAATCATCACAGGGTTTATAGCTTCTCTCTAAGACAAATGGCTACGAGAACATCGACAGAAGTGGGGGGACATTCCACAAGGTGCCCGCAGGAGGCAGAATCTATGTGAGAAGGTTCACAGCACTATGTATTTTGGAACTTAATAAGTGATGTTTTTACCATGCGCTGACTTTTCCCCCAGAGGAGAGGACCTGCTCAAGGACACAGAATAATATGAGAAGGGGTCCCGGGTTCGAATCTCAGATGGCCAGGTTTTGGTATTTGGGAATATTAGATGCTCAGTAGAATGTAAATTGGTTATCTTATGATAGAGTGTGTTTAGGACAGTAATGGGATGTTTTCTGATGTTGTATTTTTGTGTGTTGAATAAACTTCAATTTGCCTTATTTGCTACACAAGGAGGGCTATATAATATTTAGATAAATATTAGCTTATTGTTACTACTGCAACTTTAGGTTGGGAAAATAAATGTATAGTCAAAATCATAGGGATATTAAAGTTGAATCTGCCGACCGAATTGGCAGGTGGTCGTCAAATTAGTTGATAAATGGCAATTGCTAATTAATAAGTGTCCTCATCCTGATCAGAAGAAGGATGAAGCTGCTTTTCCTGTTGTGTTGAGATTTGCAACTATCTCTTCTCTTTTTACACCTCCTAGAGGTGGTTTTAGACCAAGAGATAGTGGGTTTGAGCTGTATGAAAATTGTTCCAGCTTCAGACTGAATATAGTTGAATTTGATTCTATCCAGGATGTAGATTAGATTGTCTAGTCTAAAGTAACCATAGATAAAGTGCTATAGGATTTTTAATAGAGAAAAATAGCTAAATTAGCTGACCCAAATTATAGGAGTTAAAATAGCAATTAAAATATATCAAGCTGGTAATATTAGCAAATATATTGACAGTTGTTTTGGTAGATAGGAAATAAAATAAATGACTAGTATTCAGTAAGGGTTAGTGCATGCTGAAGTGCCAGGTCACGTGATGCGGACCACAGAGGAGGAGAAAACACGCCTACCATAAGAGTGACAGAAGGAGAGATCGCCAAACTACCAATGTCCGCCCAGAAGTGAAGGGTGTCACCAGATGGAGGAGGAACCTTCGGGGAGAGACCAGCCCATACCAGAAGACAACGCCCCCAAGGAAATGCACTTTAAAAGCCCACCACAAGAGAATGAATGGGTCGGTTTTCAAAGGTCTCGTTCTTGACCTGCTACATATCAGCTGTTAGGAAAGACCACTGGAAATCCACCCGGAGATCTCTGAGGGGTAATTTGTATCACTTGAACTTGCTCTGTACCATTATGCAATATTCTCTATATAAAATAATGTTCTAAATATCAGAATTGCTTGTCGTATTGGTTTTTCATATATCTGGAATAATTGGACACGCTGGAAAGGTATTAACATATGTCAACACCTTCTGATCAGTGTGGGCAGTTTTATCTAGGTTGGACCGGCACCGAAAAATCCTTTCCTATCAAACCTGATCCGTGATAGATTCTATTGGCCTCATATGCAGAATGATGTGGATCACTATGTGACAAAGGTGTGCAGCTGCCTGAAACGGAAACGTCCTAACAGACCAACAAGAGCACCGCTGATCAATGTGGTAACCACATATCCCTTTGAAATGGTGTCCATAGATTTCTTGCATCTGGAGAGCTGTAAAGGAGGATACGAGTACATATTAGTCATTATGGATCACTTCACAAGATTCGCACAGGCATATGCATGTACCAACAAATCGGCTAAGACAGCTGCTGAAAAGATCTTTAATGACTTTGTGCTCAAATTTGGATTTCCAGCCAAGCTCCATCATGACCAAGGCAGGGAGTTTGAGAATAAACTCTTTGCAAAGCTGGAAGAATACTGCGGCATCTAAGGGTCACATACAACACCATATCACCCAGCTGGCAACGGCCAAGTTGAAAGATTCAACCGAACATTAATTTCCATGATGAAAAATCTGACAGAGGAGGCGAAGTCGGATTGGAAGAGCTCCTTAGCTAAAGTGGTGCATGCGTATAACTGTACGCGTAGTGAAGCAACCGGATTTGCCCCCTACTATCTGCTCTATGGTAGGAACCCACGCAGGGCTGGACTGGGACCAAAAAAGCTACCTGCCATGTGTCAGACAGGCCCACAATTTCGAATCGGCCCAATTTTTCGAGCTCGCGCTCGCTTCGCTCGCATTGGTTGGGGATTTACTTATAAAGCCACATGTTATGACCCAGTCTAGGGGTTTTAGGTGTAATCATGGGTCGCGGAACCGCCCGGACCACACGGGCCCGGGCCTGGGTACATTTCAGTTCCCAATTTTTTTTTTTTTTTTTTTCAAATACATAATACATACTTTTTCACCAACCTGACCGGCCCACTAGCGAGCGGCCCACCAGCCATTGCACCGGTAGAATTACATTGCAGTCCAGCCCTGAACCCACGCCTCCCTATTGACATCATGTTCAGCCTGACACCCAGTGATGAGAGTCGGTCTCACAGTGAATATGCCGACAAATGGAGAAGGCAGATGGAAGAGGCTTACAAATTGGCATCAAAAACGGCTCAGAAGGAGCAAGGCAGAACAAAGAGACACTATGATAAGAAAATATATGGAGTGGATCTACAAGCCGGAAGTAGAGTGCTGGTACGCAACCTTTCAGAGAGAGGCGGCCCAGGGAAGCTCCGGTCCTATTGGGAGGGACGGGTGCATGTGGTGCTTGAGAGAAAGTATCAGGACAGCCCAGTCTATACAGTACGGCCTGAGCATGGCCCAGGAAAGACGCGAGTCCTCCATAGAAATCTGTTGCTGCCCTGTGACTTTCTGCCGCTGCAAGAGGAAATCAAACCTGAGAAAAAGAAAACTGAAAAGAAAATGGAAAGGAAGAGGAAACAACGATAACAAAATGAGAGGATGACTGCAAGTAGTTCTGAGGATGAAAACGAGTGGAGACTCATCACAGCTTCAAATAAATCTCCTATCGGTATCAGAGGACACCTGAGGGCAGAAGCAGCAGAATTCCAGCCACAGTCAGCTCTCAAGCAACTAGCCTCTAAAGAGATTGCAGAATGTCCAAGGGAGAACGATGGTGACTGCAGGATGGAGCTACAACAGAGGTGGGAGGAGACAGCCACAGAGGAGCCACGGAGGAAGGCCAGGGAGCAGGGGCGGTTCTAGGCCTTTTTTGGGTGGGCTTTAGCCCACCCAAAAATAGTCTCAGCCCACCCAATCCCCCCCCCCCCCCCCCTCCAAATCCATGGTGGTCATTAGTAGCAGTTTCTGTTAAAATGATCTTTATTTATTTTTGCTTTAAAACTATTTTTTAATTTTCTGCTTACAGTTCATGAAAAAAAGTGGCATTCTTGTTTTTTCCCACAATAATTTCATAATACCATTTATAATGCCACCGTTGTAGTGCTGTTGTTCAAAATTAAAGTACATTTTCTCAGATTTATTGGTGTCTTTCTAGTCACACAATTTAATAGTCAGTGTTTCCCATACACTGATCTATTTGTGGTGGTACACCCTACATAGATTTTGACCCCCACAAATACTCCCACATCAACTAGTTGACTGCAAACTCCTGCTTTAGTGCTTACAGTATATTATTATCTTGTCAGAATATTATTCCAGCCAATAAGTTAGGAAGTTCCCTTTTGATTAAATTTTACTTTTGTTTTGCCTACAAAGCAAAATGTTACTTTACTTGAAACTCCCCTGAAGTGATTTTGATATTATTTATGCAAGCATAATTCTACCATATAGTAACCTGTATGCAGAATATATATAGTATATATAGGGAAACAATTATTTTTTCATCGCTGTAAAACCACAGAACGGTAAAGAAGATATTGATGTGTGTAGTTCTTCATAGATCTAGTCTCTTCATTTTGATCTCAAAGTGCGCCAGTTTGATCCATTTTTACTTGAAACTGTACAAAATTTTCTTCTGGGGGGGCATGCCCCCGGACCCCCCTAGGGGTTCAGTGGTCCATGACCCCCCCTAGGGGTTCAGTGGTCCATGACCTTTGGGTGGGCTAAGCCCACCCAAAGCTCTGATGCTAAAACCGCCCCTGCCAGGGAGGCAGCAGACAAGCCAGCACCGTCATCTGATGAGGCAGACGGGCAAGCTCATCATCTGATGAAGCAGATGAGCCAGCAGCGTCATCTGATGCGGTGGATGAGCGGGTGCCATCATCTAATGACGCAGACGAAAGAGACCCTGAGCTGCAACCGCCCCCTGGGAGAAAATATCCTTTAAGAATCAGAAACCCATCCAAGACACTCACATATCCTACTTTGGGTCATCCATCAGTTACGTATAGACACAAGTAATGCTAAGGGGACTAAATTGGGTAATGAACATGGGTTAATGGGCAACAAGTTACATTGAGTAATGAACATGTGTTATTGGGGAACAAGTTAAGAGTACTGGAGACTTATGTTTTTGTTATTCTGACTTTATGTCCAGAAGTAGAAAAACCAGAAGCTGGACCATTGCCACATAGAGGGGTACTGATGGAGGGAGTACTAATATGTTGGGGGGTCTGCATAGTGGGTCATGGGGTAGGAATTAGGGTCATAACCTTTCAGTCGGGGGTGCATTCTCTGCAAAGTGGAGTTGTAGCTTCAGATGTCACCTGGCCAGTGATGCCTGTTACTCAGACATGGTATGAAGCGGGAAGATGCGTGCCATGTTAAAGACTGTTGATGAACAGAAAAGTACCCGGAAACAGAGACTGACTTCCATCCCTGCTGCCATAGCTCACCTGTTGAGGACGGACACTGGGACATACTGGGACATTAATTTTTGGAGGGGAGAGTGTGGGGCTCATAGTAATATTGGGGCATAGGTTTGGACACACCCCACCCATCAAGTTCAATGTTATAGTTCAAAGATATTTTACTTTTGTATTTATATAAGTGATTAGTAAACTGTATACCATATGTAGGCTAAGAGCAGGAAATGGTATCATACTCACTTAGAAGGTCTGTGGAAAACAGTTTAAATGCATGCAGGCACACGGGGCAGCCCGGGGGCTTTTTGGAGAGGTCCTGAGAAGATGTGAAAACAGGGCTGCGCAGTTGAGTTAGAGAGAGCGGCCGTGCTGCATGTGCAGAGAGAAGCAGTGAAATAAATGTCTGTAAAGAACGCCGCTGAAAGAAATAAATGTTCAAACTATATCCACGCCTGGACATCACTTTATCCAAGTGTGTTACATAGGCCTAATTAGTTATTTTATTTCAGATACACCCGATGCCACTCCTCAGCAGCAGCAGCCTTCAGGCAGCAGCGACTTGAGACATGATGACTGGACTCGGATGACTTGTATTCATCGGTTTAAATTAACATGCTCAACGTGGTCAAGTCAAGTGTGTATGCGAGTGCACACTGGGAATGGCAATAATGTCATGATTGGATGACTCGGTCATGCTCCTTATGGCATTGTCATGATTGGATGCCTGGCTGTCGGTCACGCTCCTCGCTATGGCAACGTGCAACATTCAAGCTCCTCGGTCCCTCGACTTGAAATGACCTGTGACTTGACTTGCCCAAAACAAAATGACTCTGGACTTACTTTCCATTGTTACTGACTGATTGTAATGTAAATCAACAGCATGAAGAAAATGAGGAGAAGCCATACAGCACCAGTGTTTTCATGTCAAACTCAGATCTGTAAATAATACTGTATTTGTCGTACACAGTGTTCATATTTGTATGCTGTCACGGAGATCATTTAAACGTATCTACGTGTGAAATGTCTTAGACCTTTCTCACTTAAAGGAACACTCCGCCCATTTTCAACCAGCTTTGTATTATTAGAACATCAGTAGTATATCAGAAAACTGTAAACGGTTTTGAAGTCTGTCATTTAATTTGACAGTTATTGAGTGTTAAAGTGTGGACCAGTGACGGACCAGTGACATCACTGGTCCACACTAACTCAAATTAATAACTCATTAACTCAAATCAACTCTCAATAACTGTCAAACTAGATGAATGATGAATAGTTTGACAGTTATTGAGAGTTGATTTGAGTTAATGAGTTATTCATTTGAGTTAGTGTGGACCAGTGATGTCACTGGTCCACAATTTAACACTCAATAACTGTCAAATTAAATGACAGACTTCAAAACCGTTTACAGTTTTCTGATATACTACTGATGTTCTAATGAAACAAAGCTGGTTGAAAATGGGCAGAGCGTTCCTTTAAATGAACAATGCATATTAGCCTACTGTATTTATTTGCAACATTTTCCGAAAGTGCTAATTTACAGTGTTGGGGTAGGGCATTACAAAGTAACTTGTTAGAGTACTTCGATTACTTTTTTGTTGTAACGAGTAACATAACGCATTCGTTATTCAGTTACATCTTCAAATAAGCAATCCGTTACGTTTAAGATTTTTTCCATGTTTCGCGGTTGTGTCAGTGCTCGCTGCTGTGCAGTAGCTGAGCTGCTCAGCTAGCGAGATGGCAGAGAGGACAGCCATTACGTCGTGAAAGTACAGTAACGTTGTTTTCATGCAATTTTCCCAGTCTGGCTGTATAGAAGACCCTGCACAGCAAATGGCAGAGTGTAACATTTCCAGAGTTTTTCTTTGTAGTGTAGTTTTGGTTACACTCTAGAGTTGATTTGGTGTAATGTACACTTGCTCTACTCATACAGTAGCACTGTGTGGTGTTTATTCATGGTATAGTGTTGGTGTGGAGTTCAATTGGTGTTAGTTGAAACCTAATAGTGTTAATTTGATGGTTGAGTCTACACAGTCCGCATTATACCATGCTACGTGATTACGTCTGCAGCGTAACGTAACATTAGGCACACGCCCATAAACTTTATTTCGGCGGACTGAACGCAATTCTTTCTTTCTGCCAAGCTGCCTGAGATGCACGGTCCCGGATTACTGCTGCTCCGGAGAAATAAAACAAGTAAGATGGAATAATCATTTCGGTTGGTTAGTGTCATGTTTTAGAAAACCATGATAGTTAGCACTAGTTTTAGCGGGGGGACTTTACCTAGCCTGGGGCTACCTTGCCACGTTAGGGCTTGTTCAGCTAGCTAGCAAGGGGCTATCCTGGTTAAACGTGGCATCGGTGACGAACGCTACTTTAACGTTAAATGAGGAGAATAATGCAAGGGGGAATATCAGCATGAATTCGACTTTTGAATGCACTATTCGTAGCATTAAATAGCCCTTTCTTTTCCATAATACATTTAGCCAATGGCAGATTCAGCTAACGTGACACCGACCAGGAAGTAGCCTTATCCAACCTCGCTTGGTTAGCCAACAGCCTGCATAGGTCTACTCTATAATAACGATACTAGTTAGCACTTGCTCACTTAAAAGCTAACGTTAATTTGAGCCACCCAACAAAGTAAAACGTAATGGTAACGTTACATTATGGAGGTGTTGGTATACGGAGCTTTAACTAGCTAGAGCCACGTTAGGGCTTGTTCAGCTAGCTAGCAAGGGGCTATCCTGGTTAAACGTGGCATCGGTGACGAACACTACTTTAACGTTAAATGAGGAGAATAATGCAAGGGGGAATATCAGCATGAATTCGACTTTTGAATGCACTATTCGTAGCATTAAATAGCCCTTTTCCATAATACATTTAGCCAATGGCAGATTCAGCTAACGTGACACCGACCAGGAAGTAGCCTTATCCAACCTTGCTTGGTTAGCCAACAGCCTGCATAGGCCTACTCTATAATAACGATACTAGTTAGCACTTGCTCACTTAAAAGCTAACGTTAATTTGAGCCACCCAACAAAGTAAAACGTAATGGTAACGTTACATTATGGAGGTGTTGGTATACGGAGCTTTAACTAGCTAGCTTGCTAACACGTGTTGGCAATAGGTGCTTGCTGCAGTCTGCAGAACCAAAATCCCATAGTGTATTTGGCTGCTTCTGGAGGAAATTGAGTGTAACAAGTTAACAATTCAGTCAATCAGGCTGGGCCTGGATAGTTCCCAGTGAATATCATACTATGCTGCTTGTCTGAAATGCCCGTACATGACCCCAAAATATATTTTCACCATTTGAGAAGTACCAATAACATGTACTATTCCTCACAGATGCACCCTTTCCCCATCTGAAATTATAACATCCAGTCACACTGGACATGTTAAACTTACAGTTCTTGTGCATTTGATACATTTGTGTTTTTATCTGATTTCATAGGCAACAACGACAGCAGCAATGCTGTTCCGAGTCAAATACAAAGGGAGGAAGTCTTACCTCAAAGTTAATGGAGGCTCATATGCATCACTTATCAAAGAAGGTAATGTTTTTATTGACCAACTCAAGATCATCCAGTTTAGATTTTAGATTTGAATTTCAAGGTTTAACCTGGACTCACTTGCCCTTAGCCTACACCTTATAAACACTGAATGTTAATTGAAGGTTAGTAATAATGATCATGGTTCAAGGGTCCTTGAAATCCTTGAAAGTTTGTAAATTTGAAAAATAAAAATCAAGGCGTTAAAAACGTTTTTGACATGGGCCATTGAAATTGCTTGAATTTTAGGTTTTTCCTGCATAGAGAATTAGGAGGGAGGCAGCTGCCTTCCGCTTTTTCGGCAAGTGAAAACAAAAGATTGTTCTAATAACAAGCATTGCACTTGGTGGGTTTCTGTCATTTGGAATTCGAACTAACACAGCACAGTTGAGAATTGTGTTCACACATTCAAGCCTCTGTCGTTGTAGCAGTAATTAACCATGATCCTTGTCTCTATGTTGTGATGGGTCCTTGAATTTGGGGAATTGGGCCTTAAAAGTCCTTGAAAAGTTCTTGAATTTGAAGTTGAAGGACGTGTGGGGACCCTGAATTATGTAAACATTACATGAATAATAAAACACAAATAGGTATGGAATGACACATGGCACATTTATTTTTATGATCTTAATTGTGTATTCTCAGCCAAAGAGAAGTTCAGCATCCCCGAGGCCAGTAGGGTGTATCTGACAGATGACACAGGATTGGAGGTTGATGAGGAGGTGTTCAGTGACGTCCTGGAGCAAAACACAAACATGCTTTGGAATATTGTTGATCCCAATTCAGTGATTGGTAAGTACAGGGTCCCCGCGGGCCGCGGGGTCTTAAAAGTATGTAAAAAAAGTATTCAATTTGAAATTCTCAAAATAAGGCCTTAAAAGTATTGAATTTAGTTTACAAGGTATCAAATTTGGTTTACAACGGTCTCTTTTTCCCCCCTTTGAATAAAGGAATAACTTAACGTCATCAAGAACTGTCAAATGTATAAAATGTTTTTATGATGGGACAAGGATTTTACAGGTAACATTGCTGTGTTACATCAGCACATTGTGGGATGTGGTTTTATGCAGGCAAAGATGGTGGGACTAATGGTGGGTCACCTCGTGAGTCGCAGGTCGGGTCAATGGGCAAGTGCCGTTTTAACCCGAAGTGGCAGCAGGCTCTAACATGAGTGGGTTAGGCCTGTTTCAGGCAACGACCACAAGGCTCTTTGTGCCGGAAAGCGTTCAAGCTGGGGACGTTGGGAATGGCATTTGTGAGATGTGTGTGATTTTATTTCAATAGCCTATACCATAATTGTCCACTCGGGTTAAGCTATTGTTGCATGGTGCAATTGCAGGAAGAGAGGTTACTGTATAGCCTACTGGCTGGTGTTGTGTCAAAAAGTGATTTGCTGCCAGAAACCGATTTCGATCCGCGGGACAGCGCACAGCGCTGCCTCAGTGCCTCTACCCACCCTGTGCACCGGCACACTAGCCGAACACAAAGCACCCCTCCCCGCGCTACACACAGACTCCCGCCCCGCCAGACCCTCGTTCCCCTGGTAATCCAATTCAAAACGCAAATCATTTTTCCTACAAAACCATGACAAACAAATTCTCATTGTTAAGTCAATGTGTGTTTTTTTTTTCTGCACTGTAGGTTAGTTGAAAATCAACGTGGCATTGGAGGAAAGTGTGTCCGCGCGCGAGCCGTGCGTAATGGGCCTATCCAAATGCGGAGAACAAATTTGCCTGAGTGTGCGACAATCAGTGGGACTTTGACTTTGAATGCTGTCTGTGCTCAGGCGTATGCCTGGTGTAGTGGGGTTGTTTGCACTAAGACTAGCTATTTGCTGGTGTTAAAATTAGAGATGCACCGATTGGCATTTTCCCTGGCCATTTCCGATTTTTGAATAGTCTGACTTGCCGATTCCGATTTTCTTTCTAAGAACAATAATTGACGTGTTATTTAAAAAAAAATTTTTTTTTTTTTACTTTGCTTTAATAGAAAATTAAGATTCATGTCACATTTATCATTTGCATGAGGTAGGACGATCTCCTCTCAAAAAACATCTCAAAATAAGTGTTCCAGGTTACTGGACAGAGCTTTTATTTTTTGTGTAAATACAGTGAATATAAAACAACCAGTATATCCCACAGCTATCATGCATTTACTTTTCCAAAAGAAAAAAGGTGCAACAGAAGAGGGGCTCCAGATGGAAAGTAGCCTATGGCTAAATCTGTTACAAAGCATCTCTTCCCCTATGGGGTTTAATGTTTTTTTTGTATATGTCCCTGCCAAATAAACAAATAGAATAAAAATAAATAAACGTCAAAATGTTATCCCTGGACAAGGAGTTTATAGCCTATAGGTCTGGAGCCCAGACCTTCGAAGCCATGCCCACTCTACAGTTGTGGATTTGGCTGTTCTTGAGTAGATGAGGAAATGAGTTTTTGAGTTGAGTTTACACACAGTCCGTTTCTTTTAATCCGCCATCCGCAAAAAAAAATCATCACGCACAGTAAAGCTTGCACACTGGTGCGATGCGTTTTATGTTTGTCATTCTATTCGCAATACGAAACAACTGTATCCACGTTACAACGTGATTGACTGACAGATAGCAGCAGCAGCAGCTGATCTGCAGCAAGCAGCGGTGATATGGACTGCAGCTGGTCAGGGAATGTAACCAGGACACAGGGCTCGATAGTAGCCTACCTTCACTTCGCCAAGTTGCGCTGTGGCCAGGGAGAGAGAGGGGCCAGTGAGGTGAAGCGAGCCGCTCAGACTGGAGTAGACTCCAGCCGAGCGGGAGTCGGCAATGTACCCTGCTCCTCCGCGGCTTATTTTCAACTTGCATGTGTGACAAACTACGATTTCCACAATGAGGACGACATGCTGGCGTGTTTCCTTTTGGCTGCTTGCGGTGCGCGCACGTCACGTGAATGCATGCATCGTGCAGCTGCAGGTAATTGACCAAACAAAAAAAGGGGAAAGCCGACCGGCGCACAGAATCGGCTATGTGGACTGACCGGGGCCGGTCACCGGTCGAGGCCGATCACGTGAAAATCGGCCATTTCCGGTCATGTGCCGATCGATTGGTGCATCCCTAGTTAAAATTGAGAGCACCCACGGCCCCTTTTTCTAACACATTGCACTGGAACGCCTATTTTGGGACGGGCAACGCCCAAACCTCTCTTTGCGCTCGGCACATACCGACGGTATCTTCCCCACAGCGCTAAATGACACTTGCGCGAGACATGATAGGCTAGAGGCCCACGGACACGTCTGGGCCACGCCTACACCTGTGTCATCCCAGCGCAAAACAGGACGGTGGAGGCAGGCGATAGCTTAAGACGCTGGGAAGATAGCAATAAGGGGCGCAAACGATAGTGCCCTAACAGTTAACAGCGAAATCTATGCAAATCTTGTACTTGTTTATTTTAATGGACTATGCATACTGGCTTCCTTCTCAGAGTCTCCAGCAGGGTCCTCGTCATGTACAGACACCCTGTCTCTCTCATCACAATCATCCACCCATTCATCAGAGAGTGACAGCACTCTGACAACCCCGAAGAGGCAGCGCGTTGATGACAGTTCCACAAAGGCCAAAGAGGTGATCTGTTTGAGTAGAAATTATTTTAATAATTAATGCTGAACATTTATCATATTTTCAGTATTGTGTGTTTTTCCTTAAATGAGAACTTCACTGAAAAACAATGCTGATTTATTTTGCACATGATCTCACACAGGGGTTTTCAAAGTGGAAAGCGGGCCTCCCCAGGCGGCTTCATGCAGTTTCAGGGAAGGCTCAGTGAATGAAAGTGAAAAAATATGACCTCAGTTATCAAAAGGAGATCACATAATAGCCTAAATGTATGCGATTTGGTTAAAGAGATAGTTCAGAGATTCAGTAGTTGTGTGGAATTTAACGGTTTTTCCTTCTACCCCAGAGTCAGAAACTAATACATGCCTTAGGATAGGGCAGACCTTTTATGTATTCTGTGTATTCTGAAGTATGTCAAACAGCGATATCGGGTTATCTGGGCTCAATTGTTAACGTATATGAGATCAAATATATAATCATGGTCCCAAAGGCATCTAGGGATTGAGCGAGAGGGGCGATTTCTTTCCCCCCAGCTTTGTCTGGGGGGATCCCACAGTCTCAGACTTTGAAAACCACTGATCTCACACATCTGAAAACTGTAAACCAGGGGCTTTTAAAGTATGAGACTGTGGGCCTCCCCCCAGACAATGCTTGGAAACCCCCCCTCCCCTGTTAAATTCCTGAATGCCTATGGAATCATGTTCTTTGCTCCCACACAACAATTGAGCCAAGATAGCCTGATATTGCTGTTAACCATACTTCAGACTACACCAAATACATAAAAAGGTCTGTCTGAAGGCATTTAATTGTTTCTGACTCTAAGAAAGTGGGGGGGGGGGGACTGTCAAATTCCCTCAAACGACCCTTTGAACTTTCTCTTTAACCAAATCACACATATTTAGGCTATTCTATGAGATCTCATTTTAACAACTAATGTAAAAAAAAAAATCACTGCCATTCACTGGGCCTCCCCTGAAACTGCTTGGAGCCCCCATTCCTGGGAAAAGAGGGGGATGGCATACATCCCACTTTAAAAACCTCTGCTCTACACAATTTTGCAGGCATTCATTTAGTTTGACAGTTGATTTGAGTTAAGTTGTGGACCAGTGATGTAATTTGTTCATGAATAACATCACTGACCCACAACTTAACTCAAATCAACTGTTAATAACTGTCAAACTAAATTAATGCCTGCAAAACGGTTTACAGTTATTGGTTATGTGTGAGATCATTTGCAAAATAAACCAGTATTGTTTTTCGGTGAAGCTCACTGACTTGTATCTACCACCTTGGCCTCAAGCTTGTCAGAACAGTTCTGGAAACAAAGCCAGGAGGGGAGAAAATACTTCAAGAATACAGCCAGACCAGGGAACTCACGGACCAAGTACGGCGCAAGCTCGTCAACATCCTTTGTGCTGATATGGTTGAGAAGCATGGGTAAGTATAATGTTGTCAATGGGAGAAGAACTGTCGGCTAACGTGTTGAATAATATAAAACAGTTAATAAATTAAAATTGGTAACTCAATAGAGGGTATGCACACCCACTGGAACACGCCCCCTCAATCGGGAACGATTGTCAAATTCCTCCCTGAGGAGCAGGTGTCAGTTATCTAGGCTGATTACTGCATTCAAGCTCAGTCTTGCTGTGACTCAGTGGCCGTGACCCCACAGTGACTTCTGCCTCTGTGACATCACATGCATACCCTCTATTCTCAGTATTGACAGTGCTGCCGACAGCCCGCAATGCAATACCCACAAGCAGAACCAGCTGAGCGAGGTTCTGCAACAGCATGTGTTGTAGTGTTAAGCGCCCGGCATGGTTTTGCGCAGCCACGACTTTGAGCCTTGCCGCCGACGAGCGGTGACAGCCAGACTGCATACTCGAACGTAACTTGTCCAAAACGTTATCGTGTTGTTTACCAAGAACGTGCAATCATGTCGTTGGGGGAACATTTTATTGTACCTCCATTTCAAAACTCATTCCGGTGAGCCTGCAGAAGGCTTTGCTAGATGAGGGACAAGCACCTTAAATGAGGAAATGGCATTTCCTCATTCCTCACAACAATGAATTGATGGCGCAGAGTCACATTTTCGCCCAGCTGTGGCGACACCCTCGGCGCAGTCAGCGCCGGCGATTTCGCGCGAGCATAATTTGCGCTTTAGGGCTCCAGCCCTAACACTAACCCCTAACACTAACCCTACCGGGCTGTCTGCACTGCAGGCTGTCTGCACTGCAGGTGGTCGGCATAATGAGCGGACCCCGTATTGACTCTGGTCACCCATTATCACTGAGCTGACCAGAGCAGACTTTCAATGAGGCTATTAAATGTCTAATTCTATCTTGTGAAGTTAAAGGCATACGCAAACATTTTTTGGATATTCGCCCATTTGCCATATTGGCGATTAGTAAAAGTATACTGTAGATGCATTTATCTTCACTATGTGTGCATTAGAAAGTACTGCTATTGTAGTGCTAGCTGTAAGTAGCAGTGAGGGGTGAAACGCACTTTCGAATCCATGCCCAGTGAAGATAAATGCATCTACATTATACTTTTACTATCGGCAATATGGTAAATAGGCAAATCTCCAATTTTTTTTGTGTATCCCTGTAAAGTTACATTATTGGCTTTGGATAGGAATTAACATTATAAACCATGTTTTTAACCCGTTCAGGAGTGCTCCACCTATGGATGTCAGGACATGCTATGGGGATTGTTGCGCTTTTCCCCTCCACTAGAGATCCCTACTCCAAGAAAGGATATGTAAGTATACATCTGTAGGCATGATTAAAGGTTTATGCAAAATTGGGAGTTGAAGATGAAAGCTAAATTTGTGTTATTTTGTTATTATTCTGTTATCTATTTTTCTTGTGAAATGTGCTAGAGGCCTATTTTAAATGTTATGAAGCCAAAACATCTAGATCAAAAGTGAAGCCAAAACATCTACATCACCCCTGGTAGCTGGCTGCAGTATAGGACATAAATACCGCACCCTCCATATGGAGAGGACATGAGCCAAACTAAAATCAAAGTGCGCGTCAAATAATTTCCCCCTAAAGATGGTTTCTGTTATTTTAGGTAGTTCTGTCAGATGGCGGCATGGCTGAGGGGGCTCAGCCCGACTGTACTTTGCAAACTCAGACTCCAAATGGTGTCACACAAGCAGATTTTGGCTTAACTTTTGCAAAGTGGTGCATATAAATGATTACAGTCAATGTTTTTTGCACTCATGCCTCTGTCTTTAGGAGCACTTCTTTGATGTCAGCAGTAATGAGGGCTTCATTGCAACGAAGTTAAAGAACATGATGCGAGAAAACAAATGTGGCAGGAGGAGCAGCAGCTCGCAGAAGCGCCCTTTAGCCACTTCAGACAAAGGACCACAGATTGAAAGAGAGGTGACCACAGAACATCAGCTTGAAGGAGACCAGTGTCGGGAGGCCATATCTCTACTGAAGCACAGCACCGACGCAGACCAGATCCTAAATAAAATGAGACAAACCTTCCAGTACAGACAGCAATTGATTCATGATCCTGAGAAAAGCAGCACAGTGCTTACAGTGTTCCCAAGATTCCTTGACACTAAGGGATTGGTGAGTTGATCTGAAATGATCCATTATGATAGACTGTGTATAATTTAGTGCAACTAAATAGCCATTTCAAATTAAATTGGCTTGCCTGACACGCACAAAAACGATCCACTGCTGTCACCATCATCTGCAAACATACCATATGATGTTCTCACCCCTTCAGGTCCTACAAGATTTCCAGCTGCTGTTTGGAGAAGAGACCTCATCAAAACTTCTGGAGAAGTGGGGAGCCCTGAAGCCAAAAGTCATAAAAGAAGCAAAAGCCCTCACCAAGACAGCCATGCTTGATGCCCTCATCCAATCTGCAGAGGAGAAACCCAATGAAGATGAAGATGTCCAAGGTAACTGTCAATTGAGCTCAAATTAGTTTATCACCAGCCACACGTCTATAGTACTTGTATTTCTATGACATGAGTGTTTAGATTTATATTCATGATTTATATTGTCCCTCTTAAGGTTGGGATAGTGACATGGCCTCACTGCTGCTGCTGGTGTATCTCCTGCCTCCACCACCCGGTGGAACGAAGAGACCTGTGAAGATCAGTGTCCGGGAAGCTGTGGATCACGTTGCCAAGTTTCACAAGGTCAGTTGCCTTAGATTTGTGCCGTTATCTCGTATTAAAGTGTAATTTCCGATGTCGACACAATATCAGCACTGACTGCCACAACAACAAAAATCACATTTTAATCGTAATTGTTTGTAGCATATTGATTCACTCGGCTCCTAATTGCTCCACGCAATCTCTCTCTGTCGCTTGCTCTCTTTGTTGCTCCCCCTCTCTCACCCGCTGTCTTACTGGACACAACTGTTCGCCGCCCACTGCACATGCAAGTGATGACCCTAGAGTCTAGGGGAGTCTAGGGCCTAGACCACACATGGGCAAAATGCGGCCCCATCTCAATCCGGCCCCCAACATGCTCAAAGGAAAACAAAACAACCAAACAAACAAAAGACTGCATTATGTTAATAAATCTGATCCGCTAAAGCCATTTGATATGTATCACTATGATATCAGGAGATTAACAGCAGAAATTACCAATCACAGCAGGAGAGAGGGTTAAAGATAAGACTCCCATGAAAATAGGGAGTGTTTGGCAGTTATGAGTCCCAATGTGTGGCCCTCTGGTGAAAAATGTTGCCCACCCCTGGCCTAGACTGATGAAATTCCAGGTCTGAGTTTAATGTTTTCTAATTTTATCTTACAGTCAACCCGCAGCCTTGAGGAGGTCACTGGTGCAGACCAGAGAAGACAGCCGTACATCCTGGCAGTTGGCACATCACGAACCAGCATCCATGACTACTACATCGTGGTGGACGGTCAACTCCTCCCCTGCAAGGCTAAGTCTCCCCTGTCAGCCTTTGATGAGCTTTTCAAAGCCCATTATGTGTTTGGCATCTCCTATGATCAGGCCCTAAACACTCTGTACACATTTGTGCAGACCACCATCTACAACATAGATGTAGGCCTTTGTCATGAAACCCCAACGGTCAGAATCATGAGATCCAAGCTCCTCAACTAAGTCTCTGTTTAGAGATTTTGGCATGAGGCTCAGGTGTTTTCATTGCAAGTCCACTTTCAGTACTGTTAAAGAGTTGGTTCGGCATCTTAAATGCACACATGCCTTTTATCCTGGTAAGAAATTTCGACTGATATGTGATCAAAACGGGTGCTGCCAGACATTTCAGACTTTCTCCGGCTTCAGAAAACATCTCCACAAGCAGCATGGTACTGGAAATCTAGATGATGATGATGAACCACTCCCCCCTCCAATTGATGTATCTGACCAGCAAAGTGTCTCATCCAGTTTAGAAGAACCAGAAAGTTCAACAAGCGGTACTGAGAATAGACAAAAAAATACCCAAGAAATGTGTGCATCCCTTATTGCAAAACTTCAAAGCAGTGGTGTGGCAACTACTGTCATTACGTCAGTTGTTGAAAATCTGGAAGAGCTTGTACATGAATTGCATTCAAATGTCAAAGATGATGTTACAAACTTACTTCCTGATGATGAGAATATAAGAGCAAAGTTTGAAGATTACTTTGAGAGCCTTGAAAATCCATTTACCAATGTGAATACTGAGTCAAAATGGAAAAAATATTTCCATGATAAGTGGGGTGTGGTAGATCCCGTTGAGATCCCCCTAGGTGTAAGGTACGACACCAGAAGGAATCGAGCCTCTGGCACATATGACCAAGTTCCTGTGACAGACAAGTTTGTTTACATCCCCTTATTGGCAACTTTAAAGTTTATATTCTCCAACAAAGAAATATGCAGCCATTTTGTCCAGCCTTGTGAAGAGAGTGAGCTCTACAAAGACTTTTGTGATGGCAGCTATTTTAAAGGTCACCCCCTCTTCTCCAAAAATAAAAATTCTCTCCAAATACAATTATTTTTCGATGAATTTGAAACTGCCAACGCGCTTGGAAGTAAGCATGGTATCCATAAGGTTGGGAGTCTATACTTTATTTTAAGAAACCTTTCTCCAAAGATCAACTCTGCTCTTATGAATATTCATCTTCTTGCACTCTTTCATAGTGAAGATGTCAAAAAATATGGATTGAATGCAATACTGGAGCCCCTAGTACGTGATCTGAAAGTGCTTGAGTCTGAAGGAATTGAAGTACCTTTCTCTGATGAACCAGTACGTGGAACAGTTGCACAAGTAACTGGGGACAATTTGGGTTTGCACACACTTCTTGGATATGTTGAATCTTTCAGCGCAAACTATTTCTGCCGGCTTTGTCTACTAGACAAACACACCTGCCAAAGGGTTTTCAGTGACGATGATCCAAGTGTAACCTTACGCAGTAAAGAACTACATGTTCAACATTGCAATGATTTGAAAGACCCTACACTGCCTTCATCATTTGGAGTTAAACGACCATCTATACTCAATGATCTGAAGTACTTTCATGTTTCTGACAATTATGCAGTTGACATAATGCATGACATATTGGAAGGAGTGGGACAGCTGGAGATAAAGTTGCTTTTTGGGTACTTATCTGACAACAAGATCATATCGAAGCAAGATGCTTGTAATAGAATTTACGCGTACAACTATGGATATCTTGAGCGGAAAAACCGTCCAACCAGAATTAATTTGGAGCAAGCTGGTAATGGAATAGGTCTCAATGCCATTCAGACATTTTGTTTGATCCGGAATGTGCCCTTGATATTTGGAGATGTTTTACGAGAAGGAAATGAACACTGGAGACTGTTGCTGCTTTTGTTGCAAATTATCAACATTATATTTTCTCCAGTCATTACTGAAGGCATGACCGTTTTTCTGAAGCATCTTATTGTTGATCACCATCGGCTTTTTAAAGAGCTGTACCCAAAACGCAACTTAATCCCTAAACACCACTTCATGACCCACTATCCCAGATCCATTCGAAAACTTGGTCCTATTCTTCATTTTTGGGCAATGAGATTTGAAGCGAAACATCGTTTTTTTAAGAACAGTGTCAAAAACTTCAAAAACATAACAAAATCTTTAGCCAAAAAACACCAACTGGCTATAGCATACCATTGGGAATCATTGCCATTTAAAAGCCTTGGTTGTGGACCAGTAAAAAAGGTTGAACTTGCTAACCTGACAAATGGTGAATTGATAGCAAACTATCTGCATGTTGACATGGACTGTGAAGTTGATGTGGTGAACTGGATTACATCTTATGGTACAGAGTATCGCCCAGGTCTCCTGGTATGTTCAAAGATAGAGGAGGGGATGCCAATATTTAGTCAAATAAAAGACATTGTCGGATTTGGTGGACAGTATTTTGTTGTAACAGAAGAATTTGAGACACTTGGTTTTGCAGAGCATCTTCATTCCTACCATGTGCTGGAGGGAGTAGGGGGAAATGAATGTTTGTTGAAGGTTGACCAGTTGCGCTTCTTCAAACCATTTGACCTGCAGACAACTTATGGTTTTGACAGAGATGACCAGTACATTGTTCCTGTTCATGTATTTTTGTAAAAGAAAAAGAAAGTGGTTGCCATGGACTATTTGATTTTTTGATTTTTGAGATTGTTGGTGATCAACTTTATTGTAGCAGGACTGGGACAGTTTACTTTATGAAAGATATTAAACACTTCTATGATGGTCAAACTAATGTACATAAGTGAATTTCCTTTGTCATTTTATTTCAATGTGCATTAGTGATTTTAATTTTACATTTCATTTAAATTGACTGAACAGAAGGTCATTTGAACCCAGCCTGCTTCATTACAAAGGAAATAAAAAAAAACTCACGTTGAACTTGTCTGCATGTTGATCTGGTCAGCCATTTGAACAGCAATCAGTGTACGTAATGTATATGCACTTTAGAGGTGACCAATATGTGGTTGCATTGTTTACAAACTTTACATCAATGTTACATTGATTGACTGTACTTTATTGCACTTTCCTGTGTGTTGTAAAATGCTTTTATAGTGTGTTTAATAGGCATGTCAGTTAAAAATATTCCCAGCTTTGTTTGCTGGAACGTTTTAAAATAAAATGAGGTGGACTGCATTTAAACTCATTTGTGTTTATTAAGCTCTGAATTGAAGTCAAATGTTACATTCAAATGTTGGCTTAACACTCATTTCAAACCATAGTGTCATACATAACTTCTGTGGTGGTACATTTAGACTATATAGAGGCCAAAAAAGAGTGAACTACATTTTTATTCTCCATAGTGCCCATAAAACACTGAATTGAGTACATATTAACACTGCATTAAGTAAATTTGTACTCCTTATAGTGCCCTAAAAACACTGGGATAAAGTACATATTAACACTGAATGAAGTAAATTTTTACTCCTTATAGTGCCCTAAAAACACTGAGATAAAGTACATATTAACACTGAATTAAGTACATTTGTACTCCTTATAGTGCCCTAAAAACACTGGGATAAAGTACATATTAACACTGAATTAAGTACATGTTTACTCCTTATAGTGCCCTAAAAACACTGAGATAAAGTACATATTAACACTGCATTAAGTACATTTTTACTCCTTATAGTGCCCTAAAAACACTGAGTTGAAGTACATTTTTACTCTTGGAGTGTTATTCTCCTACACCTATTGGTGTAAGGTTACTCTAAATAGTGTTTAAATAGTGCCTTTGAAAAGTACATTTTTACACTCCTAGTGTCAATCAATTAACTCTAGATTAGTGTACATATTTAACTCTGAGAGTAAGTGTTGGATGAACACTGACTCTTTGGACCCAAATAGACACCGAGTTCGGTGTACATTTTACTCTTAAAGTGTTAAATATACTCTGTCATTTTTGCTGTGTGGATATGGTTTAGGAAAGAGCCACCCATTCATTTGAACGTAAGCTGCTCACCACCGCATGAAGTATTTTGAAGGGGTTTTTCTTCCTGGTTTTACTTCCGCGATGTGTGCGGCCGAAGATCATCCGCGATGTGCAGCCCAAGATGTGCGCATGTCTGCTTGAGTTCACAAGCCCGGGCCCAGAGTTATAGTGGCCAGAACCTTAGAGAGAGGGAACTCCAGAAAACGGCTCCTGGTGGCTTCTGAAAAATAAATTGGCTCCTAAAGTAAAGTCGTTTTTGACTGCGAGTGATAAACAGAAACTTTTTTTTTTTTTTTTTTTTTTTTTTTACATCTGCTGCTTTCCCCATGTAAGTGGACGGGTTTCTGAACTGCAGGGCGTCACGTGACTTGCAATACCAAGCTTGGCCACCATGTTCAATTTGCTTCACAGCCCAGAGCTGTGGGGTGCTTGGGTGCTACCTGTCAGGTAACTAACTACCCTTGGCTTACTGTACTTTCATGTAGCCTGCTACTAATAGTAGCCTATAGTAGGCTAATAGTAGCCTAATGAAAACATAATCGTTAAACTAGAAGGCCAATCGGAGAGCGTAGACCTCCCCCAAGGCCAATTGCTTGTTTGTGAGACTTGTTCGTTAGAGGGATCAGGTGTTACTGCGTGATATGTTGCATGCATGCATGTGTTGTAGTGTGTGTGTGACAATAAAGACGGGCTGCCGTCTGAAATCGTGATATTGCGTCTATTTTAGCCTGCAGAGTTACAGATTATGGGCCGTAGATTAGCCATGCAAAATTGTGGTAAGTCGATACATAATCAAAGGTAGACGTACTGTACAGAAAAAGGTTTTCATTTTTGGTAACACAAAAGTAATCTACTTTTCTCAGGTGGTAATCTTGTAATGTAACAAGTTACTTTTGAAAGTAATGCTAGCCAACACTGATGCCAAATGTGAATGTCAAAGCTGCTGACCAAAAGGCACGATGAATATGTGTATATAATAATATTGTGTAACTGTTTTGATTCATTGAATTGTATTTGCATCATTGCAATCTGAATAAAGAGAAGATGATGAAAGGTAAAGACATCTATGGTGGGTTTGAGTCTCCACTCCCCACGTTCACGTCGGTTTCCTCTGCTTATTTACACCTTTATTAATTATTACAAATATTACAAAGTTCACTTAAAGGAACAGCTCACCCTAAAATCCAAAATACATATTTTTCCTCTCACCTGCAGTGCTATTTGTCCATCTATATCGGTTTGTGTTAGTTGCCTGAGTTTTGGAGATATCAGGCATAGAGATTTCTGCCTTCTCTCCAATACGATGGAACGGGATGGCAGTTGGCTTGTGGTGCTCAAAGTGCCAAACTGGAGAATATGACACAAATTCCAGACTCTGTCTGTCTCTCTTTGGCTGGTGGAGTGATCAAAGTTGTGTTGTTGACAATGAGCAAAGCTGTAGGTCAGGAAATTCCACTCCTGTTCTGATGATGTAAAGATCACACTCTTTAGGGCTTACTGTACCCCTATCTATACTGCCCCCTTGTGGGCAAAGTTTAAGAAGGCAAGCATGCATAAACTTCAGGTTGCCTATAATGATTGCATGCACATCTTGCTGAAAAAGCCCAGGTGGAGCAGTGCTAGTGAGCTGTTCTGTAAGGCGGGGGTGGCCACTTTCCAGGCGCTCCTGAGAAATCTGAGGTACAGGTTAATCTGTAGATTGAACGTGTCTCAGAATGTTATTAGTGGCCGGGCCAGCGAAGCGGCCAGGCCACTTCTTGTATTTGCCATTATTCTTCATCCTCCCGGGAAGTTCGACTTCCCATGGACTTCCATCTGAAATGTGCAACGTTGCCTCTTGGCAGTTTGTCTTCGATGACAAGAAAATTGCTGATAAAATGATGATCGTGACAGCTTTTGCCATATTGCTAACAAAATAATGACGATATGTGTAACCTAGTTAATCAACGAGGTGATTTAAATGGAAATAAATGAGTCGTCCAATTTATAACATCAGCAGGGAAGGATTTATGACATCACTGATGATGTCACAATGTGCATAAGTGACATCATCAGTTGGCATCAGTCCACTGGACATTGTAACATCACTGATGTCACTATTGACACGACTCTCAACAGTCATTGCTCAAGTGACATCACTGATGATATCATCACATCGCTCACTGATCAGCGATGACATCACAATTGCTCAGTGATGTCATCCAGTTTGCCTTTATGGGAAGGAAAATAATTAACTTTTTGTGTTTTTGATGTACTTTTTTATTGTACTGTATTTACTGTACACTGGCATTTGAGGGGTTAACATTCTGAGTAAGTATGAAATGTTGATATGAGGTATTAGGGAGGAAGTTACCAATGAATGATAAACAATAAAACAATAATAATCCTATTCATAAACTAATGAATTATAAATATAACAGTTCATCAGATGGACCAATGGTAAAGTGAGGATTTCTTTTGCAAATGTAGCCTACATTTCTTGAAAAACTAAAGATGGATCAGAATTTTTATTTTTCTGTATTTTAATTTTACTGTAATTACTGTACTGGCATTTGAGGGGTTACAATTCTAATAGGTATGAAATGTTGGTATGAGGTATTAGGGATGAAGTTACCAATGAATTATAAACAATAAAAAAAAAAAAATGCATAAATTACATTATAATAATAATGATTGGATTTATATAGCGCTTTTCAAGACACCCAAAGCGCTTCACAGAAAATCATTATTCATTCACACCATTCGTACCAGTGGTGGTAAGCTACGGGTGATGTAGCCACAGCTGCCCTGGGGAAGACTGACGGAAGCGTGGCAGCCATTTCGCGCCTACGGCCCCTCCGACCACCACCAACATTCATAGACATTCATACCCATTCATACGAGGCAATGAGGGTTAAGTGTCTTGCCCAAGGACACAACGACAACAGCTGGGAGGGAGCGGGATTCGAACCGCCAACCCTTGAGTCATTGGCCGACCTGCTCTACCTCCCGAGCTAAAGCCGTCCCGTTATAAATATTAAGGTTCATCAGATGGACCAATGGCATTGTGGCGAGGATTCCTTACGGAGTACAAGGGTTAAATGGCTTCTCTCCTTTGTGGACTCTCATGTGTGATTTCAGGGTTGCATTTCGACTAAAACTTTGATTACAGACTGAGCATTTAAATGGCTTCTCTCCTGTGTGGACTCGCATGTGTGTCTTCAAGCTTTTATTTTGATTGAAACTTTGAGCACAGACTGAGCATAGAAATGGCTTCTCTCCTGTGTGGACTAGCATGTGTTTATTCAGATCTCCTTTTAGACGAAAACTTTTACCACAGACTGGACATTTAAATGGCTTCTCTCCTGTGTGGACTCGCATGTGCATCTTCACATATCCTTTTTGATTAAAACATTTACCACAGACTGGGCATTTAAATGGCTTCTCTCCTGTGTGGACTCTCATGTGTGTCTTCAAGCTTTCATTCTGATTGAAACTTTGAGCACAGACTGAGCATAGAAATGGCTTCTCTCCTGTGTGGACTCACATGTGTTGCTTCTTGTTTGCTTGACAAGTAAAACCTTTACCACA
Organism: Poromitra crassiceps; assembly: GCF_964638095.1. NCBI lineage: Eukaryota > Metazoa > Chordata > Actinopteri > Beryciformes > Melamphaidae > Poromitra > Poromitra crassiceps. The sequence continues at coordinate 12,867,350 of NC_139643.1, forward strand.
GATCGAGCATTTAAATTGCTTCTCTCCTGTGTGGACTCGCATGTGTTTCTTCAAGCTTTTTTTGATTGAAACTTTTGAGCACAGACTGAGCGTAGAAATAGCTTCTCTCCTGTGTGGACTCTCATGTGTGATTTCAGGGTTGCATTTCAACTAAAACTTTTACCACAGACTGGACATTTAAATGGCTTTTCTCCTGTGTGGACTGTCATGTGTGCCTTCAAGCTTATATTTTGATTAAAACATTTACCACAGACTGAGCATAGAAATGGCTTCTCTCCTGTGTGGACTCTCATGTGTCTCAGCAGAGTGCTCCTGTTGTAAAATCTCTTATGACAAACTGAGCAACTAACTTTTTTTCCCAAGAACTTCATTTTCCTGTGAGTCTAAACCTGACTGAGGTTCACTAGTTTCCATCAAGTCATCACTATCTTTAGTCTCAAGTTCAGAAGAGTCTGAAGCCTTGCCAGCACTTGGTTGTAAATGACTAGCTGGATCTAAGTTCCTGGCTGGTTGTGATACTCCACAGTCCTCCCCATCATCTCCTCTTTTCATCTGTTCAGTTGAGCTGCTGGCTAGAGGCTCTGCCTCTCTTTTCTTCTGTTTGGCTTTGATGAAGCTTTGAGGCCCGATGTTTCTCATCTTGACTTCACAGGGACAGCAGTGAATGAGAACTCTGTGATATGGAACTACTCCGGCTCTTGACTTTGGCACCAGACTTCCAATAACACAGTGAAACTGATACACGTGTCACTTATAGATAACATCCCGCTGTCAACTGATGATGTCACCTATGCATACTGTAGTAGACATTGTGACATCATCAGTGATGTCATAAATCCATCGCTTGGGAAAGACTTGTGATGTCATCAGTGATATAGGACAGTGCTTTAGTGACATCACTGAGGCAATTGTGATTATGCTTTGTTCAATTGGGCTCATGTTTACCGTGAATATGAGACCGGAAGTTGTGTACACGATACTGTATGCTTAGCATTCAAGTGCTCACGTCGTGAACATGCGCAGTTGACTAGAAGCCACCAAGGCTAACAATGTAGCAGGTTAATGCAGGAAATGCAAAGGCATAATGACAGAGGAAAGATTGGACTGTTGAGAATATCAACATGTTCCTCAGGACATATTATAAAATGACTATGCAAAGCTCTATACAGCTATGACAATATATGTAATTGTCCTATGCGTCCGCCATTTTGTGAAACGTCACAGGCACATCACAAGTCGTGAGCTTGAAGCTTTCAGAAAGATTCCACATACCAAGTCGTCAATACCACATGAGGGGGCCATTCAAGCTCTAGGTCACCCGCACGGGTGCTTTTTACACCCCATGAACGTTGAGCCCGATCGCACGTAAAACACCACAGCCGTGGCCGGCCAAAGTACACTTCTCAAATTATAATGCGAGGATAGATACTGGACGCGGATTGCTTGCGTGAGTACCAGGACCACCAGTCCTCCAATTTCGCATGTTAAACTAGTTAGATGTCATGACTGATGTCACAATTTAGATAACATCATTAAACTTATTATTGTGGAGGACCTTGGGTGAAGTGACATCATCCGTCTGTATTAGTTCTCATGTTGTCACAATGGCTCTATGCATAAGTGATTTATGACAGATATTGATTAGTGTCATAGAGATTGTGACAATGATAATGATGTCATCAGTTATGTCACTTCATGTCCCAACTGGTAGCTGGATGTACCTTATGCCAGTGAAATCATAGACACATGATGTCACTTCACACACAACCCTCCACAATATACTAATGAGGTCATATACAGTATATTGTAACATCAGGGGTGGTGATGCTACTACTACTATTATTGCTAGGCTATAACAGCTCATTGTTGGTCCACAAATGATGTCATCAGTGATGATGTCATCAGTGATGTCACTTATGTCCAAACGGTAGCTGGAAGTAGATAATAATAGTGAAGTCAAAGAGACTGATGATGTCACTTCACACACAGCTCTCCAATATGCTAATGAGGTCATATACATTGTGATATCATCAGTGGTGACATGCAGCTACAGTTTGAGATGTTCCTGCTTGGGAAGCCATTGCTCCCTAATGATCTCACGTATCGTGACACTACTGATGTCATCAATATGTGACATCACTGCTCCTGCTAGGAGGTATGACATCAGTGCAGGTTAGTGATTCCACTTATGATGTCATTAGGGGCCTTCGGGTCCGAAGCCCAATGGATTTTGAGGAACTGGGCCTTTAGGTTGTTACCATTGCATTCCAAAGAAACCCTTTGTCAGCAGTGTCAGTAGTAGTAATAGTAGTAGTAGTAGTAGTGTAGTGGTCGTAGTAGTAGCAGTAGAACTGATGACATCACTCACCAATGACATCACAATTGCTTGGGTGACATCAGTGATGAGATCATCATTGAGTTCTTGAATGATATCACTGGTGACATCACAAATTCTATACAGGGCAGAGTTCGCTCTGAACTTCAGAGCTCAGAGCAGTCGAACTGTAGGTAATACTATAGCATGCTAAACACCGCTGGCTGATAATATCTGATCTTGAGATTATGGACGATGAATTATATGGTCGCGTGTATTTGCGCCGGTCTTATATTGATTATAACCGGTGCTGTGGGTAACTAATTGTCGGCACTACTGTCCCACTACTGTTCCGAAGTGCAGTAATCACATTACAGTTACTAATCAAACACTTAACTCGTTACTTGCTTACTAGCAAGATAAGTATAGAGAGAAAACATCTCCGTTTTAATAGCAGATCCTGTGCCCCATCAGACAGGTCACTTAACTGCACAGCAGAATTACTCATGGTGCCAATATTTCAACTTTGTGTAGCCGGTAGTGAATGTCCCTCCCAGGCTCCCGTCTGGTAGGACACCGCCTACTTCCTGGTCCAAATTGTTTGGTAGGACATAAAGCCGTGCCTCAGTAGGCTTCCCTCTCTCTCTCTCTGGCTCCTGGTGCGGCAGCAGGGTTTGGCGGTGCTGTTCCCAATATAGGCTGTTTCCTGGCTCCCGGCGTGGCACGTAAGCGTCCACTGTGCTCAGGCTGCGTTGCTCCTGGTCCAGTACTACGTGACGATCCCTGTGCTCTCCCCTCGTCGTGCGTTGAGCTGCCCATTACAGGGTATTTGGGAAATAAGCCAAGACACTGCCACTGCTGTTTTGTTTTGTTTGATTTCGTTTGGTTTGATTTTGTGTTCCATTCCATGTCCCAGCCCTACGTGGCGTCCATTATTTTCTAAAATCTCCTCCAAGAACATATTGGCTAACTAGGTAGCTACTGTAGCCTATCAGCCTATGTACTGAAACGTTTCTCCTTGTCTCTATAGGATCGCTGCAGGATTGGAGGTTGGCCGACCGGTCTGTGGGGGGTAGTAACAGAGATTTTGACCAGGGCTCCATATGTGTTCTAGTGACTTTGCACTCCGTTTTGGATTTGATCCCTTATTGATTTTACTCGCCCGTGTGCTGTGTTATTTGTGGCCGCCCTGTAGTGCATTTAGTTGCTCTGTCCCCGGACATTTACCCCCACTGCCGTCGGCTGCGGCCTACGTCCTGCAGCAGGTTTAGGCCTTTTAAAGGCTACCTTTTTATATCTTTAACCCATTTAGCATATTAAAGTTGTTGGTTTTAATGTTTGTTTAACTGGTTGTTAGCCAATAAAACTGTGATCTTGGGGGAAATACTTGTCTCGATGCGCTTCCTTTTGGTCACCTGTGTCAAACACTATTTTTGAACCTGGTTGCTGGGTTGGAGTATTTAAAGGGTAGTTCACCCAAAAGTTGCAAAATACCCCTGTGTGCTCCCAGCACCGCATACTACATTCGTATTAGCATGCAGAACAGCACTATTAGTCGACATACCTTTGCAGATAACTAATAGAACAAGAAATCATTTTAACCTCCAAAACACATTGACAAAATAATCTACAAACAAAACACACTACCCCAGGGCATGCTGGGAACTCCATCCACTTCCCTCTTCCACAGGTTACATTTCCCAGAAGGCTTTGCATCACTTTTTACACTCTGTTTTACAATTAAATCAGGCTAAAAAGTGTTAGATAGAAATAATATTTATTTTAACACAACATGCAATTCTGGAATATTTGAATATTGGCCAAAATAAAATGACATGAAATGTAAACCATAAGAGAAACCCGCATACAGCGATGGGGTCTGTAAATACCCCTCGCAAATATAACGTGTTCTAGTGAAGTGGGCGCAGTGTTGAGTGAAATGTCTCCACTGTCTGCTATGCTTTTGCACTGTACCACTGCCCAGCTGGTCTTTCTCCGCCGCGCTCCAGTAGCTTCCCAACGCAACACCTGCTGTGCATCTAGGACGTACCTGTACCTCATGAGAGCCAGGGGAATGTGGACCTAGGCTCTGACTACTAATACTACTGAATACTACTACTCTTGACTCTGTCTCTTTGGCTGATGGAGTGATCAAAGTTGTGTTGCTGGCAATGAGCAAAGCTGTAGCTCCCAGGTGCTGAGCGACCAGCGCTTTCTGGCTGAAATCACAGAGCCCTCTCATCACCAGCAGCACTTTGCCCCTGAGCGCCTCAGCTGTGCTCAGCCCAGACATGTCACACAGCACAGTGGATCTCAACAGTGTATAGAGTATCGTTAAGGTGGGTCCATCCAGGAGCCATTGTGAACAATGCAGTACTCCGTACTTGTAGGCTACTTCCATCTGAAATGTGCAAGATTGCCTCTTGGCAGTTTGTCTTCGATGACAAAGAAAATTGCTGATAAAATGATGATCGTGACAGCTTTTGCCATATTGCTGCCATATTGCTAACAAAATAATGAAGATATGTGTAACGCAGTTAATAAAAGAGGAGATTTAAATGAAATAAATGAGTCGTCCAATTTATAACATCAGCAGGGAATGATTTATGACATCACTGTTGATGTCACAATGTCTATGCGTGACATCATCAGTAGGCATCAGTTCACTGGACATTGTATCATCACTGATGTCACTATTGACACGACTCTCAACAGTCATTGCTCAAGTGACATCACTGATGACATCATCACATCACTCACTGATCAGCGATGACATCACAATTGCTCAGTGATGTCATCAATATAGTAGTATAGTAGTAATATCCTGACTGTGTCAAGGATTTATCCAGCAGTAAACCGAGAGGAGGAGAAGAAGTAGTTTGTAGTGTAAGTTAGTTTCCACGGTCAGCTGTGCAGCATTCGAGGTGCAACGATGTTCGAGCAAACGTTCAAGAACTTCCGTATCAATTTCAACGCCTTGAACGAGAGGAGCACTTTCTCGAGCGGGGACGCGATGACAGGCCAGATCTTCTTCGACCTGACGAAGCCAACGAATATCAATTCAATAACGCTGACGCTGGAAGGCATGGCGAATGTCGCCTGGTCCGTAGATCAGGGAATGATCGCATCTGCAATGATAGAGTTCTTCAAAATCAAAAGCGACATCGTGCCAGAAACTAGAGCTACCAGTGGAGGCACACAACTTCAGCCTGGGACGCATGTGTACCCATTTGCATGTCAAATCCCCCAGGGAGACTTCCCATCTTCCTTCAGAGGGACTTCCGGTCAAATCGTCTACTACTTGACTGTGGCTATCCACAGGCCGTGGCATCTGTCCAAGGACTTTGTGACCAAATTGAAATGTACAAACCACATAGATGTCAACCAGCCAGAGCTGCTGGCCTCCCTAGCAGGCTCCAACAGCATGACGCTATGCTGTCTGTGGTGCGCCTCAGGTCCAGTCTCAATGAACGTCAGCCTGGGCAAGAAAGTCTTCGTCCCCGGTGAAACGGCCAAAATAACGTGCGAGTTCAGCAACGCTTCATCGCGAACAGCCACTCCGAAGGCCCGCCTCCTTCAGAAGCAGGCGTTCTACATCCACAACAGGGTCTACAGAGGCAGCAGGATCTACACCAACAGCTTGGCCTCCGACAGGGGCCGGCCTGTCAGCCCTCACACCTCCGACGTCTTCACCGAGATGACCATCGTTATCCCCAATGCCGTCCCGCTCACCATCGCTAACTGCAGCATCCTCAAAGTCATTTACACTATCGAGGTGCGCCTTTGTGTGACAGGTTCCTCTGACCTCACAGTGCTGTTTCCCATCATCCTGTGTGATATCCCTGCATCAGTGTTTGGAATAACGCCGTTTAAAAGAACGGCGTTAGGTAACGCCGTTATTTTTTCAGTAACGGGGTAATCTAACTAATTACTCTTTCCGTCGTTACAACGCTGTTATCGTTACTGAACGCTAAATGCGGTGCGTTACTATGAAATAAACTACTGAGTAAACTACCCGTAGCCTACACTAGTGTTGTCAAGTGAGGAGACCGGGTGGGTTAACATAACGAGATAAACGATTATGATTGGCTAAGGCAGAGTCATGTGTTTCATGGTAGCCAATCGGAGCCAGTGTTACACACGAGCCAGGAGTCAGGACACAGGCGACACACACACACACACACACACAGACACACCAAACAGATTCGAGGAAGCAGCAGAAATGGCGAGTCCGGAGTAGAGAGCTGCGCGGGCCTGAAATTTTCGGCCCGAGCCCTCCCCGGCCCGTGACATGCAGACCCGTGCCCGATCCAGCCCGTTGCGAGGCCCGAAGCCAATATTACGATATAATGACACATCTCTCCCTCTCTGTTCCGCGTGCTGCGTCGCCGCGCGGCCGTCCTGCGCAGCCTCTCTCTGTCTGTCTCTCTATTTGACTCTCTCTCTCTCTCTGTGTTCGGGAGCTGTCCGCTCGCTGTACATGGACGGACACGGCACAAACCTCTCTATCTCTCTTCGGGAGCTGTCTAAAGCTACTAACGTCACGTGAGGGTCTGTGTGTGGCTGGGGGAGTGTCTGTGCACTCCTCCTCTTTGTCTGACTGTGCGAGTCAAGCGAGTACGCTAATACAACATTATTTAATTGAATTATTGAAACGGCCCGACCCCGGACCTATTAATTAAAAATAAATAAAAAACAAGCCCGGCCTCGGCCCGTTTTGGTCGGCCTGACGGGCCCGTGAGGGTACCCTCAGGTTTGCAGCAATCCATGAAAATTTGGCATTTTCAAGGTGGAGATAACGCAAATAGTTACTTTTATTATAGAGTAATTCAGTTACTAACTCAGTTACTTTTTGGAACAAGTAGTGAGTAACTATAACTAATTACTTTTTTAAAGTAACGTTCCCAACACTGCCCTGCATACACTTGTAGTTAGAGATGCTGCGATTGAGATTTTTCAATTCCGATCCGATTCCGATATTTTAGCCTCAAAACCGATCCGATTCCGATCAAATTTCGATACCCGATTCGATACCGATTTCGATCCGATACCGATACAGCACATATTTAAGCCTCTCTATGCTGTCTGATAGCTAGCAGGCAACAAACATTTTTAGCTTTACTTTTTAGTACTGATTTTGTAGTCTGGAATGTTAAATAAAAGATTAATCAAGTGATATTACTCAAACAGAGAACATACATTACAGCTGTGTGTGAACCTCTGAACTCGCGTGCATGTAACACCGCTCTCCTCAGAGTGAAGTCAGGATCCTGGTCAACCCAGTGCGCAGTCAGACTCAGTAAAGACATTGGACTAACGTCTGAACTCCAGATGTCGGTCGTGAAACTAACTGCATTTGCACTTCCCAAATATGTAGACAGGAAACTTCTCACCTCTTTATAAATCTGCGGGATGGCTGTGTCAGTAGTCGTGTTTCCATTACCCTCAGAAATGCGCAAAATCTAAATATCGCAATAGAAATTGGGTAGCAGAAAGACGAGTGTTGTGCAAAAGCGGAGCCGGGAAAAATAGATAATGTGTAATGGCAGAAATCGGTCCATGGTGACAGGCTGCCTGTGCGCGCATTTGAGCGGCGAGATGAGGGGATGAAAAGCACACAATGGTGCGGTGGTGCTGTCTGAAGTGAATACAGTGACTGAGTAATACATTACACACGTTTCAGGTGCAATGTTATAATTATAATACACAACATTCCGATATTGCACCATATCAGCCTTTCCCCCCCTCCTCCCTCTCTAAATCGGACGAGTTGTATTAGGCTACATTTTTTCCTGTGCCTGTCGCGCTCACTGCATTCACCGCAGCCAGCAACGTTGCAGCCACTCATTTTCTTTTGAATTGATAATCAGGCTCGTTTACATGCGTTGTAACTTCATGTCCATTGGTTGGATTTGAGCATGCAGGGGACGGGATATGGCCATATGGGGCAGATGCCCGTGCGTAATCACTGTGGCAGCTGCTGGTAACGGGGAATTGCGTTCAGGTGTGTGCGCCGTCAGACCAAACTCAACTTCAATGGAAACGCCTACAAGTCGCAATTGTACATTGTCGAAGTTGTAGAAATATCGCAATTATTTTGCGAAAAACTGTAATGGAAACACAGCTGATATAACTCTCGCGTGGTGGGTGCCCGATGTCACAGCATGTGCATGGAGCTTTCTGGCGCTGTGTTTTGTTGACTTTGAACGGCGATATCATTATCGATGCTGTTGCGCCCGGGGGGCATACTTTTATGCTGTTTCATATTATTGCATGAAAAGGTGATTTGGTGTGCATTTGTCTAGTGTGCAGGTCCTAACCCTAATTTACAATTTAGACTTTCAGCCAACGCTCCTATTCAAAGATTTAAAGTGAGTGAGAAGTGTCTTGCTCAAGGACACCTTGATAGCAAAAGTGAGTGAGCATACTGACTTACTGGGCTTGAATCTGAGTCCCTCTGGTTCTGGGACGGTCTCCCTAACCATAAGGCCATCCTACCACGCGGTGCCACCCCACCCACTTTAACTGGGTGTCAAACAGCTTGATGGTGCACTGCAACCGCTTCTAATGCTAATTTGGAGCGTTCAGTATGAGATGGCTCATCGCAAGTGAAGGAATTTAACTGCCTGCGAGACAATTTCATACTCCAGCTACCTCCGAAGCTGTTTCTAAGTCATGTCTAGATGACTGTGAAATCATTTCTTGGCATCTGTCTGCCTGGAAGGCAGGTCTATGTCAATTTGCACACGTTATCATTTAGTGCCAACTCGGCCTATATCTGCAGCATGTCATTCTTCTGTGTTGAAGGGTTCCTCTCCGGTGTCAAACCTCACAATTCCTGTGCCTGCTAACATGATAGAATGTCATGTTGAGTTTATTCAAAAGTGCGCTTTTTTACATTAGACAGTATAGTTTTTCTATGGGAGAGGTAAACTGGACTGATTTCTTCAACTCTGTCAGGCCCTTGCACTGTGTTCAAAATATGTAATGTCATATAGGTCCCTATCATTGCATCGGCGCTGTTTCTAGGCCGAGCGCCTGGCGCAGCGCAAATCAGTGGGCGTGGACCAGCGCACTTGATATCGTCGTGCTGGCGCTACACGCAGCCTAAAGCATTACAACCACGCCTTTTAAGCGTAAAATTATGCACCGTCATGCTCATTGGATAACTGCAATAAACGAATCGCACGCTCGCCTTTTTAGCTCCAATTCCAGTGATCCCGCAAAACCAGAAGAAAGCCAAACGCTCTGCCCCCCCCCTCCCTTCATCCAGTCTGTCTGTCTGCATTATAGGCTATTATTCCATATTATTATGCTTCTCAAACCAATCTAACTGCAGTTTCAATACTGCAAGCATGTAAATACGCTACACTATAGCAAGATCAAAGTGAAAAGAATGTTCTAAATGCATCAGCTAGAAAAATATAGCCTATCCCTATATGATGAGATTCATTTTATATTGGTGAAAGTTTGTCCAGAAAGATATCGTTTTCTCTCCCCTGCTGCAGGTAGAATGATGCACATAAATATACCCTACATTATGTAAAGTCATTGCATAAATGTGTTTTTATTGTAAAACTAAATGTGAAGTAGGGCCAAGTTACAGCGCGTTCCGCTGTCACTTATCTAAATCACGTTAAACCCACAAGGGGTATATATAGGCTCAAGAGGACATATATGTTTCACATAGGGTGGTGTTTCATTTCGATGTTTTATTTGGTCCAATATTGAAATGTTCTACAATTGCAGGTTGTCTTACCATTACACATTATTTTAGATCTACCTTTTATATCTATTTCGGCTCATTTGGTTGCTATTTAGTAGCGAAATGGAGGACCCAATTGCATGCTGGGACATTCACAGGCAGTAAACTTACAACTGCTATTTCCTATGGGAAGCTGGGTGCTGCAATGTGTTGTGTCTGTCTGAGCGAGGGAGTCAGAGAGAGAGAGAGAAGAGTGACAGAGAAGAGGCAGAAGAGCACTGGCGCACTGAATAGGCCTGGTTTCAGAGAGAGACAGAGAAGGGTGACAGGGGAGAGGCAGAAGAGCACTCCTTGACACTGGCGCACTGAATAGGCCTGCTTTTCAAAGGCGCAAAGCGCTAAATGTAGGCCAGGTGCGAAGATATCAGTAGGCCGGTAGTTAGCGCCGACACGCCCACTTTGGCCCATTCTGGGACTGCGCCACGCCTATTCGGCCTAAAGCGCATTTGGCAGCGTTAAGCCATATTGATATCGTCCCAAAACAGGCGCAAGGCACGTTTTTTTGCGTTTAAGGCCCGTTTTAGCGCTGAAGACCTGTGGGAGAATAGGGCCCATAGTGTTTATATATCAAATATTAAACAAGAACATGTGAAAAAAAAAAAAAAAAATAGTAGTAGGGCGGCATAACACGGCTCCTGTGTGGACTCTCATGCATGTTTCAGGGTTGTAGATTAGCTGCAACTTTTACCACAGACTGAGCATTTAAATCACTTCTCTCCTGTGTGAACTCTCATTATGGGCCTTCATGTTTTCATTTCGACTACTTTTACCAGACTGAGCATTTAACCTTGTACCCCACTCGTCCATCTGATGGATATTTCTGACATTCGCGTGGCTGCCGTTTGGACATTTTTGGACCAAATGGTCTGAAATTAAGGCTAGGTATTTTTTTTGGGGTGTTTAAAAAGGTCATCCCTAGAGGGACACATTCTACCATCCAAAAACCCTGATGTGAAATTCCACCTGTCTTTACCATTAAGTTCATCAGATGAACCCATTGACTTACATTATAAACACTTTATTGGTACTCCCAGCAAATTTTCACAAAAGTAATGGATTTGATTTTATTCTGCTCTCATCCTGGACCAAATACCTTGAAATTTGACGTTGAAAAGAGATTTTGGAGTTGGTTGAAAATTTGGGGGAGTTACATGGTCTCAAAGTCCATTGCATAGTTTTCCCATTGGTTTCAATGTTAATTTTGCACAAAAACAAAAACAAAATTTTACTCCCAGCTAATTTTCCAAAAAAATCATCATTTCCTTGATGTTACACATCTCACCTTGACTCAAGGGGTCAACATTTTAGTTTCTACTGTGTTTGGCTATATCCCCCTATTCCCCGTTTTGTCATAGCAATCAATTCCATGCAGTTTACACGAAATGTACAGGAAATTGGTTCCTATGCCAAAGATGGGAAAATATTAGAAAACGGTGTCAGTGATGTCATCAATATGTGACATCACTGCTCCTGCTAGGAGGTATGACATCAGTGCAGGTTAGTGATTCCACTTATGATGTCATTAGTAGCTTTCGGGTCCGAAGCCCAATGGATTTTGGGGAACAGGGCCTTTAGGTTTTTACCATTGCATTCCAAAGATAACACTACTAGATTGTTCATTTTCTGTCATTGCATCTATGCTATAATAACGATATGTGCTGCTGCGAATCAGAAAATAAGATATTTACAAGATGTAAATAGATAATTTCAGATTCCCCATTTTCCTCGTTTTCAGGTCGCAGTTCAAAACAAATGATCGTTCAGTGCAAGGGCATGAAACCGAACTCATCAGGGTGACAATTATATTTAAAGCTGGAAATAAGGTGCAGGTTGTAAAAAGACTGAATTCTCCTCTAAGCCTTATAGCGTTAAGTGAAATACAGGAAAACAGACATTCATAATGAACATAGACTAGCAACCGCTGGTGTATAACAACCACAAATGACTGTAATTGAAGAGAACTGGGGGGAAAGGAAGCCAGAAAAATAAGCAATGTCCTTATGTCCCTTCGATATCAACCATAAGTAAACTAAACCAACCCATCCAACCTATCTGTTGTTACTGCCGAAAAGTCACTTATTGCTGATTTATATAGAGCCACTGCATGAAATAGGCCACGCCCATCACGGGGGAAAGCTCTCCATTCACTTCCATGCACCAGCGTCATATTCCTTGAATTAAACATAGCTAAAAGCTGTTGTGTGGTGGGCTGCGCAGACAACCAAATGTAAAAAATCGCCAGTTAAAGTTTTTTTGTACTCCAGAGGAAAACAGGGAAGCCATTGAGAATTGGAGAGAAGAAATATGTGGATGTTGCTGTCAATTTAGTAAGTTGGAGTGTTCATCTTCCGTATATATGATCTGTGCAGCACCCGAACATGATGTACACAACATAGGAGAACGCCAGGATTGGACGGGAGTTTGTGTTTTCCACTGTTTTGGGTGTGGTTTCTGAATGATGACGCGCTCCGCAGTGTCTCTATAGGCAATATACCTTGTGTGCCCCCTTCTACGTGATTCTCTGTCTTTCAATGGAGTCAGCACTTCTGTCGTATGCCCGTTTCCCAGCTGCTCTTTCTTGCTTGTTGTATCTTTGGCCACAGCGCTGCTCTCATCTCCCTGTTAGCCTTGCAGAGGTCTTCCATGAAGCCGATCTCCAGCTTCCTGCGGACCGTGGAATCCTTGGTCATCCTGCACAGGGCATCTCGTTGTGTTCTCTGGGTGAACTGGATGATGGCATGTCTCGTTTTGTTTCCTTCTCATCTGCCTAGTCGATGGACCGTGTCCACAATGTGGTTGATGTCAGGAGCCCATGGTGGAGAGATTGTCACCAGCAAGTTATAGTCACCATCTCACGTGTATCTTCTCCTTTCTCTTTTGCTCCACAGATCCTGATATTCCAGCGGCGTTTGTATTGTTGTATTGTTCCATTAGCTCGATGTTGTCTTTCTTCATTGCTGCCACTCCTTCTCGCTGTGTGGTTTGTAGCTTTGTTTTGCAGTCTTTGATCTCTGCCGCATTGAACTCGACTGATTTAGCTATGCCTGCTATCATCGCGGTGTTTTGCTGGAGCTGGGAGACACCACGGCAAAGATGTGATTTTTTGGGGCCAAAATGGCAACAGCGCTGTCGTAAACAGTCGGTTATTTCCTTCAATACTCTTCGTTACTCTTCGACAAAACACACATCAGAACGCGATAAAACCTGCTAAAACACACATCCAACCATAACTAGATGCTCGCACAATCCCTTTTAATCCACACAGACTGTCTGTTCTCAGTGACCCTCTCATGTTGTCTCTCTTGTAAACAGAGCTGGCCCCGCCCCATTTACCACGGTGGATTTCGTTGATGTGCGGCTCATTGGCCGAAACTCCAGAACAATAGCAGACAATAGCCAGTGAAACGGCGCATGCAAATGAGTACCGGCCGCCTCCAGAGTGCAGAAATTTCTCTAAAAAAATACACCTATTTTACTGATCCAGAAATCGCTGCATTTTAGGTGGAATGGATAGTTCATCTTTTTTGTGTACTAATGGGGGGAAAATGAAAAAACAAGGCCAGGTCGAAACCTGGCATAGGGCCGGTGTGCTCAGTAAAGTGCAGAACTGTGCCAAGGTGTATTGAGTCATTTGTGTTCAGTCTACTTTAGTGCACATCAACTGTAGTGTGCCTGTGCTGTAGTGTAGCCTATGTGGGTTAATAATCCTGGGTTTAAGCTTCATTAACATGAAGTGCCAGATTTATGGTTAATCTAGTAATATATATTATTTTCACACATAATTGTAGGCTATTTAAATGTAGGCTTATTATGTGGCTTATTATCTCCCCCACTCAGCTGCAAACCCTCCCCACACGCACCCAGTCTATTTTCGGAGCCTCCGTTTTTGCGGGCGGTGCGGCTCACAGCGGCTCACAGCGCGACAGCCCTGCGACAGCTCACAGCGCGACAAGGAAATGCCAAACGGGACTGCAGGTAAAGGTTTGGCCATTCGGCGTCGGGTGCTGCCTTTCTGGTGGGTAATCGTGTGGAGAAACTATATGCAAACTATATGCAAGAAACTACCACTGGGCACGGTGGCTCAGTGGTAGAGCTGTCGCCTCACAGTCAGAAGGTCCTGAGTTCGATTCTCGCCTGGGACACTGTGGGCGCTGTGGTTGTGTTCCCCCCCATATCTTCAGTGCCTACTGCCCAGGTGGTGCTCAGTTGCGTGCGCGGATTGATTGCTGTTGGCAGGCACCGTCAAGCAGCAGCCAGAGCAATCTACATGGCTCTGGGCTGCAGCATGAGCGCTTTCTCTTTGATCACGGGTTTTTCAGGCTGTATTCCTGACATTTCTGTAATCTGGAGAGCACTGTCGCCACCTAAGGGTTCTGTAAAATAGGTTAGACACATTCAATAGCTCCCATATTGTAAGACGCGATGTAAGAGGCTTAGATCGACATCCCCCCGTCAAAAAACGCAATTGACGACTTTAGTCGTCAATGGCACTCTACGTCACTAAATGAATTGACGACTAAAGTCGTCATTGGCACTCAATGAGTTAATTACTAGTGCAATCCCCTCCACCTGTTTGGGAGCCTACTGTATACAGTATGTTCTCCTATAGGCTGTCTTCTCACGCCACTGTTAACTCATTCTCTGCCAGGGTCATTTCGGTCTGTGTGCTCCCAGTGCCAGGATTTTGAGCATATTTCCTGATCTTCCAGGACCCACAGAATATTCTCTGCTAATAAAATTACACAACATATCTCACAATAAAGCAGAGACTCTCTTCTTACCCCTTGTAAAAAACTGAAACTCTACCATGTTCCCTTGTTTAGTTACAAGCAGTGGAAGTTAGCTTGTTTTCACTAAAAATGCCCTCCTTGGAACAGAAATATGAGAAAAAGAGGTTTTTAGTGAAGGACACCGTTTCAAGCAGAACTCTCTTTTGAGCCTTTTATTTTTTGCCTCAGTGACACATCAGACACATTATACAGTATTTGTTTTCCCAAATAAATAAATAAAAAATAAAAAATAAGAGAATGTATTTGAGGGAGCTGTGTCGGTCCATCCCGCCCAGTGAGTGGCTACAGAGAGAGAGAGAGAGAGAGTCTGGCCCCTGGGGTTTCTTGACAGATGAGGCTTGGCCGCAGTATTTATCAAAGTATGATAAATATGTGCACAAAATCAAATAAATAATTTACTTTTACAGTTGCCATGTGGATTTTTAGCTTAGCTTGATAAAAGCATAAACAAATGGAATGAACCCTTATGTGGTCACACTCACACACTCTCTCTCTCTCTCTCACACACACACACACACACACACACACACACACACACACACACACACACACACACACACACACACACAGGAATAACGAGTGCTGTAACGTTACCTGCTGTCACGTTACCTCTCATAACTAACGTTAGCACAGAAGATCACACAATAGCTACGTTAGTGCTGTAAACTTTGAAATGTTTATGTGACACATGTTTCGCCTTGGTTGCTGGGGACGGGTGTGTGACGCGGTTTGACGCGTTTGACGTATCCATGTGATTCCCCCTCCCTTGAGTGTGACAGAGCTCTCCCTTGAGAGGGAGAGCTGGCAAGAGGAAACGTGAAGCGAGTCATGCCGGCGGCATAAGTTATAAACAATGCGTGACAATTATACTCGAATGTTGTGTGTGTGATCATTTCATCTCAAACGCGATACAAAAAATAGGCTACTTTTTACCATCGTCATCGCTCTCTCCAAGTGGCACCCATTTCTCCTCCTCCGATTCATCTGTGTCAGACGGATCAGAACGCTGTGAAGGGGAGCCTTCGTCGCCATGGCGCTCCGTCGTGGAGCAACAACAAAAACGCCGGCGTCTTCCTCGCCATCGTCGCCATCTGAGAACTCTGGGTCGGACTCTGTTTCGACCACAGGCTCCACCCATAAATACTAAACTAGCGAGTTCCTTTTATCAGTTTGACCTGAAACAATGTCACAGGCTGGGAAAGTGTCTGATGTAATGTAAACAGCCAAAACATGAAAGTACGTCCGAGTACGTCTTTGGCACAGAACGCCATTGTTAAAAGTACGTCCGGGTACGTCTTTGGCAGAGAATGAGTTAAGAGCGCCTGGTGCCTTGGGTTGGACAGCGACGGGCCGGCCTCCGCGCGCTGGCGATCTGGCTTGTTCAGCACCTCGGACAGCCCCCCCTTCCGCAGACAGAGAGAAGCGCTTATCTGCGCTCCAGTGGATGTGTCACTAGGATGTGTTTCGTCATGTGTTCTTTAGGAATAAAACTTTGACCACAGACTAAGCATTCAAATGGCTTCTCTCCTGTGTGGACTACCATGTGTTTCTTCAGATCTGCTTTTCGACTACATTTCCCACAAACTCAGCATTTAAATGGCTTCTCTCCTGTGTGGACTAGCATGTGTTTCTTCATGTTTCCCTTAAGACTAAAGCTTTCGCCACAGACCGAGCATTTAAATCGTTTCTCTCCTGTGTGGACTCTCATGTGGAATTTTAGGGTATCACTTCGACTAAAACTTTGATTACAGACTGAGCATTTAAATGGCTTCTCTCCTGTGTGGACTTGCATGTGTTTCTTCAAGTTTTCATTTTGATTGAAACTTTGAGCACAGACTGAGCATAGAAATGGTTTCTCTCCTGTGTGGACTAGCATGTGTTTATTCAGATCTCCTTTTAGACGAAAACTTTTACCACAGACTGGACATTTAAATTGCTTCTCTCCTGTGTGGACTAGCATGTGTTTCTTCATGTTTCCCTTAAGACTAAAGCTTTCGCCACAGACCGAGCATTTAAACCGTTTCTCTCCTGTGTGGACTCTCATGTGTGATTTCAGGGTAGAATTTCAACTAAAACTTTGATTACACACTGAGCATTTAAATGGCTTCTCTCCTGTGTGGACTCGCATGTGTGTCTTCAAGCTTTCATTTTGATTAAAACTTTGACCACAGACTGAGCATAGAAATGGCTTCTGTCCTGTGTGGACTAGCATGTGCATCTTCACATTTCCTTTATGATTAAAACTTTGACCACAGACTGAGCATAGAAATGGCTCCTCTCCTGTGTGGACTCTCATGTGTCTCAGCAGAGTGCTCCTGTTGTCAAATCTCTTATGACAAACTGAGCAACTAACTTTTTTCCCAAGAAATGTATTTTCCTGTGAGTCGAAACCTGACTGAGGTTCACTAGTTTCCATCAAGTCATCACTATCTTTAGTCTCATGTTCAGAAGAGTCTGAAGCCTTGCCAGCACTTGGTTGTAAATGACTAGCTGGATCTAAGTTCCTGGCTGGTTGTGATACTCCACAGTCCTCCCCATCATCTCCTCTTTTCATCTGTTCAGTTGAGCTGCTGGCTAGAGGCTCTGCCTCTCTCTTCTCAGTTTGGCTTTGATGAAGCTGTGAGGACTGAGGTTTCTCTTCATCATCTTCACTCTTCACAGGGACAGAGGTGGATGAGAACACTGTGATCTGGGCCTCCTCCGGCTCTTGACTTTGACCCATATTTACCATATTGTTGTCCGAGCAAAAAATACTTCCGATGTGCCATGTGACACACATGTCACTTATACTGTAGATAATATTCCGATGTCAACTGATGATGTCACCTATGCATAGACATTGTGACATCATCAGTGATGTCATAAATCCATCCCTGCTGAGGTTATAAATGGGACGACTCTTGCTCAAGGCCCAGCCAATAAAGCCTGCCCAGGTGGCAGTGTCGATCTCGGTTTGTGTCACACACGGGTATGAAGATTGGGCCCTTTGTCTTTTTCGAAATAAGGGCAAAAACCAGAATATTTTGTGCATATAAAATAAATATAATAATATATAATGCTAATACTGATAATATAAAATGATTGAAAAGCATTCTGCAAAATGTAGAAAATCACTAACTGAAGTAGAAGATGAGGCAGCAAACGGCTTCACCTAATGTGTTGGTTGGGGAAACCCTGACAACTAAAAACTACACTCTGTTTCCAGCCAGTAGATGGCAGTAGAACACAGCAGGATCCAGCAGGGCCGGCATGCAGCAGCAGAGTGACTGCTGTACCAGAAAACAGGCAGATTGAAACGGCTTTCCCCAAACACCAACCGGAGAGGCGGTCCGGCCTCCCGCCTCCCGCTCTGCAGCGCCCCTCTCCTGTCACTGATCTGAGCCGCATGCGGGACTGATTGGTGATATTAAACACAGATGCATAGTCCATCAACTATAAACCAATAGCATTCAAACACCTTTTATGTGTGCACAGTAAACAAAGACGCTTGTTTTTCAGCTGCCTCACACAGAGCACAAATAGCAGACAGTTGGGAATTTCACTTTCTTCAGACTGACAGGTGATGGACACGCTCTGTTTCTACAGTACTGCTTTCAGGTCATTCATGTTGTCTTTTTTTTCTGTTACCTCTCATATATCACCTTGTTTTATTTCATCTTCCTCTCCCATATTACTCGCCATATCCGCTCAACACACTTCACTTACCTTACACATTTTATACCCAACCAACCAAAATAGTGTGATGAGCAGACCTACCAGACCGTCTGGCCTCAGCCCCCGGAGAGTGTTTTCAGAAATTACAAAGTGCTCTAGCCAATCAGCGACCCGCCTCGTCATAGTTGACATCATAACCGGCCAATCAGGAACGCCGCTGGCAAAACAGTAATGGCTGCCTCCGTGGCTGTTCGCCTCGAGCAGTAACGTCAACGTTCGTCAAGTTTAAACAGCCATAAAGTGCAGTTATTCCAGAAATACCCTTACAGAAAAACCACATGAACTACACATGTGCAAAATCACATGTGATTTCACACATGTGAAATTTCACATGTGAACACGTGAAAACGTTAAATTTCACATATGAAAATATGTGGAACACATGTGAAACATGTGCTTTGCCCAGGGGAAGCGTGTGATTTTGGAACATTTTCACATGTGAAATGTGTGAAACCCATATAAATTGCTATGGGATTTCATGTGAAACCTATGTGATGTGATGTGGACCAACATTGCTATTACACAATTTGCTGTAAATGGTAAATGGTAAATGGATTGCATTTGTATAGCGCCTTTATCCAAAGCGCTTTACAATGTGCCTACATTCACCCATTCACACACCGAAGGCGGCAAGCTGCCACGCAGGGTGCTGGCACAGCCATCGGGAGCAATTTGGGGTTCAGTGTCTTGCCCAAGGACACTTCGACATGCAGACTGGAGGAGCCGGGAATCGAACCACCGACCTTCTGGTTGGTGGACGACGCGCTCTACCTCCTTTGCTGTGAGAGTGCATTGGTTGGTGACAACTATTTTTGACTGGTGTTGATTGGAGAGTTGTTTGTCAGAGCTGATGTGACACTGGGCCATTCAAAACAAACCTGTTAAATTAACGCAGCACTGATGGGTGATGTAAGGAGTTAACAATCACACAACTGCTTTTCTGTCTCTATGGAGGAGGTAGATGAAGATTAGCAAGATAATAATGTGAGGGACATTGTCAGAGGAGCAATCCATGCTGGAGATACAAACAAATCAGTATGGATTTTGCATCAGCTGTATCATATACAAGCTGATGAAATGAAAAAGATGAGAAAGACGAGCAAGTGTGTGTATGTGTGTGTGTGTGTGTGTGTGTGTGTGTGTGTGTCTCTGTGTGTGTGTGTCTGTGTGTGTGTGTTTGTGTGTGTGTGTGTGTGTGTGTGTGTGTGTGTGTGTGTGTGTGTGTGTGTGTGTGTGTGTGTGTGGGCGCCCGCGCGCGCGCGCGTGCATGCCTTATGAAGTTATCCTTCTCTAATGAGAATTCCTTTGGCAAATTAGCCCATCGCTAATGAACAAGCAGCAAGCTGTAATAGGGCTTTAATGAAACAGGGAGTTTTAAACTGGCCACGCTAACAGCAGCACACACACTTAATGCATTACTCATTTACCACCTGTTCAGGAGAGCAGGCGTCCAGGAGTCAACCAAGATCAATTTCAATATCCTTTGCAGACGGTCTCATGCTGTAGTTTTGCCAAATGAAAAAGTCCTTGCGAAATGTGAAAAAAGCTCACCAGAATAACAAATCTGGAGATTTCCTTCAGGAACCCCTTCACCAAAACATGCAATATCCTGGTCACTGAGGTGGTGGCTCCTCTGGTCGTTCGGGGGCCCCTGTTCGGAGGGAGGGGAACTCGTTGGAATAGCGTGATCCTCCCACGTGCTATGTCCCCTGTCAGGTGAAAAGAAGCGGCTGGCTACTGCCCATGTCTCGGAGGAAGCATGGAGCCAGTTTCGGCTCTCCCCAGATGGGCAGAGGGTGGAGCAGCAACCAGGATACATAAATTAAATTAGCACTAATGGGGGACAATCACACTTCTGCAGTCAGGCCAAGCAGGACACCATCACTGCTCTTCACATGTCAGTCCCTCCAGGAAATACCGAAGTTGCAGGACCGTCTTCAACGTAACGTCAGTCTCATGTGTTTATTTGCCTAAACCTAACCAGTTGCTGTGCATAGTTTCCTAAACCTAACCAAGTTGCTTTGTTGCTAAAGCTAACCAACGGTGTGCCAGTGTTGACTTTTGTTTTTAACAGCATAGGAAACTAACCGGGTGCGTCAGTATGGTGGCCGTTGGGTTCCTGATAAATGGACGCAATGGGAAAGAGAAAAAATATTTCTTCATCTAAACCCTCAACCTGTCGCCATCACCCAACGAGGCTGCTTACAGGAACACACCAGAAATTAATCACAACCATCTCCACTGTCTTTGGATGTCAGGTAAAGACAAATTTATTCATGCCTAAAAAGTATATACTGCATGTTGGTGGTTTGCCAATGTATAAAACCATGTGAATCATTTAGCTCAAGATTTAGCCTGAATAGAGTGCCGCAGGAATGAGTCCAGAAGTAGCATGTTGGATCCTCAGGGAAAAAGGCTATGGGGTTTTTACAATGGTGAATTCAGTTGAATGCATGAAATACGATCTGTGCTTTATGGGAGTAGTAATTTGTGTTCAGCAGGATAATCTTCACAAACGTGGACCACTTTCATCACTTTTGAAAGAAAGCCTAAATGTTTTCTGTATGCGATTTTCAGAAAAGGTTTCAAAAGTCATAAATGTGGTCACAGGGTGGAGAATCCATCAGCTCAGTGTCAAAAGACAGACAGGTCAACCCTGCAGAGGCACATACAAAAGGAGGTCAAATCAGTGGGATCCCCTAGCCTGGGGCAAGCTGAGCCACAGGAACACTTTTCTTAGAAGTCATATTTTTCAGGGCGCTTTATTATAGATGCAGTCTGATCACTATAATTCATAGGAAACACCCTGAAATAAGGGTAGGTGTTTTCGTTGTATTTCTTCCGTTGAATTTTTGCTTGACTTGAGGACGACATAAGTAAAAATTGGCTCCTGAATGAAAGGGCACTTTGATTTACACAAACAGATTACGTGCTACGTGCTTACGTCTAATTTACACCTCCTCTTCTCCTACCTCTTTACCCCTCCATCCAAACCTCTATCTCTAATTAACACCTCCTCTTCTCCTACCTCGTTACCCCTCCATCCAAACCTCCATCTCTAATTAACACCTCCTCTTCTCCTACCTCGTTACCCCTCCATCCAAACCTCCATCTCTAATTAACACCTCCTCTTCTCCTACCTCATTACCCCTCCATCCAGCCCCCCTTTTCTAATTAGCACCTCCTCTTCTCCTACCTCGTTACCCCTCCATCCAGTCCTCCTTCTCTAATTAGCACGTCCTCTTCTCCTACCTCGTTACCCCTCCATCCAGCCCTCCTTCTCTAATTAACACCTCCTCTTCTCCTACCTCGTTACCCCTCCATCCAAACCTCCATCTCTAATTAACACCTCTTCTCCTACCTCATTACCCCTCCATCCAGCCCCCCTTTTCTAATTAGCACCTCCTCTTCTCCTACCTCGTTACCCCTCCATCCAGTCCTCCTTCTCTAATTAGCACGTCCTCTTCTCCTACCTCGTTACCCCTCCATCCAGCCCTCCTTCTCTAATTAACACCTCCTCTTCTCCTACCTCCTTACCCCTCCATCCAGCCCTCCATCTCTAATTAGGACCTCCTCTTCTCCTACCTCTTTACCCCTCTATCCAAACCTCCATCTCTAATTACTGTAACACCTCCTCTTCTCCTACCTCGTTACCCCTCCATCCAGCCCCCCTTCTCTAATTCAAGATTCAAGATTCAAGATTTTTATTGTCACTCCATGGTACAAGTATCACGTTTGAAATTATTGTGCTGTGGACTCTGTTTACAACATAGTACAAATATAGCAAGGCATGAGTGCAAAAACAATAAGCAATAAGGCAATAAGCAATAAGCAATAAGCAATAAGCAATAAGCAACAATAAGCAACAATAAGCAATAAGGCAGTATAGTGATAAGACAAGTCCGAGACAGTGGCATATTCACTGCACATAGGTGCACATGTCATGTGCATACATTAGACGTGCTTAAACATTTTAAATTCGACGTATTTGACATACAGGTGCAAATAGCATGTACCTTATTAGACATACAATTAAACATTAGACATACGTAATGGTAGCAGCTGCAGTGCGGTACGGTACGGCTACTACACTATTTGTGTATGTTAATGAGTCTCGTGGCCTGCGGAAAGAAACTGTTCCTCAAGCGATTTGTGCGTGCTTTTGGAACCCTGTATCCCCTCCCTGAGGGTAACAGGGAGAACAGGCTGTTGTGGGGATGGTTTGTGTCTTTGATGATCTTCAGGGACCTCCTGAGGCACCGCTGGTTATACAGTTCATGCAGTTCTGGCAACTCACATCCTGTTACGTGCTGGGCCGAGCGCCTCACCCTCCGTAGCGCCCTGCGGTCCATGGTGGTACAGTTCCCGTACCAGGTGGTGAAGCAGCCAGTCAGCAGGCTTTCAATGGTGCCTCTGTAGAAGTCCCTGAGGATTTATTTCCTTAGCCCAAATTTCTTCAGGCGCTTGAGTCCGTGTATTCGCTGTTGGGCCTTTTTGACAACAGTGGCGGTGTGACCGGCCCAGGTCAGGTCCTGGTGGATGTTGACTCCCAGGTACTTGAAGCTGTCCACCCTTTCCACCACTGTGCCGTTGATGGTGATTGGGGGGTGTGCGCCCCCCCCCCCTCCCTCCTGTAGTCCACAATGATCTCCTTGGTCTTGGAGACGTTCAGAGAGAGGTGGTTGTCCTGGCACCATTGTTCCAGGGCCCCCACCTCCTCTCTGTAGGCCGTCTCGTCGCTCCCCGAGATCAGCCCCACGACTGCTGTGTCGTCTGCAAACTTCACGATGGTGTAGTAATTAGCACCTCCTCTTCTCCTACCTCGTTACCCCTCCATCCAGCCCTCCATCTCTAATTAGCACCTCCTCTTCTCCTACCTTGTTACCCCTCCATCCAGCCCTCCATCTCTAAGTAGGACCTCCTCTTCTCCTACCTCGTTACCCCTCCATCCAGCCCTCCATCTCTAATTAACACCTCTTCTCCTACCTCGTTACCCCTCCATCCAGCCCCCCTTCTCTAATTAGCACCCCCTCTTCTCCTACCTCGTTACCCCTCCATCCAGGCCCCCTTCTCTAATTAGCACCTCCTCTTCTCCTACCTCGTTACCCCTCCATCCAGTCCTCCATCTCTTAGTAGGACCTCCTCTTCTCCTACCTCGTTACCCATCCATCCAGTCCCTCCATCTCTAATTAGGACCTCCTCTTCTCCTACCTCGTTACCCCTCCACCCAGCCCTCCATCTCTAATTAGCACCTCCTCTTCTCCTACCTCGTTACCCCTCCATCCAGACCCTCCATCTCTAATTAGGACCTCCTCTTCTCCTACCTCGTTACCCCTCCATCCAGACCCTCCATCTCTAATTAGCACCTCCTCTTCTCCTACCTCGTTACCCATCCATCCAGACCCTCCATCTCTAATTAGGACCTCCTCTTCTCCTACCTCGTTACCCCTCCACCCAGCCCTCCATCTCTAATTAGCACCTCCTCTTCTCCTACCTCGTTACCCCTCCATCCAGACCCTCCATCTCTAATTAGGACCTCCTCTTCTCCTACCTCGTTACCCCTCCATCCAGACCCTCCATCTCTAATTAGGACCTCCTCTTCTCCTACCTCGTTACCCCTCCATCCAGCCCTCCATCTCTAATTAGCGGGCCAAACAGGACGATGTCAGGGAAGATGGAGTGAGGGGATGAGGAGAGGCGAGGAAAGACGGCGACTCACTGGGGAGGTAATGAGATGAATCAGACTTGGCAGCCAGCACAGCCTGCATGGCAGGAAACTGTGGACAGAGAGACGGGCGTCCAAATTTTCGAGCCTCACTAGCACTTAACCAAACACATCTGTAGCAATACGGCCACATAGCCTGAGACGCCATTTTAGAGCGCGGAGATTACCTGCATTTTCATAAAGTCAATTGTATGAGACATCAGGAAAGCGTGTGTACTTCACACTGTGAAGTATACAATGGTGCAGAGGAAGGAGTGAACTGGCTGCAGTTTCACTTGAACAACATTTCTAGAAGGCAGATTGTTTTTCCACATTGCTCATTTTTGAAGTCATTTTAAACAGTGGCATCTTGTGTTAGTAGGCTTCATGATATCAGCTCCCCCCTCTTCTCTGTTGCCTTTTCACTCAGCTTACAGTACATCTAACATTAGGCTATATAGCCAGTAGGGGTGTGACGATACATGGTTCTATGTCGATGTGGGGGAATCCGAGAAAAAAAAGAGAATTGTTTTGGATGTGGACGAACATGCACAATTCTATTGTCTGGTGACGTCGCGGTCAAGACGATGTTTGCTGGGTAGGAAACCTACAATCGTGCCCCCGTCAAAGTCAAAGAGATTATATAGTATATTAAAGTATATTAAAACTTGGCCTGTGACACACACACACACACACACACACACACACACACACACACACACACACACACACACACACACACACACACAAGAGCAGATAACACAGGAAATGTTCTGTTAAGTGCATAGTGGGTCATTTTTGCTGCACTTTGATATAAAACAACAGAAACTAATATAAACTCATCTTTATGGTCACATGACCAATGTCTGTGGCACTGGCAACAGCTCTGCTACATGAACACATAAGCAGCAGACAGCAAACAATACAGAATCACGGCTAAGAACTGATGGCTAAATGTGGAGAAGTTGATGTTTGGTGGTTGTCAAACGTATCTTCATCTTGAATCTAACCTGCATTAATACTGCAGGTGCTTCATTCAGAGATGGAATAAAATGTAACAAAAGTAGCACATGGTCAATTAAAATGTGCTGTTGTGCTTTTGTTTGTCTTGCTGTAATTATGTATCTACTCTGACCTCATCAGCTACCCATCCCCCATTAGGCTACATTGTCTAAAATCACATGTATTCTGAATCTCCCATCTGAAATAAAGGAAGGCTGTCAATCGTCTTCTGCTTCCTCTGCACAGGCAGAGGTGTGTTTCATGTCACACTTTGCACACTGGTGCAGGCGGTGATCTATTGAAAAGTTAGAGCACAGTGATGACTCATTCTATATGTGACAACTCAAACTCCCACCATGTTGTTTGACCTTGATATATTGAAGAATAGGCTGCAACTAACAATTATTTTCATTATTGATTAATCTGGTGATTATTATCTCGACTAATCGATTAGTCGTTTGGTCTATAAAATGTCACAAAATGCTGAAAAATGTTGATCACTTTTCCCCCAAAGCCCAAGATGACGTCATCAAATGTCTTCTTCTGACCAACAGTCCACAACCCAAAGATAATCAGTTATGTCCTAGAAGAAGTTAAAATGAAAATTTTCACATTTGAGAAGTTGGAATGAGATTTTTTTTTAATTTTGTAAAGTAATCTAAACGGTTTATCGATTATCAAAAATCGTTGGCGATTTTCTTTTGATCGACTATAATCGATTAATCATTGCAGCTCTATTGAAGACCGTTTATTTCTCTCTCTCCATCTGAGCACTTCTGTCCCCACCACCTTTCAACACAAAGTGATGCCCTTGGCCACTTCCCCAGCCAGGACCTACAGTACTTCTCACAGCACTCTTTACAGAAAAGGAGGCCCGCAGTGTTTAATCCAGCGGTGCCTTATGTGAATGAGGTTTTATTACTATTTAGAAATAAGAATATATATTCCTCTTCCATATGGCCTCCCACCGGGAGAGCCTCAGTGCCAAGCTTTACACAACACTCCAGATAGTGTTGTTGTGTTCAGCACCACTGATGGTGAGACTGTGCATGCAGCTCCACATTCAGCCTGGTCACCATGGCCTGATGCAACTCTGTGTCAGCCTTTAGATCAAGACTTCCTGCTCCCAATATGGCTGTGTTCCACACATACATGCTTTTAAAACAGAGCTTGTTATATGCGTTCTGGCCTCCCGTCCACACACAAATGCCATTTAAGGTCACTGTAAACTGACTTTTTGGTGGAGATTTTTAATATACCCGTCTCTGTCCTCGACTGTGTGGATAGGATAATCGGACTTTTGCACTTGTGACAACAAGTGGGCGCTGAGATTTTGGCGTGTGACGTCACCAGTGTGCGCCGCCATTTCCAGTGTTTACATCCTGTTGCCCGTTGCCTAGGCAACAATGTGTATCTGTCTATAATCTGCTCTTCAAGAGAACGTCTCCTATCACTGTGGCCATTATGGTTGGAGCAGTGTTATTTGAACAAGTGTTTGGGCGTGATGCTCTAAGTGTGTCCCGTGATGTTTTACTGCCTGTTTTACACAGACCTTTTAAGCAGACGTGGACGTACCAGCCTTAGCTAGCTTGCTCGCTAGCTGGTGATAGCGTGTGCTATGTTTGCGTTTAGCGGTGTAAGGTAACGTTAGTGTTGTAACTTAGCGTATTTGCGTTCACGTGCGGAAGGAAATATTTTCTAAAGCAGTGCTTGTGTGGATGCAATTATTATGGAGGAAAAAAACTGTTACCAAAAGTCTGTGTAGCTACATGTGGACTAGCCTCAGCTTCGGGAGGGTGGAGGTGGACCTGTTCACCAACCGGCACATCACCCACTGTCCCCTGTGCTTCTCCTTTCACATGTGCAATGACCAGAAAAACTGCTTTACACCTTTCCTCCCCCCTTGGCTTGGTCCTCCCCTGTTGGTGAGGGTGAGGATGGAGAAACTGTCAATCATCCTGGTACCCCTGGACTACATGATGGCACTGTGGTACACAGAGAGGAGACAGCTGCAGGTGGCCCCGCCCTGTCTAACACTATGCAGTCAATCCAAGCGTGAGTGTGTGTGAGTGTGCGTGTGAGTGAACAGGGCACTCCTGAAAAAGAGAGCCCATGCTCTCAGAGAGACTTCCCCTGTAATAAAGGTCAAAAGAAGAATAGAAAAATAATAATACAAACTCAGCTCTCTGCTGCTCCTACTGTCCACTGAGAGCCATCTCAGGATCCACCACACAGTCATTAAAAAACACAGTCAATATTTTACTCTCAATCCAGTCTGATACAGGAACTTGTTTTTAACCAGCATGGACAGGCTTGACAACATGATAAGATCAAATAAGGTATTTAAATCATCTTTAATGCAAAATGTGTTTACTGCAGCAGCAAAGGACAGACTGCAGGCAAGAAGAGTACAAACAGAACATAATGAAGATAAAATATAAGGATGAGTCATAAACTCAGGCACTGATAATTCCCTTATATGTGCAAACATACCTTTCCATATTCTAATATCATCACAGCAGAGTGTTTTATTTATCCATGCAGCTTACCAGGCCAATTTTGACCATTTCATGTTTTAGTGGCTCCACTATTTATTTATTTATCCCTTAGTTTTTAGTATTGATGATGTAGTTACGATGCACACTTAGGCCCTATCTTCGAAGGGCCCTATCTTCGCAAAAGCTGCGCACAATGCAAATTGGGGGCGGGCACAAGCGCATGCCTCTTATAATTGTACTGGACATAGGCATGCCACATGCCAAACCAGGCGTTTCAGAGCTAAAATGTGGGGATAGATGGCATTATCCTATCGTCAGCAACGCGCAATTACTTTGCGCTAAGAGCTTTGAAAAGTACCTCTTAGGCGCTAAAACACTCTGCGCTTGAGTGCACCATGATCTCCGCACTGCACAGTGCAGAAACGTCATTACGCACGGACGTGCCACCACAGGACATCAAATTATGCTGCTAAAATTGGGTAACCAGCAGATTATTCGGTGAGGCAATATAATTCACTGAGAAACTTTTATCACATCGCAAGGAGCGGTTATGGTAAATGAATTGAGAAAACTTGTACATTGTAGCCTACTTGCAATAGGCTATTCACCTTCACCTGCTATAACCCGGAGGGTCATTGGCACCACAGCCGATCTGTCACAAGCTCTCTCCATCTCTCTCTGTCCTCGGCACGAGTCGGCAGCTCAATGTTTCGCCGAGTTTTAATTGAGTCCACTGTAAATCCTCCAATCTTTTTTTTTTTTTTTTTCTTTTTTTATTATACATTTTTCATTTTCAAACAACATATGAACAAAACAAACAGCTCAGACACATGAAAGGGAAAAAGACAAAAACATACATACATACATACATACATACCAAGAAAATAGTTATTGCTTATACAGCTGAAAAGGATACATTAGAGTAAACAAAAATTTAAATCCAAAAAACAAACAAAAAACAAAAGAAAAAAAAAATACAAAAACATTTCCTCAGCCTATATCCATTTAGCTCCAACCCTCACCACGACTCAAAGTTTCCCACCCATGTTCATAAATTAAATTGTGTTTTTTATTTCTATTAATATCCCTTTCAAGAATCCACTGAAATTTTAGAAATGTTTTAAAACGTTCAATATCTAATTGGTATCTTTTCGTAGCTTTAAATATATATGTTTTCCCCATCATAATTACAATATTATTCAGGTCTTTTCCTTCTTCATCATCCCTTAAATCCCCAAACATTATGGTTAGAGGATAACTATAAAAATGTGTGCTGTAAACAGAAATCCATTCTTCAATTTTAATCCAAAATAATGCAACTTCCGGACAATACCAAAATAAATGCACATCACTCTCCTCTTCCTCCTCACAAAACCTACACAAGTCACACTGTTGGATGCTCCATTTTTTAAGCATCTTTTTCGTAGGCAAGTACCTATAGATTAATTTTAATTGTAAAATTCTAATGGATACATCAAAGGTAGATGTGTAAATACAAGAAAAAGCTTTGTCCCATGGGATACACATGTCCAACATATTCTCCCATTTTGACTGAATGGCTACTGGTGCTGCACATATTTTTTTAAGATACATATGAAACTGATACATTTTCTTATTTTTTTTTCTTATTTATCCATGTTGTATCCTTTATGTCAGGGCAGCATACCATTTGTTTTGTATTTAATAGTAGCTTCCTTTTCCAGGTCTGTGGTATAGCTGCAAAAAGTTGATTATATGTAAAGGAGTCACAAGCGTTACCATATACTACTGTGAACTCGTCATACAACATGATTTCACCCCCACTATTCAAAAGATCATTCAAAAATAATATTCCTTTTTCAAACATTGATTCAATAAACATAGGTGTATCCTTAATTAAAATATTTCTATTGTACCATAACAATTGGCTTTGAATTTCACAACATGATTCAGGTTGATGATATTGGTATTGAAGCCAGCTGACCATGACCTCTTCTAAAAAGCCTGATAGATATGGGAAAGACAATCTTTTATTTTGTCTCCGCCATTTACCCGCTGCAAACACGTTTCTATTGTCCCACCCCAGTCAACAAAATAACCTGAATTGCATCAAAACACATGTTTTTAACACATATATGATGTGATGGTGTCGTTATGAGATAGGGATAATATATACAGTCAATAGGCCTACACCTATCCGAATTACGCATGGGGAGAATTACAGCATGCCTCACGCAAACTGTATTACAGGGACTGCAAGATCGGAATCTGGTTAGATTGATGTAACGCCCAGGCATTGCCAGGTCACACCTGTGAATAATTCTGGTGGTTAACACCGCCCAAATCCCGTTTGCGCCATGCATAAATGATTTGGCACGCCTCTAATCTGCGTTTGCGCCCGTTGTTGTGATGTTTTATGCTTCCCCGCACCACCATGCATCTCCACCATATTTTGGGTCTGTTTTAACTTAAAAGCAGGGAGGTCACGTCTACCCAAACAATATCAATTTTAAACAGTTATGTTTCTGTATAAATCATTACAATATGCTCCCGTGAGGTGGGGATGTGTTTAGCTGCTGCCGGGCGGGGGTGCAAAACTCGGCATAACACATGGACAGCGGACTGCAATCTTCCCGGCACTTAAGGCACTTAAGGCAAACAGGTGCGCAAGTGCAAATAGGGGATATCGTCTGTACCAAGATAGGGCCCAAAGAAACAACAAAATGAACAGTTCCAGCAAATATATACAACAGGGTTCCATCACTACGTACCTGGAGCCATAATAACTTGTACCTGCAAAACAGTTTCATAGCAAAGTCATTTTGGTCACATTTGTCAAGCTTTCAAAAGCAGATCCCAACACTACACAGCCTCAACAAAACAGATCCCAACACTACACAGCCCTCTATCAACAAAACAGATCCCAACACTACACAGCCCTCATAAACAGATCCCAACACTACACAGCCCTCTATCAACAAAACAGATCCCAACACTACACATCCCTCTATCAACAAAACAGATCCCAACACTACACAGCCCTCTATCAACAAAACAGATCCCAACACTACACAGCCCTCATAAACAGATCCCAACACTACACAGCCCTCTATCAACAAAACAGATCCTAACACTACACAGCCCTCTATCAACAAAACAGATCCCAACACTACACAGCCCTCTATCAACAAAACAGATCCCACACTACACAGCCCTCTATCAACAAAACAGATCCCAACACTACACAGCCCTCTATCAACAAAACAGATCCCAACACTACACAGCCCTCTATCAACAAAACAGATCCCAACACTACACAGCCCTCTATCAACAAAACAGATCCCACACTGCACAGCCCTCTATCAACAAAACAGATCCCAACACTACACAGCCCTCTATCAACAAAACAGATCCCAACACTACACAGCCCTCTATCAACAAAACAGATCCCAACACTACACAGCCCTCTATCAACAAAACAGATTCTAACACTACACATCCCTCTATCAACAAAACAGATCCTAACACTACACAGCCCTCTATCAATAAAAAAGATCCTAACACACACCCCTCTATCAACAAAACAGATCCCAAAACTACACAGCCCTCTATCAACAAAACAGATCCCAACACACAGCCCTCTATCAACAAAACAGATCCCAACACTACACAGCCCTCTATCAACAAAACAGATCCCACACTGCACAGCCCTCTATCAACAAAACAGATCCCAACACTACACAGCCCTCTATCAACAAAACAGATCCCAACACTACACAGCCCTCTATCAACAAAACAGATCCCAACACTACACAGCCCTCTATCAACAAAACAGATTATAACACTA
Organism: Poromitra crassiceps; assembly: GCF_964638095.1. Lineage (NCBI taxonomy): Eukaryota > Metazoa > Chordata > Actinopteri > Beryciformes > Melamphaidae > Poromitra > Poromitra crassiceps. Next base: position 12,898,963 of record NC_139643.1, read on the forward strand.
CACATCCCTCTATCAACAAAACAGATCCTAACACTACACAGCCCTCTATCAACAAAAAAGATCCTAACACACACCCCTCTATCAACAAAACAGATCCCAAAACTACACAGCCCTCTATCAACAAAACAGATCCCAACACACAGCCCTCTATCAACAAAACAGATCCCAACACTACACAGCCCTCTATCAACAAAACAGATCCCAACACTACACAGCCCTCTATCAACAAAGAACTTGTGAAATCTATTTCTCACAGATCCAGAACTTTTCACTAGTAGTCCGGGGACTGCCCCCTAGTCCGACACCTCACGAGACCGAATTTGGGTTAGGGTCTGGGGGAGGTTAGGTTTAGGCGTGGGGGTGGGAGAGGTTAGGTTTTGGGTTAGGGTCTGGGTGAGGTTAGGTTTAGGCGTGGGGGTGGGAGAGGTTAGGTTTTGGGTTAGTGAAAAACGGGGAATATAATGCCTCTTTTTTCGGACTCGTGAGGTGTCGGACTCGTGAGGTATCGGACTCGTGCCATGGCACCAGTAGTCCACCGTTGTGTCCACCGTCCTTGCTGATCGCAGCATGTTGCGTGATTCGTTTGAGGCAGTATTGGCGCCCAGTAGCTGCAGAACAAACAACATCCTCCTTTTTAATAGAGCTGAAACCATTGATCATATTCATTTTGAAATGATCTATTTAATCTCACATCTCATGGCAAATAGTCATGAGGTTTTCTTAACTTTTATTTTTTCAGTTATTTTCATGCTTTTTTTAATTCATTCTTTGCTGCCCTACTCTTTAACACATCCTGTTAGTAATAAATGGTGCCTTTGATGGCATCGTGATAGAAAAAAATAAAGAAAGAATGTAAAATATCTCACGTTTGTGTCAGCGGTGATCCGTCCAACCACTTCCATTCCCATTGCCGCTTCCCCGTCTGACTCTGGATATTATGCAGACCAATCCAGGACTCTCCATCTTGATTCAGCTCCCTGACAAAGTCCTGATAATTTGTCAAAAGATGCTGCAATCATTTCTGTTTTTAAAGCATCAGTTCAGTGATTTTCAAGATTCAAGATTATTTTAATAGCAGACATGTTACAAATGAGGAATTTGTCTTTGTGCCTTTGATCACAGCAATAGAGAATACGGAGCAGACAGAGAGACAATCTTCAAATTATAAATGACAAAGTGCAAATTAACAGACATTAAAGTAGGGATCCATGATATTTATTGGACTGATAAATTATCGGCTGATTATGACCATTTTGCGTCATTATTTCTTATTCCGATAATGACATTTTTGCCAATAAATAGCAGCCGATAATACGAGGCCAACTTGGCTTTGTTTTTGTCTTGGAAGAGGCGCATATTGTTGTCACACGCTCGTGACCTCACAGCTGTGACTGCAGCTGTCCAGGACAAAACATGGCTGCCACCAGTGTGGCTGTTTTTCACAGTTTCACATGATAACGCTATTGCAATTTGCAATCCATGCCCCCCAAAGGTTCTGAGAGTTGGGGGAAAAGTCTGAGCTGGTGTTACGTTAAACCAAAGGTTCCATGTCGCTGTTCCGACCTCTCGCTGTTCCGACCTCCCCTCTCCCAGCCCCCATGCCTAAACCTAACCTCCCCCAGACCCTAACCCAAAACCTAACCTCTCCCACCCCCACGCCTAAACCTAACCTCCCCCAGACCCTAACCCAAAACCTAACCTGTCCCACCCACCCCCCACGCCTAAACCTAAGGTCGGCATTGCGAGTGGTCGGCATAGCGGGTGGACACCAAACCAAAACTGGCGAGGATGCAACAGGTTTGTGTAGCGTTAGCTGTTGTGGCTAGCGAGCGTTATTCTGAATACAGTTACTGTCTTTAAAAATAGATTACTTTAAGAGATTACTTTGTTTTCTCTAAAACTCATATGAGGCACACATTTCCCATAAACAGATTTAAATAACGTGCAACAATTTGTGTTAAGCTGCCACACAGCAGAGAGAAGGACAATGTGAGAGGAGACACACAGCCAGGATGCTGTCAGGAATGTGTTTCAGACACAAATATAAAGAACATGTTACTACAAACATGCTGAACAAGACATTTCACACAATGTCTCTTTATGCTCTTTCTCATTTGAAAATTACCTCTAAGCAAAGGTTTTCTGTCAGTGAGGTTTTGTCACAGCACAGCTCTTTGTGACTTCAACACAAACTTTTAGATTATTATGGGGGATTTCTGGGCTTAAGGGTTTTTTGACTGGGGGACTAAATGTCCAGTTAGTAACACACATCATCATATATAGTATCAGGTTCTGGTTCTGTACCCGGTTGGCGGTTTTTGATTTTGTTATTTGGGTTTATTGCTGTGATCGCTGCGCTGCATAAATGCACAAAGACACATTCCTGGTTTGTGTAACATGTTTACTCACTATGGCTATAATTAATCTTGAATCCATCTTACACAAACACACAAACACACACACACACACACACACACACACACACACGACACACACACACACACACACACACACACACACACACACACACACACACACACACACACACACACACACACACACCTGTTCCTCTCTGCTGTTTATGGCCACCAGAACTGATCCTTTGCTTTCGCAGTCCTCTCCGCTCTCTGCCCAACCTTTCTGCTCAGTAGATCTGTAGTAACTGCAGCCAAGTCTCTTCCATCCTTCAGGACACCGCTTCCCTCATTGTCAAAGAACTGATTTAGTGACACATTTCAATTCATTCAATGTCAGATTGATTGATGAGAATGTAGTATTTAATATGTATTTTAAATCCTATCTTACCTGCAATTTGCTTCTTCAGCTGGTTTACTTCAGTCTGTAACTGGTTTCTCTCTTCAGTCACATTGTGGTAACTGATGTTGAGCTGGTCTCTTTCCAGCACCAACTTCTCTCTCTCCACCACGACTGAAGAATCTGAAAACCATGAGAACAAACACAACATGTCATGTCAACAACATCAAAGTCTTCTGCTTCAAAGTCAAAGCAGAGCTGATCATAGATTGTGTTTAGCTAAATATCTGTTTTCACTGTTTTTCCATCACTGCCCACTGTTATCACTGATGACATCATCACTGATCATCACTGATGACATCGTCACTAGCTGTGTTTCCATGACAGTTTTTCGCAAAATAATTGCGATATTTCTACAACTTCGACAATGTACAATTGCGACTTGTAGGCGTTTCCATTGAAGTTGAGTTTGGTCTGACGCGCGCACACCTGAACGCAATTCCCCATTACCAGCAGCTGCCACAGTGATTACGCACGGGGATCTGCCCATATCCCATCCCCTGCATGCTCAAATCTAACCAATGGTCAATGCAAATCACAACATGAAGTTACAACGCATATAAACGAGCCTGATTATCAATTCAAAAGAAAATGAGTCGCAAAATGTTGCTGGCTGCGGTGAATGCGAGCGCGACAGACAGAGGAAAAAAGGTAGCCTATTACAACTGGTCCGATTTAGACATTTCAGAATGTTGTGTAGGCTATTATAACATTGCACCTGAAACGTGTGTAATGTATTACTCACAGTCACTGTATTCACTTCACTGAATACTGAATACTGAAGTGACTTCAGTCAGGAGCACCGCACCGGTGTGTGCTTTTCATCCACTCATCTCGCCGCTCAAATGCGCGCTCACAGGCAGCCTGCTGTCACCATGGACCGATTTCTGCCATTAAACATGATCTATTTACCCCTTTTACACAACACTCGTCTTTCTGCTAGGTAGCGTTGCTTCAAAGTTCCGCTGCTTTTCCAAAGGAGAAGACGGGTCACATGACGTGCAAATGCGGAAAATCTGTTTCCATTACACTTTTGCGATAAACTGCTATATCGACACGTCTGAAAAACCACCTCATGAGAGCGCAAAAACGTTTTGCGATATTTGAGAGGTTTTTAGAAATTTACGTGTTTCCATTACCCACTTTCTATTGCGATATTTAGATTTTGCGCATTTCTGAGGGTAATGGAAACATCTCCACTGATGATTACTGATGACATCATCACTGATGACATCATCGGTGACATCATCACCAGTGTTGGGAACGTTACTTTAAAAAAGTCATTAGTTATAGTTACTCACTACTTGTTCCAAAAAGTAACTGAGTTAGTAACTGAATTACTCTATAATAAAAGTAACTAGTTACCAGGGAAAGTAACTATTTGCGTTATCTTCACCTTGAAAATGCCAAATTTTCATGGATTGCTGCAAACCTGAGGGTACCCTCACGGGCCCCTCGGGCCGACCAAAACGGGCCGAGGCCGGGCTTGTTTTTTATTTATTTTTAATTAATAGGTCCAGGGTCGGGCCGTTTCAATAATTCAATTAAATAATGTTGTATTAGCGTACTCGCTTGATTTTACACAGCGGAGCACAGTCAGACAAAGAGGAGTGCACAGACACTCCCCCAGCCACACACAGACCCTCACGTGACGTTAGTAGCTGTAGACAGCTCCCGAAGAGAGAGAGAAACAAGCCGTTTGCCGTGTCCGTCCATGTACAGCGAGCGGACAGCTCCCGAACACAGAGAGAGAGAGAGAGAGTCAAATAGAGAGACAGACAGAGAGAGGCTGCGCAGGACGGCCGCGCGGCGACACAGCACGCGGAACAGAGAGGGAGAGAGATGTGTCATTATATCGTAATATTGGCTTCGGGCCTCGCAACGGGCTGGATCGGGCACGGGTCTGCATGTCACGGGCCGAAATTTCAGGCCCGCGCAGCTCTCTACTCCGGCCTCGCCATTTCTGCTGCTTCCTCAAATCTGTTTGGTGTGTCTGTGTGTGTGTGTGTGTGTGTGTGTGTGTGTGTGTGTCGCCCGTGTCCTGACTCCTGGCTCGTGTGTAGCACTGGCTCCGATTGGCTACCATGAAACACATGACTCTGCCTTAGCCAATCATAATCGTTTATCTCGTTGTGTTAACCCACCCGGTCTCCTCACTTGACAACACTAGTGTAGGCTACGGGTAGTTTACTCAATCATTTCATAGTAACGCACCGCATTTAGCATTCAGTAACGATAACGGCGTTGTAACGAGGGAAACAGTAATTAGTTAGATTACCCCGTTACTGAAAAAATAACGGCGTTACCTAACGCCGTTCTTTTAAACGGCGTTATTCCAATCCAAACACTGATCATCACTCCCTAAAACCCCACCCCCCACTTTCAGCAACATCCCCCCCGCTCTTGCAACCCCCCCCCCCTTTTCTTCTTGTTGTTTGTATGTGTTTTGTGTTTTATGTCTTTCTCTGTTCCGTGTTTTATGTCTGTCTCTGTTATGTCAGAGGTTGGCCCTGTTCCGGCTGAGTGAACGCTGGCGCGTTTAGCTGCCGCTGCTCTCTGGTTGCTATGACACCCTTTGTGTTGTTTGTCTTGCTGGTAATTCCTTTACATATAACAACAAATGTTTATGTATTGTATAATACTGAAGTGTGCCTTTATTACTTTTCAAACTAGTAATAATGTTTCTAATCTTAATCTGAGTGTTTGCCATGTGTTCTGTAAAGCGACTTTGAGTCTTTGAAAAGCGCTATATAAAATAAATGTATTATTATTATTATTATTATCACTGAACTATAGCCTCAGAGGGCAATCAGCCTTAGGGCAATTAGGGCAATTAATCTGCCCTAATTAAAAAATCCGGCTTTGTCAGGTCACCCACACGGGTGCTGTTTACACCCCATGAAAGTTTCTGCCCGATCACACGTAAAACGGCATAGCTGTGGCCGGACACAATTCTTGAAACAGAGAAACATAGAAACACATAGAGTCCACTTTGCCAAATGTATGTAATTTTTTTTAATATAGATTTGATCACTCAGGAATTGATGAAAATGGTCAAAAGTCGTGCATTTTTCATCGGTGAGCAATTACGTTCTGGAAATTGCTCACTCCCCCCTTATTGTCAATACACCTGAAGGCCAGACATCCCATGAATTCCCTAGTTTGTGGTTGTAGTTTCATGAGGCTGTGATTCTCCAAGAAGTCACAATAGGTCATTTTATACAGTGAGGTCAAGTTTCAGGACATGGTTTGGCTAAAGTCTCAGCTTTCCAGTCATACCCAAATTATGCAATGCCAAGATGTTTAGAGACCAGTATGCAGAAATATTCAAATAGCATAGGTGAAAATAACATTTATACTGCATGCCGGAAAAAAACGACATGATTTCTGCCAAAAACTGCACAGGAATAGCATAAAGTGGGTGGGTCTGTAAATGGGAGACTCGTAAGTATCCATGGAACCCATTCTCATTCTGATATCTTGAGGTGAGAGGTCAAGGGACCTCTTTGAAAATTTCCATGCCAGTTTTTCCCTCACAAAATCTTGCTAATTGATGCCTTAGGTCTTCTAATTTCATTTGATACCAGTATAGAGAAACTGCATGAAATAGGCCACGTCCATCACAGGGGAAAGCTCTCCATTCACTTCCATACACCAGCATCATTTTCCTTGAATTAAACATAGCTAAAAGCTGTTGTGTGGTGGGCTGCGCAGACAACAAATGTAAAAAATCGCCTATTCAAGTTTTTTCGTACTCCCGACAAAACAAGGAAGCCATTGAGAATTGGTGAAAAGAAAAATTTTGATCTAGCTGTTGGAGTGTTCATCTTCTGTATTTATGATCTTTGTGTGCAACACGTGACCATGCACGCGACATAGGAGAACGCCAGAATCGGGGTGGGGGGGGGGGGTTTGTTCCCCCCCGTTTTGGGCGTGGTTTCTGACTGCTGATGCTCTCCGCAGTGTCTATGGTCACTCTATCGTTAAATGTCAACCTGCTACACTACAGCCTCTGAAAGACAGTCATGTCAGCCGACATCATACTCACGGTACTTGGACAGGACGATGATCCGAATCACCAGAAGGCCAACCAGGCCCAGCAGGGCCAGACTCACTGCAGCAATTCTGAAAGGCTTTCTGCTTCTCTGGACGGCTGGAAGAGACCTTTGACTGTGAGCTCCCTCTAGAGGCAAAGTACACACATCACATTCACATGAAGAGACGTTTGACTGTGCGCTCCCTCCAGGGGCAAAGTACACACATCATATTCACACCAAGCATGTTCTGAATTCATTTGAACTCTGGAGTGTTTATTCTCACTGCTTGGTATCGTTAGTACTTTTGCTGATTCTGGTGCCATTTTTGTTTCTTCTTATTGATCCGATTCTTTATGGATTGATGAAATAAGGGCAATTATGGCTCATTGACCGCATGGTACAGCATAGTATCACCTTAAGCTCTACTCGCCTCTACTGTCTTTTGGTAGTAGCTGTTGGTTTTCCATTGTAAATAGTACTTCCTGAATGTATGATAGGTCGTTGATGATTCGACGCTACATGACATTTCTATGCTGAGAGACCCTGTCCATACATGTTAGCCTACATTTAAATCCCCCAGATGGAACTTTGAATGACCTCCATCAGAAAATGACACCATCAGTGAGAAGACAGGCACAGGGGGAGGAGGCTCATGTTCAATTGGACATGAAACATTTGATCATGTGACTTTAGTGTTTTTGTATTTCACCTCAGACAGGACAGCACACTGCTTTCAACTCTGAGATGTACCTAGATTTGCTAGAAAGATGAGCAACATTTCAGCTTTTCACTAACTAGAGTGCTGCTAGATGATGTCACTAGGTTGACTGTACAATACAGTACAGTACAGTACAGTAGGGTACAGTACAGTACACTACAGTACAGTACAGCACAGTGTAGTACAGTACAGTACAGTAGAGTACAGCACAGTACAGTAGAGTACAGTACAGTAGAGTACAGTACAGTACAGTAGAGTACAGCACAGCACAGTACAGTACAGCACACACAGTACGGTACAGTGTAGTACAGTAGAGTACAGTACAGCACAGTACAGTACAGTACAGTAGAGTACAGCACAGCACAGTAGAGTACAGTACAGTACAGTAGAGTACAGCACAGTACAGTAGAGTACAGTACAGTACAGTAGAGTACAGTACAGTAGAGTAGATTAGAGTACAATAGAGTAGAGTACAGTAGAGTACAGTAGAGTAGAGCAGAGTAATAATAATAATAATAATAATAATAATAATAATGATTGGATTTATATAGCGCTTTTCTAGACACCCAAAGCGCTTCACAGAAATCATTATTCATTCACACCATTCGTACCAGTGGTGGTAAGCTATACGGGTGATGTAGCCACAGCTGCCCTGGGGAAGACTGACGGAAGCGTGGCAGCCATTTCGCGCCTACGGCCCCTCCGACCACCACCAACATTCATAGACATTCATACCCATTCATACGAGGCAATGAGGGTTAAGTGTCTTGCCCAAGGACACAACGACAACAGCTGGGAGGGAGCGGGATTCGAACCGCCAACCCTTGAGTCATTGGCCGACCTGCTCTACCTCCCGAGATAATGCCGTCCAGTACAGTAGAGTAGAGTACAATACAGTACAGTACAGCACAGTACAGTAGAGTACAGTACAGCACACACAGTACAGCACAGTACAGTATAGTACAGCACAGCACAGTACAGTATAGTATAGTACAGTACAGTACAGTACAGCACAGCACAGTACAGTACAGTACAGCACAGTACAGCACACTACAGTACAGTACAGTACAGTACAGCACAGTACAGTACAGTACAGTACAGCACAGTACAGTACAGTACAGTACAGTACAGTACAGTACAGTAGAGTAGAGTAATGGAGTACCGGCTAGTTAAGTGTTGGTAGTAAGGATTTTGAATTGCAACAGGCTCACAGCTGTTGTGTTTCTGAGTTGGATTGTGGTTGTTTTGATTAATCAAATACATCTAATACATGTAGGTTGTCCATTGCAACATGGGGAGAGCACCACATTTCTTAACAAGACCCACCCCACTCCAGGGCCGGTTCCAGAACAAGATGACTAGGGGTGCATCCTAGATAGGAAGGGGTGCAGATGCCCGGCCGAAGGCCGGCCGCCCAAAAAATTTGACATGTTATTTTACTAAAAATAATGCATTTGACCATCATTTCAAGTAGAATGATACCACCCAAGCAAGAATATTTCAAGTGTTTCAAGTGCTTTACTGAATTTGGACCATATAATGATAATACAATTATCTCAACCTTAAAAGGTTACATATAGGTGCCAAAAAGCCATAAAATCACATCAAAGAACAAAGAAAAACAACAACTATAATTCAAGTTTAAACAGTAAGTGTGCAGCTGTTTTTTTTACTTTTCAACTGAGCATGCAGACAATTAAAATAAGGGTGCAATGCATGCTTTTGCACCCCTGTTGAACCGGGCCTGCCCCACTCTGCCTCTGATTGG
>NC_139643.1:12913299-13065799 GCF_964638095.1 Poromitra crassiceps
ATGATTGAATTGATTTCATCCAGTCATGGAGAAGGTGAAGATCAGAAGATAGTTTTGTATTTATGACATTAGGGTTTGGATCAGAAAAAAAGATAACAGTGTCATCGGCATATAATAAACAATTTGAAAATTTACAAACCTTAGGAAAATCATTAATATATAAAAGAAAAAGTAAAGGACCAAAAATGCTACCTTGGGGGACTCCCATATCACATGATATAGGGGGGGATTTCACATGACCAATTTTAACCACTTGGGACCTATTTGATAGATATGATGAGATCATCATTATCACAGAGGAGGAAAGTTGAAATGAGCTAAGTTTATTCAAGAGGATCTGGTGGTTCACTGTATCAAAGGCTTTACGAAAATCAATAAAAATGGCTCCTGTGATATGACCTTTATTGAGTGCTGTACGAATTTGTTCAGTAAATAATAATAAAGCTGACATGGTTGAACGGGTGGAACGGAAACCGAATTGAAAATCATTGAGTAGGTTATTGCTTTCTAAGTGGGAATTTAACTGATTACAAATGGCTTTTTCTAAAAATTTTGATATAACTGGGAGTATGGATATTGGTCTATAGTTTGACACTAGAGTGGGATCATCGGATTTATAAATGGGAGTGATTTGGGCAGTTTTCCAAGCAGAGGGAAAAACAGAGGTCCTAATGCAAAGATTGGTCAAATGAAGAAAAAGCGGCATGAAACTGACAGCATGTGTCTTATAAAAAGACATATTTGAACCATGAGTATCGTAGGCTTGTGAATTTTTCAGGGAGTTGAAAATACTAAGTAATTCACTCTGTGTAATCTCAGAGAAAGAGAACTGGTGATATAAAGGAGAGACATCAGGGGGAAAATAATTAGGAGTAACAAAATTAGATGCTAGTTCCTTTACAGACAGAATAAAATAATCATTAAAAGCATTTGCGATCCTTTCTGGCTCACTGATGAGCATACCTTGTAAAGAGATTTGAATAGTAACACTCTTTTTCTTTAGGTTTTCACCTGTGATGACTTTTAGTGTCTGCCACAAAGCTTTGGGATTTGAAGCAGTTAGAATTATTTGTTTGTGATAGTAGTCCACCTTTGCTTTACGAATTTCTGTAGCACATTTATTTCTAATTTCTATAAAATGAATTCTATTTTCCTCTGTTTTTGAGGACCTATATGTTTTATGGGAAAGAGCCTTCTGTTTTAGCAATTTCATTATTTCAAAGTTTATCCATGGTATTCTAGACTGCCGGGGTTGTGTCTTGTAGGTACTGTAGTGATGTATTTTTTCCGAGTTGCCTCTACTTTGTCGTAGAACTGATTCAGAATGTGTTCTGGGTTTTCAAGAAGCAATTCATTGCTCCAATCAAGTTCGCCAATATCAGTATTATACTGGGGTAATTTAGAATTTGGTATTTTATTTACAACATGACAAGTATGGGTTCTATGGGTTACGAAAGGTTTTCTAATTACATAAATAAGTGAGTGATCAGATATAGCAGTGTGAATTACACCAGACAGTGCATATTTAGCAGGTTGATTTGTAAAGCATGTAGTTGCATTGAGTACATGCAAAGTCTGTTTAAATGAGTATACAGTCCAAAAAAATACATAAAAGTTGAGACAAATACATGTGGGTTTATAGGTCCAGGATTTAGTTCTACGTTTCCAATAAATAAAAGAATGGATATCAGAGTCTTGGATGGTGTTACAAAGTACCTGCTTTTATCTTCTTTCAAGTGGATTATTTTGCGGTCCGTTTTCCATCGATGAAGTATTATGGTGTGCGCTGAGAGGGTTGTTGGCTGGTTGACAGATGGATGGTTCGTCTGGTCTGGTGTGGGGTGGTGGTTATCACACAGCCTACGAGGCACATCCTCTTTCGATTTGCCCCGTTCCTTTGCGTGGTCCAACAGCAGACCGCAGCCACCTGTTATCCCACTGTGTTCGTACCTCAGACAGCAGCAAGACAATGAAAATCACTGTGAATGCAATTGTCCGGGTGAAAATCACCCGACGTTAGTGTTCTAGGGTTAATCAGTTTGATTTTATTATTTTTGTATTTGCATTTAACCTCAGATGAGACAAGACAGGACACTGCACTCTTCCTTCCTTAGTTGTCTGACATAAGAGCTGATCTTCTCTGGATACCTGTCTGTGATTTTAACTTTGGCTTCATTGGGTAAGTGTTTTAAGTTGTGTTACTTCTGTCTGCTATCTTCTATTCTAAAAAGTAGTTGCTTTTAGGCTAGCTTGTGTCTCTTGAGTGAAACTCTGGGCAGCTGGTGAATTGCTCTCAGGTGACATCACTTCACCCCTCCTGTGAATGCGCAGGGCTGATTGGTGGATAGGCGTGGCTTGTAGCCCTGTTGAACCAGTATTTCTGAACACTGTCAGTCTACAGCGGCACGTAGTCTTTGTGCCCGAGTCCATCGAGGGGAGGCCATAGAATAGGGTTTTTTGCTACCTCTCTTATTCTACCTACTCATCTACCTATATGTGTTTTCTTCCCATCCCTGTTGTAACCTCAGCCCACAGACGCCGTAGACACGGCTGCTTCAGGTGTAGTAACTCCAGTAATCTCTCCCACCCTAAGCGCGCAAACAGTCCTTTTACTATTGCCGGAGGTCTCTGGAACTGTCAGTCGGCTGTTAAGAAAACTGAGACCATCTCGGCTCATGCTCTATCTCAAACCCTCCACTTTCTAGCTCTCACTGAGACCTGGATCATTCCTGAAAACACTGCTACTCTCTGCTGCCTATTCCTTCTCGCACACCCCCAGAGCCTCTGGTCGTGGAGGAGGCACTGGTATCCTCATCTCTCCCAAATGGACCTACACTGTCACCTCTCTCTCTCTCATCTGTCTATCTCATCTTTTGAGTCCCATGCAGTTGCCGTATCCCTACCCATCAAGCTCAACATTGTGGTAATCTACCGCCCGCCTGGTCCGCTTGGTGACTTTCTGGACGAGCTGGACACCCTCCTCTCCGTCTTTCCTGAGGATGGTACTCCACTCATCCTTCTGGGAGACTTCAACATCCAGCCAGTAACCTTACAATCTCTGCCTTTCCTTAACTTCTTCTCATCCTTTGACCTTTACCTCTCTCAATCTCCTCCTACTCACAAAGCAGAGAATGTGCTTGACCTGGTCTTCACCAGATCCTGCTCCACCTCTAATCTCACTGTGACTCCTCTTCTTGTATCCGACCACCACTTTATCACCTTCTCCCTTCCCATCCACCTCCCCTCCTCCCACCCATCTCCCCCTCACTCTACCACCACCCGACGCAACCTAAAAACTCTCTCACCCGACTCCCTCACTTCTACCGTCCTCTCCCTGCTTCCCCCTGCCGAGCAATTTGCTCTCCTGTCCACTGACGAGGCTTCCACCACTCTTCTCTCCTCTCTCTCCTCCGCTCTTGATTCTCTTTGCCCACTCACCACTAAGCCTGCCCGATCTTCTCCCCCTTCTCCTTGGCTGACTGAATCTCTGCAAACTTATCGAACTGAGCTTCGGGCAGCTGAGAGAAAATGGAGAAAATCACATCTCCCTGAAGATCTCTCTTCCTACCACCTTATCCACTCAAACTTCACTGATGCTGTCTCTAAAGCAAAAACCTCCTTCTTCATCTCTGAAATCCAGTCCTCTGCATCCAATCCCAGTAAACTGTTCTCCACCTTCTCCATGCTCCTCAACCCTCCCTCCCCTCCCCCTCCCTCCTCCCTCTCTGCTGATGAGTTTGTAACCTTCTTTACTAAAAAGGTGGATGACATCAGCTCCTCCTTCCATCCTCCAGGCACCCTCACTAACACTCCCGACTCCAATCCTGCTCCTCGGCCCCCTGTCCCTGGATTTCCTTCCTTCTCTCCCCTCTCTCCTGATGAAGTGCTTAAACTCATCAGCTCGAACCGAGCCACTTACTGCCCCCTCAATCCTATCCCTTCCTCTCTCCTCCAAACCATCTCACCTAACATATCTCCCTTCCTCACTACCTTCATTAACTCCTCTCTGTCCTCTGGTCTTGTCCCGCCTGCTCTAAAGACTGCAAGAGTCAAGCCTCTGCTTAAGAAACCCTCCCTTGACCCTATTGCTATTCACAACTACAGACCTGTCTCTCTTCTCTCATTCCTTTCCAAAACCCTCGAACGAGCAGCGTCCGAACAACTTTCTCTCTATCTCTCCCAAAATGACCTCCTGTACCCTCTGCAGTCCGGTTTCAAGGCCTCTCACTCCACTGAGACAGCTCTTCTTGCTGTCACAGAGGCCCTTCACACTGCTAAGGCCTCATCCCTCTCTTCTGTTCTTGTCCTCCTTGACCTGTCTGCTGCCTTCGATACAGTCAACCACCAAATCCTTCTTTCCACTCTGTCTGACCTCGGCATTTCAGGTTCTGCACTCTCCTGGTTTGCTTCCTACCTCTCGAACCGCTCATACCAGGTCTCATGGAGAGGGTCCCTCTCCAGATCCTGTCCTCTTACCACCGGTGTCCCCCGGGGCTCAGTCCTGGGCCCCTTACTTTTCCTTCTCTATATCAGATCTCTTGCCTATGTGATCTCTTCTCATGGCTTTTCTTATCACTGCTATGCTGATGACACCCAGCTTTTCCTTTCCTTCCCCCCCTCTGACACTCAAATCGAGGCTCGCATCTCTGCATGCCTCAAAGACATTGGCGACTGGATGTCTGCCCACCACCTCAAGCTCAACCTTGGTAAGACAGAGCTACTCTTCCTCCCAGGAAAAGACTGCCCTCTCGCAGATCTCTCCATCTCCATTGACAACACCACTGTACTTCCCTCCCAAACAGCTAAGAACCTTGGGGTGATCCTTGACAACCAGCTGTCTTGCTCTGCCAACATAGCTGCTACAGCACGCTCCTGTAGGTTCTCTCTCTACAACATCCGCAAAATCCGTCCCTTTCTCACAAGAGAAGCGACTCAACTCCTGGTCCAGTCTCTTGTCTCCTCCCGCCTGGACTACTGCAACATGCTCCTGGCCGGCCTACCTGCCACCGACATCCGACCGCTTCAGCTCATTCAGAACGCTGCAGCCCGTCTGGTATTCTACCAACCCAAATTCTCTCACGTCACTCCCCTCTTCCAGGAGCTCCACTGGCTTCCCATCTCGGCCCGCATCAAATTCAAGACACTGGTACTGGCCTACAGGGCAGTACACCAGTCAGCTCCCCTGTACCTGCAATCCATGGTCAGGTTCCAAACCTCTCAGCGCTCTCTTCGCTCCTCCACCAGTGTAGGTCGCCTCGCCCCTCCTTCGCTACGGGGGCTCAAAAGTCGCTCATCCCGATCTCGACTCTTCTCGTCCCTGGCACCTCAATGGTGGAACGAGCTTCCACCTTTGGTCAGGACAGCTGAATCACTGCCGATCTTTCGGAAAAGACTAAAGACACACCTTTTCAGGCTCCATCTGGGCCCTTCTTGATCTAACTTTAACGTTCTCTCTCTTTCCTTATTAAAAAAAAAAAAACTAACCAACCTTGTACCACTAACCTAAACTTGTACCACTGTTCCTTCAGAAGTTGTAGTTGTCATAGACTGTGCTCCATAGTTGATTGCTCTATTGCTGACAAAAAATGTGTTATTGTAAGTCGCTTTGGATAAAAGCGTCTGCCAAATGACGTAATGTAATGTAATGTAATGTAATGAGAATTTCGTTTTTTTACACCACGGTCCTCATTTCCAGCTTAAAATATGATGTTTTCTACCCACAAATACTTTTGGGTTCATTCGGATCCCCACAGAAGATTTGTCGCACCGAGTACACTCCTCAAACACTCAAACAGGCTAGAACGAGAGCCTGCGGGGCATGCTGCTTACGCTCTGTAAATGACACTTTTTCGGTCACATCGCGGTTCGTTATGGTTGTAAATATAATTATGAGAACATGAAATAGATATCTAACTAACCGTCCTCTGCTCCCGAGTGCCGACAGCCCACTCCGTTTGCTGTCCGGGTGCCCCGGATGTGCTTGGGAAGATGCACTGAGAAGCGCTTCTGTTTGTTTACAGTAGAAGAAGAGAAACCACAGAAGAAGTACATAAGCACTGCAAGCCCATCCGGGGCAGATCAGAGTTGAGTCGCTCGGTGATGTTGTTAGCTTAGCTTCTAGCTTGGCATTATTATAGATATCTGATTATAAGATTATGTACGTTTCAATTCCATTACCGCTCGTATGGAATCATGCCACATATCGACAACAACAGCAGCGGGAGATGTTATGTGATGGGCACCCGGACAGCAAACGGAGTGGGCTGTCGGCACTCGGGAGCAGAGGACGGTTAGTTAGATATCTATTTCATGTTCTCATAATTATATTTACAACCATAACGAACCGCGATGTGACCAAAAAAGTGTCATTTAAGCAGCATGCCCCGCAGGCTTCGTTCTAGCCTGTTTGAGTGTTTGAGGAGTGTACTCGGTGCGACAAATCTTCTGTGGGGATCCGAATGAACCCAAAAGTATTTGTGTGTAGAAAACATCATATTTTAAGCTGGAAATGAGGACCGTGGTGTAAAAAACCGAAATTCTCCTTTAAATGAAGTTTGCTGTGAAGCTTTTGTACAGAGGTATGTTTTTGTTTTTACGTCTTCATATTACTTGCAGTTATCTAGGCAATGTTGAATTCTATTAGTGAACAAATAGGTAACATCTAACATCAGGTTAGCATTATATTCACGAAATCTTGCTTCAAACGGCCCACATTTTTCGCCATGTGTGTCCGCGTGTGTTGGCCTGGCCTGCATGGTATCTAATGCCGGCCTGAATTATGGTCTCAGTCCACCCCTGCGCGCACATACACACACACATGCACGCACGCACGCACGCACACACGCACACACACACACACACACACACACACACACACATACACACACACACACACACATATAGTCTCACTCACACACATACGTTCACACATTTATCGCTGTTGGATGAAACATAACTTTTCAAAATTACAATTCTGCAATTCCCAGAAACAATTGGATAAAAAAATGCACTGATGTCAAGATGTGTGAATGCAGCTTCACACATTTATACAAAGCTGCATGCACACAACCTCCCCCAACCCCCCTCCTCCCCCACGCATACGCATACGCACACACACACACACACACACACACACACACACGCACACACACACACACGCACACACACACACACAGCATACAGGAAATGTGACATGTTAATTGCGTAGTGGGCCCTGCCTGTACAGGAAGTGAACATGTGTTTCACTGACTTCTGATGTTTCACTGGTCAAGTTAACATGTTAAAGTCGCGCTGAACCCAAAAATGACTTTTCTTTTCTTTTAGTTCAAATACCTGGGTATGCAGTGCACCTATTTAATAATGTATGCAAAAATCAAATTTCTTTAGTTTTCCACACTTTTTCACATCAAAAGCAAATTTTTCAAGATTTCATTGATAACAGTAATCTACAGTTTGCTGACGTCTAGTACTATTACATTTCTACCCGATTTCAACCAATCATATCATGACATGCAGTGGTCAATCAAATCTTCATTTCAGGATAATTTTCTCTTCCAAATGAAGTAGAAAATGGCGCCTATAGTGGCTGCATCTGGCAGAATTCCTATCCCATAAACTAGCTACTAACTTGGCCAATTGTATGAAACATGAACAAAAAACAAAAACAATAATGTCTAAGAATGCAAAGAAATGTAACTGGCTCGTTAAAACATGCATTCCAGGAATATTATTTACATTTATAACGATAATGGTGCGCGGCTCCGAGAGCGTGGCTGTCAGGGGTCGCCCCTCGGAGATTCCAGGCGGGCGGGCAGCACCGCCTGGAATCCATGTATCCCATGTATCGGCACCCATGTATCGGATTGTCCGCTCGCTCCGCACGAAGCAGGTGGCTGCCTGGTACTCCGCGGATCCCACTCGCGTAGCACGACAACACGCTGAATCCCACCCGATTTGGGGGTGGAACATGCCAGGATTGACAGTCCTCAGAATTGTTAAATCAAATAATCCACACGGTATATGGTCCGCCTCTCAATTTGTTTTCAGTCTCCGATGCTTGCGCTAGTGCATTCTGTTCCGGTTCACGTCGACTTTAAAGTCTTCATGTTGCTGTTTCTTGCTGTTAACTCATTCACTGCCAACAACGTATGAACACGTTTTCAGAATCCAGCTGTTCCCTGCCAACAACGTGTTTACACGTTTTTGGCATCGATTTTTTTTTTTTGACGGTGGGTTGTGCATCTAAGCCTTTTACATCTCTTATATAATTATTGGAGCCACCGAACGTTTACAACCCATTCCACCGACCCACTAAGTGGCAACAGTGCTCTCCTTGCTAGAGGAAGGAAAGCATTTTTTTAACTTGTCAAGCCATTCTCAGCCCAGCCATTCTCCTTTTCGCGCTGATTGCTGGCGATGCGGGATTGCAAATTTACATAATAGATTCAGCCGATCTACTATGATCGGGTGATAGATTACAGGTGCAGGAACACACTTTGAAACACGCAGCATAAATATGACCAGAATCGCAAAAGCTTCTCTCAACCAAAACTCCAAACGAGCGAGTCCCTCCCGACTTCCTCAAACAGCGGCCCAGACATGCAGCAGGCACAGGAGAGCAGCAAAGCACTGACTGGTGACAAGCTTGTCCGCCCACGGAGGGCGGAGTTGAAGCAACTCGAGAGGGAGGGAGAGAGAGAGAGAGAGAGAGAGAGAGAGAGAGAGAGGGAGGGAGAGCGAGAGGGAGGGAGAGAGAGAGAGAGAGCGAGAGGGGGAGGGAGAGAGAGAGAGAGAGAGCCAAAAATGAATGGTTAAAGTGACCGTTCCATCCAATTTCACAAAAAGCCGTTTATCTCTGAATATTCTTTTTCACGCTAAAACCATGCTGTATTCAACTGCTAATGCTTACATAACTACTAACTCTACAAACTAACTCTTTTAGACAGAGAAAGTACACATTCTATTAGTACTTTTGAGATATTGTATGTTCACAAACTCCAAGCTGAAACGAATCCTCGGCTCTTATAAAATGAGCCATAATCCTCAAAAAACGGCTTGGCAGAAGGTACCTACAGCAAAGAAAAACGTCTGGCAGTCAATGTGTTAACATGTTAACACTAGAACCGCCAACATTCCAGTACCCCCTAGAACCGCCAAGGGGTCATTTTTACCCCCTGCTACCAGGGATGTATTACCAAAAGGGCCTACTGGGCCCAGGCCCAGGGGCCCAAGAGCTCAGGCGGCCCATAACCAGAGATGGGGACTTGAGACTCTTCTCTTCTCACTCTTTTCCTCGTTATCTCTCTCATGATTAAAGTCCGAAATTCTAATCCTAAAATTTTAATCCTCAAATTCTAATCCTAAAATTCTAATCCTAAAATTCTAATCCTAAAATTCTAATCCTAAAATTCTAATCCTAAAATTCTAATCCTAAAATTCTAATCCTAAAATCGCTCTGCTGTAAATGACCCATGTTTAACACATTCACTGCCAGCCGTTTTTTTTTTACTGTAGGTAGCTTCTGCCAGAGGTTTTTTTTGAGGATTCTGGCTCATTTTACAAGAGCCGAGGATTATTTTCTGCTTGGACTTTGTGAACACAAAGTTCACAAAAGTACTAATAGAATGTGTGCTTTCTCTGTCTAAAAGAGTTAGTTTGTAGAGTTAGTAGTTATGTAGATATTAGCCGTTGAGTACAGCATGGTTTCAGCGTCTGAGACTGAAAGCTGAGATAATCGCAGTTTTGTGAAATTCAATCAAACAGGCAGAACAGTCACTTTAACCATTTATTTTTGGCATCAGTGAGAGATCAGACATCTAAACAATATAGTTCTGAACGCCCTCTCCTTCAAACTCCTCCCTCCGTGGGCGTGTCTGGTGGCTTTCAGCAGCGTTTGTCACAAGCGAGTTTCTACTGCATGTCTGAGCAGTGAGCAGCCTCCCTCCCTGGCGGCCCCCTCGTCGGCGAGTGTGGATGGGGCTCACTCGTTTCTTGGGTTTGAGAGCTTTGATGAAGCTTTGTGCGATTCTAGGCTTTATGCTGCGTGTTTCAAAGTGTGTTTTCCACCCAGTCTATTTTTGGAACCCCCCACCGTTGTGCGCCCGTGTGCACCAGCGTGAAAGCGTTTTCGCCTACAGTATGAGAATGAGGCTCGTTCGTTTCTGGGTTTTCGGTTGAGCTCAGCTGGAATGAAGCTGTGTGCGATTCTGCGGTTTCTGCTGGTGTTTCAAAGTGTGTTTCACCCATAATCTACTATGCAAATTTGCAATCCCCCACCGCCAGCTCCCAGCGCGATAATGCGCGAAAGCGAAAGCGTTTTCGCCAATCCATTTTACAGTATGAGAGAATGGTTTCCTCGCGCGTTCCCCTGCAGTTTTGGCTCTGCTTTTTCTAGTCTGGAGAGCACTGTCGCCACTTAGTGGGTCGGTGGAATGGGTTGTACACGTTCGGTGGCTCCAATATTTTTATAGGAGACGTGGGGGGCGTTGATCCACGTCCCACCGTCAAATTTTTTTTTTCTTTTTTTTTTGACGACTCAACTCGTCATTGGCAGTCAACCGTTGGATTTTTTTTGACGACTCAACTCGTCATTGGCAGTGAACGTGTTAATACATTGTTGAGAGCTACATGTGGTGCAAAAGAAAATGTGAGAGGAGGTACGTAGGAGAGGCTGGTAGCAAAGGCAAGTATTAACGGGCGGGGGATAGTTTCAAGCAGAAGAGTTGAATTTAAAAAGAGGAAGGGTGGATGAGAAGAAGTAACAAAGAAAGGAGATTGTTTGTTAAATGAGTTGTGACACTTTTGAGCCTCTTCTCCTTCCTCTATCTGCTTCTCATCATCCTCAGGATATTATGACACACACTGCCTGCCTGCACACAGATAGCACATGGACACACACACAGACACACACACACACACACACACACACACACACACACACACACACACACACACACACACACACACACAGCATACAGGAAATGTGACATGTTAAAGTCCCTGGAAACCTAAATCCACAAAAACCTTCTAACTGTCAGGATCGGAGTTAGACATGTGGATCTATTCGTGGGTAGTTGAGGGCCAAGACACTCTCCAAGAGTAGGGGAGTTGTGGAACTTGATAGCTTGATAGCTGGGGCTGCACTGTTCGAGGTTTTGGGAACGGTTGCAGAGATTGCAGAAGTTGCTGGTTGCAGAAGTTGCAGGTTGCAGAGGTTGCCGAGATTGGTATGATCCTTGATGTGAATTTATGAATCCCTCGCGAGAGCCTGCCGGAACAGGCCCTTATAGATGTGAATATGACATCACCTGTGTTATGACATCACCAGCGAAAGGCATGAAAGAAGCTTATGAATCATGACATCATCAGTGATCGATGACATCATAGTAGGAATGACGACGTCAAGGTAGGAATGATGACGTCATCCTAACAGTACCCTCCCCTCAACGGACGTCACCTGGCGTCCAATGAGGCCATCAAGGATGGCATCTGGGAGACAAAAAATCCGTAGGTTCTGGTGGAGGTGCTCTTCCGCAGGTGGTTAGACGCAGGTGGTTAGGCCCCAAAGGGGGTGTAAGAGAGTGAGGTGCTCTTCAGCAGGTGGTTAGATGCAGGTGGTCAGACCCCAAAGGGGGTGTAGGACAGTGGAGGTGCTCCTCCCTAATACAGGATATCGAAGCCATAGATGGACCGATACGTAGACAGAACTTCCACCGGGTCCGGTGGATCCTCTGGGGCCGGCCATCCCCCGGGGCACGATCCAAACACGGGAGGCTGGAGACCATCAAAAGGGTCAAATGCCGCCGTCACCGAAGGCAGAGCCGCAGGGGGATCTGACACAGCGAGGCCTGCCCTCCCGACCTGTAGTTTGGGGGGGTCACCCACCGTCTCCTCCTTTAAACGCCTCTTATTTCTTCTTGCTCTTGACCGAGGGCTGGCGACACTACGGGGACCTCCCAGCATCAAGCTGGAACCTACGTGTGGGTCAGGGACAGGAATTGGCTGCTGCTGGGGTACGGGTTCAGACTCGGCGAGGGGAAGGTCCACAGGTTGTGCCTCAGGTACGGGTTCAGACTCGGCGAGGGGCAGGTCCATAGGTTGTGCCTCAGGGCCAGCAGACTCGGAGGCCCCCTGCGGGGGGACGGAGCCGATCTGCAGGCAGCGATTGAACTTCCCCATGAGACGATCGACAGTCCTCTCCAACTCCCTAACCCTCTTGGAGACACACTGCCACTCCTGGGTCCTGAAGGGAACGCTACCCAACCGTACAGATTTCTTGGCTGGACACATAGAGTCTTGATCCACTGAGAGTACCACGGGCCGGCGAGCGGTGGGACCACTTACTGGACGCCGGGAGCAGGAGGAGAGGTAATGCCCGGCTCGACCACAGTACAGGCAGCTCCGGGTGTCCAAACGGCGCTGCCTCTCCTCTGGTGTGATGCGAACCCTGCCGGTCAGATCACGGTACAGATGGCTGCTGGGACTCAAATGTGGCTGCCCCTGCTCTGGGATGACGCGAACTCCCCCCCAGAATATGCCCTTAGCAGCTGGAGGCGGCCGAGAGGCAGAGCTAGAAGCAACGGCCGCAGTAGCGAGGGGGGGGGTAGCAGGTCTGGAAACCTCCGGGACGACAGTGCCCTCGGAAGCTGGGGCAGGAGGAGCGGAAGTCTGCAGAATGACACCCTCAGGGGGGTTTAGTCCGTCGAGACGATCTAGCCGTTTTACCAGGAGGGCGTACCGATCCTCGGCCTTGGAAGCCTGAACTTTCTGGGTGTCAAGCAGGTCTGACATCATGGTAACCACGGCTTGTAAGATCTCCACGGTGACAAGACCCTTCGTTGAGTCGCCTGGTAGGCCACCTGGAGCGGGCGGCGGGGGAACTGGCGTCTGACGAGGAACCCCCCAAGAGGTCGAGGCGGAAACGCCGGGGGGGAAAGCAAACGAGGGGGGCAACAGCCATTCACTCCGGCGCTGCTTCGACTGGTCGCCTAGTGGGTCCTCCTTGATCGCAAAACGGCTAAATTTGCCCGCTAAATCCACTTTTGAGTGATTCATACTGTCAGGATCGGAGTTAGACATGTGGATCTATTCGCGGGTAGTTGAGGGCCAAGACACTCTCCAAGAGTAGGGGAGTTGTGGAACTTGATAGCTTGATAGCTGGGGCTGCACTGTTCGAGGTTTTGGGAACGGTTGCAGAGATTGCAGAAGTTGCTGGTTGCAGAAAATGCAGGTTGCAGAGGTTGCCGAGATTGGTATGATCCTTGATGTGAATTTATGAATCCCTCGCGAGAGCCTGCCGGAACAGGCCCTTATAGATGTGAATATGACATCACCTGTGTTATGACATCACCAGCGAAAGGCATGAAAGAAGCTTTGAATCATGACATCATCAGTGATCGATGACATCATAGTAGGAATGACGACGTCAAGGTAGGAATGATGACGTCATCCTAACACT
This sequence comes from Poromitra crassiceps, assembly GCF_964638095.1. NCBI lineage: Eukaryota > Metazoa > Chordata > Actinopteri > Beryciformes > Melamphaidae > Poromitra > Poromitra crassiceps. Next base: position 12,926,756 of record NC_139643.1, read on the forward strand.
AACTATTAAATGTAGGGTCTTGTGAGTAATTGTGTGCCTCAGAAATTATGAGACATTACTTTCAACCCGAACCCCAAAAATCGACACTTTTCTACAAGGTCTGGATTTCCATTTCCTCATTGAAGAGAGCGGTAAGCGCGGTGCTAAAATGCATGATCTTATCACGTCATAAGATTTAATTGAATCACACACACTCATGCACGCACGCGCGCGCACACACACTGACACACACAGTAGCGCTGTGCACTCGCAGCGGCAGAGATGTCTTCCTCTCTATCAGTAGGCTATGCGCCGAGCAACGCGCAAACACACACACACACACACACACACACACACACACACTCATGCTCTGTCAGCAGGGGAAAGGGGAACCGGAGAAAGCGGAGAATGAACAGATTATTGCTTCACATCAGGGCTGTAGAGTCCAGTATGTTTCCCTCTCTCTCTCTCATTCTCTCTCTCTCGGAGGAGACCTGCTGCAGACGGGACACGCCCACACAGTCCGCGGGAGAAAATACACTCTAAAATAGAATTGATTCTCATGACTTTTGCCATGACTGTCAAACCTAAATTTATATACTTTGCGACGTTCATCATCGTTCGAATTTGGCTGGTGGCTTATTAACATATAGGTTCCTGTAATGTGATGAACTCAAAATGCTAAATAATAAAACAATATTTCTGGTTTCCAGGGACTTTAACTGCGTAGTGGGCCCTGCCTGGTACAGGAAGTGAACGTGTGTTTCACTGACTTCTGATGTTTCGCTGGTCAAGTTAACATGTTAAAGTCTTCGGCCCCTATCCTCCCACAGGCCTTCGGCGCTAAAACGGGCCTTCGGCGCGAAAAAACGTGCCTTGCGCCTGCCTCGGGAAGATATCAATATGGCTTTACGCTGCCAAATGCGCTTTAGGCCGAATGGGCGTGGCACACTCCCTGAATGGGCGAGAATGGGCGTTTCGGCGTTAAATGTCGGCGTAATGATATCTTCCCACCTGGCGTAAATTTAGCGCTTTGCGCTTTTGAAAACCAGGCCTATTCAGTGCGCTGGTTGCGTGGAGCGCTCCCCTCTGGCTCCCCTCTGTCACCCTTCTCTGTGTCACTCTCTCCCTCTCTCCTCAGTCTGACAGGCACAATACGACTCTCTCTCTGACTCCCTCGCTCAGACAGACACAACACACTTCCCATAGGAAAAATAAGTTGTAAGTTCACTGCCTGGCCTGTCCCAGCATGCATTGTGGTACTTTATTTCGCTACTAAATAGCAACCAAATGAGCCGAAATATATGGTTACATGCTCCCAAAATAATGTGTAATGGTAACACAACCTGCAATTGTCGAACATTTCAATATTGGACCAAATAAAACATCGAAATGAAAACACCACCCTATGTGAAACATATATGTCCTCCTGGGCCTATATATACCCCTTGTCGATTTAACGTGATTTAGATAAATGACAGCGGAACGCGCTTCTACTGGCATCTGCTATACTGTGATGTCCTCCAATAACTTGGCCCTATTTCACATTTAGTTTTACAATAAAAACACATTTATGCAATGACTTTACATAATGTAGGGTATATTTATGTGCATCATCCTTCCTGCAGCAGGCGAGAGAAAATGATATCTTTCTGGACAAACTTTCACCAATCTAATAGGCTATATTTTTCTAGCTGATGCATTTAGAACATTCTTTTCACTTTGATCTTGCTATAGTGTAGGGCAGGGGTGTCAGACTCATATTAGGTAGAGGGCCGGATTTGTTCAACTGAGACCTCATGGGGGCCGGATTTTTTTTTTTACTAAAATCAATTCGACTCATTTACCCATTTACTTCACAAAAGAAATACTGCTCTTTCCATTTCTCTTGAAACTGCCTGCATTCCGTGTCAACCTTTCTCTTTTTCGACAGCATCTTGTTGATTCCTTTGTTTTTTGGTAGGTAGCCGAATGTGCGATTCAATTCCAGCGTGGCATCATGGCGGCTTTGTTTACACCTGATGACCTACTGACAGGGGCGGACTGGGATCATAATTCAGGCCGGGCATTAGATACCAAGCAGGCCAGGCCGATACGGGCCGACGTGCGTGCCGGCGTCCGAAGGGCGGCGTCGAAAAATTTGGGCCATTTGAAGCTCAATTTGGGCCGTTTGAAGCCCAATTTGGGCCGTTTGAAGCCAGATTTGGGCCGTTTGAAGCCCAAATTGGGTCATTTAAAGCCAGATTTGGGCCGTTTGAAGCCCGATTTGGGCCGTTTGAAGCCCAATTTGGGCCAAGTCCAATTTTACAATGAGATGCACCCACTTTAACCCTGAATAAAGTAATAAAACCACTAATAAACCAGTAGGCGGCGCCTGGCCTGCTGTTCAGTGAGTGGACTGGCCTGGCCTGCAAAAAAAAAAAAAAATTTGCAGGCCAGGCCAGGCCAGGCCACCGGGCATTTGGCCGACGTGCCCGATTATGCAGTCCGCCCCTGCCTACTGACATACTTCCTTGTAGTGCAGGTTAATTAACTTATGAATTAACTCTTAGCTTGCTTATTAGCCACACGTAGTTCATGATAATGGGGTGCGAATTTAATAATAATAATAATTATTATTATTTATTTATTTTATTTTTTTTATTTTTTTTTATATTCCAAAACATCTCGCGGGCCGGATGAAACCTGCCCGCGGGCCGTATCTTTGACATCCCTGGTGTAGGGTATTTACATGATTGCAGTATTTAAACTGCAGTTAGATTGGTTTGAGAAGCATAATAATATGGAATAATAGCCTATATATGGAGACAGACAGACTGGATGAAGGGAGGGGGGGGGGGGGGCAGAGCGCTTGGCTTTGTCTGGTTTTACCGGATTAGTCCAGGAATTGGAGCTTAAAAGGCAAGCGTGTGACTCTTTACTGCAATTCTCCAATGAGCGGACTATGCATAATTCTACGCTTAAAAGGCGTGGTTATAATGGTTGAGGCTGAGTGTAGCGCCGATACCAAGATAGCGAGTGCGCTGGTCCACACCCACTTACTGCGCTAGGCGGCCTAGTGCTAGGCCTTAAACGCAGTTTCTACGCCGATTGCAACGATAGGGCCCTTCATGTTGCTGTTTGGTCAAGTTAACATGTTAAAGTCTTCATGTTGCTGTTTGGTCAAGTTAACATGTTGAAGTCTTCATGTTGCTGTTTGGTCAAGTTAACATGTTAAAGTCTTCATGTTGCTGTTTGGTCAAGTTAACATGTTAAAGTCTTCATGTTGCTGTTTGGTCAAGTTAACATGTTAAAGTCTTCATGTTGCTGTTTGGTCAAGTTAACATGTTAAAGTCTTCATGTTGCTGTTTTGTCAAGTTAACATGTTAAAGTCTTCATGTTGCTGTTTGGTCAAGTTAACATGTTAAAGTCTTCATGTTGCTGTTTGGTCAAGTTAACATGTTAAAGTCTTCATGTTGCTGTTTGGTCAAGTTAACATGTTAAAGTCTTCATGTTGCTGTTTGGTCAAGTTAACATGTTAAAGTCTTCATGTTGCTGTTTGGTCAAGTTAACATGTTCAAGTCTTCATGTTGCTGTTTGGTCAAGTTAACATGTTCAAGTCTTCATGTTGCTGTTTGGTCAAGTTAACATGTTCAAGTCTTCATGTTGCTGTTTGGTCAAGTTAACATGTTAAAGTCTTCATGTTGCTGTTTGGTCAAGTTAACATGTTAAAGTCTTCATGTTGCTGTTTGGTCAAGTTAACATGTTCAAGTCTTCATGTTGCTGTTTGGTCAAGTTAACATGTTCAAGTCTTCATGTTGCTATTTGGTCAAGTTAACATGTTCAAGTCTTCATGTTGCTGTTTGGTCAAGTTAACATGTTAAAGTCTTCATGTTGCTGTTTGGTCAAGTTAACATGTTAAAGTCTTCATGTTGCTGTTTGGTCAAGTTAACATGTTAAAGTCTTCATGTTGCTGTTTGGTCAAGTTAACATGTTAAAGTCTTCATGTTGCTGTTTGGTCAAGTTAACATGTTAAAGTCTTCATGTTGCTGTTTGGTCAAGTTAACATGTTAAAGTCTTTATGTTGCTGTTTGGTCAAGTTAACATGTTAAAGTCTTCATGTTGCTGTTTGGTCAAGTTAACATGTTAAAGTCTTTATGTTGCTGTTTGGTCAAGTTAACATGTTAAAGTCTTCATGTTGCTGTTTGGTCAAGTTAACATGTTCAAGTCTTCATGTTGCTGTTTGGTCAAGTTAACATGTTCAAGTCTTCATGTTGCTGCTTGGTCAAGTTAACATGTTAAAGTCTTCATGTTGCTGTTTGGTCAAGTTAACATGTTAAAGTCTTCATGTTGCTGTTTGGTCAAGTTAACATGTTAAAGTCTTCATGTTGCTGTTTGGTCAAGTTAACATGTTCAAGTCTTCATGTTGCTGTTTGGTCAAGTTAACATGTTAAAGTCTTCATGTTGCTATTTGGTCAAGTTAACATGTTCAAGTCTTCATGTTGCTGTTTGGTCAAGTTAACATGTTAAAGTCTTCATGTTGCTGTTTGGTCAAGTTAACATGTTAAAGTCTTCATGTTGCTGTTTGGTCAAGTTAACATGTTAAAGTCTTCATGTTGCTGTTTGGTCAAGTTAACATGTTAAAGTCTTCATGTTGCTGTTTGGTCAAGTTAACATGTTAAAGTCTTCATGTTGCTGTTTGGTCAAGTTAACATGTTAAAGTCTTTATGCTGCTGTTTGGTCAAGTTAACATGTTAAAGTCTTCATGTTGCTGTTTGGTCAAGTTAACATGTTAAAGTCTTTATGTTGCTGTTTGGTCAAGTTAACATGTTAAAGTCTTCATGTTGCTGTTTGGTCAAGTTAACATGTTCAAGTCTTCATGTTGCTGTTTGGTCAAGTTAACATGTTCAAGTCTTCATGTTGCTGCTTGGTCAAGTTAACATGTTAAAGTCTTCATGTTGCTGTTTGGTCAAGTTAACATGTTAAAGTCTTTATGTTGCTGTTTGGTCAAGTTAACATGTTAAAGTCTTCATGTTGCTGTTTGGTCAAGTTAACATGTTCAAGTCTTCATGGTGCTGTTTGGTCAAGTTAACATGTTCAAGTCTTCATGTTGCTGCTTGGTCAAGTTAACATCTTAACACTAGAACAGGCCCAGGGGTCCAAGAGCTCAGGCCGTCCATAACCAGAGATAGGGACTTGAGACTTGGTGACTTGGACTCGAGTCAACTCGAGTCCCTGTTTTGATGACTTCCACTTGACTTGACAAAAACATAAATTACTTGAGACTGAGACTTGACTTGAGACGTGATGACTTGGATGTTTTTGTTTGTCAGTTTAAATATTAAATATGAACAAATGTAACGGAATCTAACAATGTTTGATGTTGTAGTCTGGCTGTCAGTGTTTGACTGTTTCACACTGATCGAGAGGAAATATTTTGATTGAGAAGAGAGAAATACTGTAAGTTTGAGTTATTGTTTTTTGTTTGATTACATTGTAGTCTTGCTGTCAGTATTTTTTACTGAGCAGAAATGAATATAACGTGTTGTGTTTGAAGAAGTCTCAGACCACAACGTGCTGTCAATGATTTATTTACATGCAGTTACATGCAGCCATGTTACAAACACCATCAACCACCACACTCTGACACTATTACAACAGCCCCCCTGTCATAAAGCTGCCTGGCTCTTAACTCATTGAGTGCCAGCCACTTTTGGAGAACGGACGCTCCCAGTGCCAGAGTTTCAGAGCGTTTTCAGTGATTTCTCGAGGCCCACAGAATATTGTGTGATATTACTATGTAAACACTGAACACGCACAAAGAACGATGAGACTCTATTCTATCATCTGCAAAAAAAAGTTTATTGATCCCATTTTCCGTTCTTTAGTTATGAGCCGGAGAAGATAGCTTGATTCATCCAAAAAGAGCAATTTTTTTCTAGAAGCTGAGATAATTGGCCTTTTGTGAAATTAAACATTTCAAGCACACACTGACTCTGAAGCTAATCTTTTCTAATGTAGTCACACCTCAAAAATAATTTCCTTCAATAAAACAGTTTAGGCCAGGGAATTTTGTTTGGCAGAATAATATTTTTAGCTACAACCAGCAGCGCTGGCCCCTGCGTGCGCTGCTGGTTGCAGCTTCTTGCTGGTCTTGATTTGCTGCTGGTGGGCATCGGATATTCTGGCTTGCGTTTGTCAATCCTGTCCTGCTGCCTGGGTCTGTCTGGGTGTTGCGTGCTGCTCTGCGTGCCCCCCCCCCACCCCCCCCGCCCCGCCCCGCCCCGCCTCGCCTCAACTGCACACTCCTCCTCCTGTCTGTGGTGGCTCTCTGCTGAGTTTGCTGTGCGCACAGTGAAGGGTGCAGCTTTTTTACAGCGTTCCGCGTGTGTTTGTCACCGGCAACGATGCTTCCAGTTGAGAATAATAACTCCACGGTGTGGATGTGCGGATGTGCTGTCGCAACCGACACAGAGCGGCTCAATTGTGGGAGCAGATTGGCTGCTGCAGGCACAGCTGCAGTAACGTGCTTCAGCATATCGATGCATACGGATGCGATGCGATTTCCGTTTCCATAACGACTTCTTCTTTGTTTTTTCCTTGCCTTTCTGTTATGTGGAGAGCACTGTCGCCACCTAAGGGTTCTGTAAAATAGGTTATAGACCTCCAATAGCTACAATAGTTGTACCAGAGATGTATCAGGGATTGATCCACGTCCCACCGTCAAAAAACGCAATTGACGACAACCGTCGTCATTGGCACTCTACGTCAGTATTTGAATTGACGACAGCTGTCGTCATTGGCATTCAATGAGTTAAAGGTACAGCAACAGTGTGTTACAGTATGCATACACAACATCAAGTGACTTGACTTTTGTTTCATTACATTTATTTAACTTATAATACACATTCAATTCATTGTCATGAACAGGTTAGATAATAATATCACTATTAGACAGGTACTAATACCTTGTCTTTTTGCTTCATAAAGGAAGGTAAGACTGCAGTATCTTGGGGCAGGGGGAAAAAGTGACTTAATTAAGGACTTGACTTGACTTGACTTGCCCCAAACAAAATGACTTGGGACTTGCTTCAGACTTGGACCAAATTACTTGGGACTTACTTAAGACTTGGACCAAAGTCACTTGGTCCCATGCCCATAACCCACCCACTGAAGTGCCCTTGAGCAAGGCCCTTAACCCCAACCGCTCCAGTGGAGCTGCTCAGTAGCCAGCAGATGTGAACAGAGCACTCCTGAAAAAGAGAGCATTGCTCTCAGTGAAACTCCCCTGAACAAATAAAGGTTAAAATAATCATAATAATAATAACCCAGAGCCTCTTTGCAGGACCACCACGTATCATCTTGCCCGGGCCTGAGATGAAATGATCCCTTAGTGCCCCAACCCTTTATATATTTGACCAAATGTTCCATTATGTTTATGGACAGTTAGAGGGTTATTGTGCTTTTGGCTTTAATTGAGTGTATCTGCACTATAAATCCTGTGAGGATCCTATGAGGTGAGCTTATTTCTTGTTAATGTGTCTTAATCACACAGTGTGGTGCCCTATACTATAGGGCACCACACTGTGTTAATCCTATATGGCCTGATTAACACAGTGTGGTGCCCTATAGGATTAACACAGTGTGGTGCCCTATAGGATTAACACAGTGTGGTGCCCTATATGATTAACACAGTGTGGTGCCCTATAGTATTAACACAGTGTGGTGCCCTATAGGATTAACACAGTGTGGTGCCCTATATGATTAACACAGTGTGGTGCCCTATAGGATTAACACAGTGTGGTGCCCTATAGGATTAACACAGTTTGGTGCCCTATAGGATTAACACAGTGTGGTGCCCTATAGGATTAACACAGTGTGGTGCCCTATAGGATTAACACAGTGTGGTGCCCTATAGGATTAACACAGTGTGTATAGGGTGACGTCAATTTGACAAGCAAAAAAGTGAAATTCACGATGCCAATAAAGCGCATACATTTACATTAGCAATACAGGCTCAACACACACATACTGCAGACAATGTAAGACAATGTAGCTAAACACCACGCCTACTTTACACCATAGATTCACTTGAGTCTACAAACACCATTTTAGGCTTCACACATTTTTTTTTTCAGACCGTCATCAGATCAGCGCAGCCAAGTGAATATATAGCAATGCGTAGGCTATTCATTATTATGGTTGTTATAAGCGTCATAAACCGCATCTCCAGTTCAAAGAGAAAACCTCTCCACAAGCATCAACTCCACCAGTTTGTTCTAAACTCATTTAAGTTGTGATAACGATCTCTCACCCTCAGTCTACAGTTAGTGACAGAGTGAGAGATCTCTCACCCACAGTTACCAGGCAGGGTTCAGAAAAGCCTGACTGTGGTGAGCACACTTAGGGAAGTAGTTTTCAGCCTAGCTTTTCTGAGCAGGTTTTCTCTCACTGCACAAACTGCTTCAACTGAACTGGACACATTTGAATGTGATGGAGGAGGTGACCACCTCCACACCAATCATGATTCTTTCTCATTATGTATATATTCTTTTAATATTAAAGATTAATTCTGGCCACAGAGTAGTCCTAATATAGAAAGAAAATATGACAAAGCTTATAAAGAATTCAATTTGAATGGGTGGTGCCCCCCCCCCCCCCCCCCCCCCAACAAGGCAAATTGAATGGTGCCCCCGGGCACTCGCCCGATCTGATATATGGATAATCTGGCCCAGAGTCTTAGTTATTATTCTGGTCTTAATTGTGCACATGTGCTGTGAGGAGGGGCCTTTATGCATCTTTATGCACTTGTACTCACAGTCTGAACTGCTGCACTTTTAACAGAGACAATGAAACAACCAAATGAAGAACAACAGTTACAGCAAATATATACAACAGGGTTCCAGCACTACATACCTGGAGCCATAATAACTTGTACCTGCAAAACACTTTCATAGCAAAGTCATTTTGGTCTCATTTGTCAAGCTTTCAAAACAGATCCCAACACTACACAGCCCTCTATCAACAAAACAGATCCCAACACAGCCCTCTATCAACAAAACAGATCCCAACACTACACAGCCCTCTATCAACAAAACAGATCCCAACACTACACAGCCCTCTATCAACAAAACAGAACCCAACACTACACAGCCCTCTATCAACAAAACAGATCCCAACACTACACAGCCCTCTATCAACAAAACAGATCCCAACACTACACAGCCCTCTATCAACAAAACAGAACCCAACACTACACAGCCCTCTATCAACAAAACAGATCCCAACACTACACAGCCCTCTATCAACAAAACAGATCCCAACACTACACATCCCTCTATCAACAAAACAGATCCCAACACTACACAGCCCTCTATCAACAAAACAGATCCCAACACTACACAGCCCTCTATCAACAAAACAGATCCTAACACTACACAGCCCTCTATCAACAAAACAGATCCCAAAACTACACAGCCCTCTATCAACAAAACAGATCCCAACACTACACAGCCCTCTATCAACAAAACAGATCCCAACACTACACATCCCTCTATCAACAAAACAGATCCCAACACTACACAGCCCTCTATCAACAAAACAGATCCCAACACTACACAGCCCTCTATCAACAAAACAGATCCCAACACTACACAGCCCTCTATCAACAAAACAGATCCCAACACTACACAGCCCTCTATCAACAAAACAGATCCCAACACTACATAGCCCTCTATCAACAAAACAGATCCCAACACTACACAGCCCTCTATCAACAAAACAGATCCCAACACTACACATCCCTCTATCAACAAAACAGATCCCAACACTACACAGCCCTCTATCAAAAAAACAGATCCCAACACTACACAGCCCTCTATCAACAAAACAGATCCCAACACACAGCCCTCTATCAACAAAACAGATCCCAACACTACACAGCCTTCTATCAACAAAACAGATCCCAACACTACACAGCCCTCTATCAACAAAACAGATCCCAACACACAGCCCTCTATCAACAAATAACGTAGGAAATCTATTTCTCACAGATCCAGAACTTTGTTTCAACATGCCAGCCTTGTGTCCACTGTCCTTGCTGATCGCAGCATGATGCATGATTCTTATTTGTTTGAGGCAGTCCTGTCGCCCAGTAGCTGCAGAACAAACAACATCCTCCTTTTTAATAGAGCTGAAACCATTGATCAAATTCATTTTGAAATGATCTATTGAATCTCACATCAAATCACATCTCATGGCAAATAGTCAAGAACACATCTCTTAGGTTTTCTTAACTTTTCTTTTTTCAGTTATTTTCATGCTTTTTTTTATTCATTCTTTGCTGCCCTATTCTTTAACATCCTGTTAGTTATAAATGGTGCCTTTGATGGCATTGTGATAGAAATAAACAAAGAAATAATGTAAAATATCTCACTTTTGTGTCAGTAGTGATCCGTCCAACCACGTCCACGCCCCTTTCCCCGTCTCCATCTGACTCTGGATATAATGCAGCCCAATCCAGGACTCTCCTTCTTGATTCAGCTTCTTGACAAAGTCCTGATAAGTTGTCAAAAGAGGCTGCAATCATTTCTCTGTTCTTAAAGCATCAGTTCAGTGATTTTCAAGATTCAAGATTATTTTAATAGCAAACATGTTACAAATGAGGAATTTGTCTTTGTGCTGTATGCAGCGCAGCGATCACAGCAATTATAACTATAAATGATAAGGTGCAAAGTAACAGACATTAAAGTAGGGATCCATGATATTTAATGGACTGATAAATTATCAGCTGATTATGACCATTTTGCGTCATTATTTCTTATTCCGATAATGACATTTTTGCTAATAAATAGCAGCCGATAATACGAGGCCAACTTGGCTTTGTTTTTGCCTTGAAAGAGGAGCATATTGTTGTCGTGCGCTTGTGACATCACAGCTGTGGCTGCAGCTGTCTAGGACAAAACATGGCTGCCACCAGTGTGGCTATTCTCCACAGTTTCACATGATAACGCTATTGCAATTTGCAATCCACGGCCCCCAAAGGTTCCGAGAGTTTGGGGAAAAGTCTGAGCTGGCGTTACGTTAAACCAAACCTGGCGAGGATGCAGCGGATTTGTTTAGCGTTAGCTGTTGTGGCTAGCGAGCGTTATTCTGAATACAGTTACTGTCTTTAAAAATAGATTACTTTAAGAGATTACTTTGTTGTGTTTTGTTTTCTCTAAAACTCATATGAGGCACACATTTCCCATAAACAGATTTAAATAATGTGCAACAATTTGTGTTAAGCTGCCACACAGCAGAGAGAAGGACAATGTGAGAGGAGACACACAGCAGGATGCTGTCAGGAATGTGTTTCTGACACAAATATAAAGAACATGTTACTACAAACATGCTGAACAAGACATTTCACACAATGTCTCTTTATGCTCTTTCTCATTTGAAAATTACCTCTAAAGCAAAGTTTTCTGTCAATGAGGTTTTGTCCCAGCACAGCTCTTTGTGACTTCAACACAAACTTTTAGATTATTATGGGGGACTTTTAGGCTTTAGGGAACTAAATTAGTTGTAAAGTTCTTTGACTTTGTCTGTTGGCTGTGGTAAATGTCCAGTTAGTAACAGCATCATCATGTACATCAGGCGCTGGCCGTTCATCAATGTACGCAACTGTTAACTGAGTGACCCAGTCGAACGGGCTCAGCAAGATCATTTTTCTTCCAAAAGTAATCACAATTATTTAGAATACATTACACATACTGTACATGTACGAACAAACCAACACACACACACACACACACACACACACACACACACACACACACACACACACACACACACACACCTGTTCCTCTCTGCTGTTTATGACCACCAGAACTGATCCTTGGCTTTCACAGTCCACTCTGCTGCCTGCCCAACCTTTCTTCTCAGTAGATCTATAGTAACAACTGCAGCCAAGTCTCTTCCATCCTTCAGGACACTCCCCTTATTGTCAAAGAACTGATTTAGTGACACATTTCAATTCATTCAATGTCAGATTGATTGATGAGAATGTCGTATTTAATATGTATTTTAAATCCTATCTTACCTGCAATTTGCTTCTTCAGTTGGTTTACTTCAGTCAGTAACTGGTTTCTCTCTTGAGTCACATTGTGGTAACTGGTCAATAACTTCTCTCTCTCCACCATGACTGAAGAATCTGAAAACCATGACAACAAACACAACATGTCATGTTAACAACATCAAAGTCTTCTGCTTCAAAGTCAAAGCAGAGATGATCATAGATTGTGTTTTGCTAAATATCTGTTTTCACTGTTTTTCCATCACTGCCCATTGTTATCACTGATGACATCATCACTGATCATCACTGATGACATCGTCACTGATGATTACTGATGACATCAGCACTGATGACATCATCGGTGACATCATCACTGAACTATAGCCTGAGAGGGCAATCAGAATTAGGGCAATTAATCTGCCCTAATTAAAAAATCCGGCATCTGCTGTTTACACCCCATGAAAGTTTCAGCCCGATCGCACCTAAAACGGCATAGCTGTGGCTGGACAAAATTCTTGAAACAGAGAAACATAGAAACAGACAGAGTCCACTTTGCCAAATTTATGTAACGTAAAATTGATGAAAATCGTCAAAAGTCATGCATTTTTCGTCGGTGAGGAATTACATTCTGGAAATTGCTCAAAACCCCCTTATTGTAAATACACCTGAAGGCCAGACATCCCATGAATTCCCTAGTTTGTGGTTGTAGTTTTATGAGGCTGTGATTCTCCAAGAAGTCACAATAGATCATTTTATACAGTGAGGTCAAGTTTCAGAAAATGCTTTGGCTAAAGTCTCAGCTTTCCAGTCATACCCAAATTATGCAACGCCAAGATGTTTAGAGACCAGTATGCAGAAATATTCCAATAGAATAGGTGAAAATAACATTTATACTGCATGCCGGAAAAAAACGACATGATTTTTGCCAAAAACTGCACAGGATTAGCATAAAGTGGGTGGGTCTGTAAATGGGAGACTTGTAGGTATCCATGGAACCCATTCTCATTAGGGGTCGACCGATATGGGTTTTTCAGGGCCGATATCGATATCGATTATCGGTAATGAAAGACACCGATAACCGATATTTTGGAACCGATATATGTTTGCAGTAAAAATTTTAATCTTGGTGTCAAAATAGTGGAGACTTGGGCACATTATCAAGATAAAGCTGTGTACTTTAAACCAGTGGTTCTCAAATGGGGGTCCGCGGACCCCCAGGGGTCCGTGGCACTTTGCCAGGGGGTCCGCGAAAAGTTTTCACAATAAAAATATTAATAATATATATATATATATATTTTTTTTTTACAAAAGCTTCATAGTTCAACACAAATAGTTCATGCTTTAAATATAAAATGGTTTGGTTCATGGATTACATTCTAATCTAACAAACCTATAAATTTAAAAGTCAAGCACGTTACCCGTGGAAACAATTAATGACAGCTGTGCACCGGGTCCTTCTGAGCTGCGACACTGCTTACGACGTCAATCACAGAGCGCCCACAGCTGCTACTGTAGCTAGTAACGCATGTTATGAGATGATGAGGAGATTTTTAAAACGACCACTTGCTGCTACAAATGAAGTGGTTGAAAAACAAAAAGCAAAAATACGGAAGTACGATGAGGAGTATCTCCAATATGGATTTGTTGAAGTGGAAGGGAAGCCAAAATGCCTTATATGCCTGCAGTCTCTTGCCAATGAGGCAATGAAGCCTGCCAAATTGAGGAGGCACTTGGAGACCAAGCATCCAGATAACGTTAATAAAGACCGGTCTTTTTTTGAGAGGAAGGGCGAGGACTACCGTCATCAACAAAAACGGATGGTGAATGTTTCGTCTGTTCCTGCTAAAGCGCAGCGGGCCTCCTACCTGGTAGCGCAGCGGATTGCTAAGGCCAGGAATCCCCACACGATAGCCTGCCTGCTGCAGTGGACATGTGTGAGCTGATGGTGGGGAAAGATGCTGCTGCCAAACTGAAAAGTGTACCTCTGTCAAATGACACAATCAAACGACGAATTGAGCACATGTCTTTTGATATCAAGTCACAAATCCTGGAAAGATTGAGAATGTCTAAATTTGCGATTCAGTTGGATGAGTCCACTGATGTGGCCGGCTCGGCGCAGCTCATTGCCCTGGTTCGCTACCCGTGGGAAGGGAGGATTCAGGAAGATTTTTTATTTTGCAAAGAGTTGACCGGGTGAGCAACGGGAGAGGGCATTTTCAATGTACTGGATATGTTCATGGAGGATGGCAATCTGCATTGGGAGAACTGCATTGCAATTTGCACGGATGGGGCAGCTGCCATGACCGGTCGCAAGAGTGGCGTGGTTGCGCGTGCCAAGGAGCGCAATCCAAACATGATATCCACCCACTGCATGCTGCACAGACAGGCCCTGGCGTCAAAATCACTGAGTCCTGAGCTACACTCCGTTCTCAGCACGGTAGTGTCTGTGGTTAACCACATCAAAGCTAAGCCACTGCAGTCCCGTTTATTTGCCCAGCTCTGCAGGGAAATGGGCGCAGGGCAGGACACTCTGCTGTTCCATTCAGAGGTGCGTTGGCTCTCACGTGGAAAAGTGTTGCAGCGGGTTTATGAACTGCGATCAGAGGTGTGTGAATTCATCCAAAATGACAAGCCAACCACTGCAGCGTTCTTCTCGGACCCTGAATGGATCGCACAGCTCGCCTACCTCGCAGATATCTTCAATTCATTGAACGAACTCAGTTTGTCAGTTCAAGGCAGATATGCATCTATCCTGGAGGTAAGCGACAAAATCAAGGCTTTCTGTACAAAAACAGCAATCTGGAGAAGGCGGATGCAAATTGGCATTACTGACATGTTCCCCCAACTCACAGAGGTTTTGGACACAAACCAAATACCAGCTGAGATTGTGAAAAATACAATCGGTTCGCATCTGGCCTCCCTCACTGACTATTTCACTGACATCGACACCGATGCCTGGGACTGGGTGCGCGACCCCTTCGTTGCATACGCATCAGCGCGGGGTCTCAGTGGAAACGCAGAGGACGAGCTGCTGGAACTAGCATGCGACGGGGCGCTGAGAATCCGGTTCAGCCAAGGGGCGCATGTGGACTTTTGGCCTTCGGTTGAACAGGAGTATCCTGGACTCGTTGCCTTTGCCATGCAGGTGTTGCTGCCCTTTCCAACCACATACCTGTGCGAGTCATCATTCTCAGCACTGACCTCCATGAAGACCAAGTACAGGGCTCGGATGGAAGTGGAGAATGACCTACGTGTGTGCCTCTCATCTATTCCTCCAAGGGTGGACAAGTTGTGCAGCGATAGACGGGCACATACCTCACATTAATGGGTAAGAATGCTCCCCCCTCTCTTTCCCATCTCCTTTTATGCACAAATTACGCACTGGCGATCTCTCCTTTTATGCGCAAATTACGCATTGATGATGAACACATCTGTGTGTGTGCGCCCGCACATGTGTCTCACTCATTCTGTGCATGTGAGATGTCAGATGTTGCATTTATTTATTTATTTTATGTGTGTCTTCACAGAGAGAAGCAATCACAGAGAGAAGAAGATGTTTTTGAGAGATGAAATGGACTCCAAATTTACAATTTTCTCTTCAGTTCACCTTCAGTATTTTTGTTAAGTGTTATCTGCAGCAATTACATTGAATATTCTGTTGATTTTTTTTGTGTGTGTGTGTGTGTGTGTGTTGTGAAATGCATGTCAAATTAACAGTGTGTTGTGAAATGCATGTCAAATTAACAGTGTGTTCTGAAATGCATGTAAAATGAGAGTGTTGAGATGGTGCAATTATTTTTAATACATATTTAATGTTTCTAATAGTTCTCTTGTGTTGTTCTTTCACATAATATATATATATATATATATATATATATATATATATATATATATATATATATATATATATATATATATTGTGGCAACTCTGATTCAATCCAAGACACATAAAACAGTTTTAAACGCCGAAGCGTTGTTTTATTCACCCAAATGAAAACTCTTCCCTTATCGGGGTATGTCCATGAAATATATCTAACTAAAGTAGGCTGGGTTAGCCTGGGGCCAGTGAGGGGGTTTGCTCCCCACCACGTAGCCAGGGCTCCGTTCCTCGTTTAAGTGCTCCCGTAACGTGCCTGTGGACGAGAGGAGAGAGGGTCTGTCAGGCAACATCATTTTATGACCCGAGAATGTTTAGGGAGAGGAGTGGAAATCTGACTTACCGCCCGACAGCAAGGAGCGCTTCCACCTGGAGGAAAACCGGCCACACAGTGAGCTTCAGAGCGGCGTCTGTTTTTCTAGGGCCACTGAGTGGGGATCTGTTCCAGCCGGGCGCTCTGTTCCTAACAGCGCCCGGCTGCTAGCGGTCCCACTGATTCAGGACATAATTGGGGAAGTACCTATCAGTGATGACGCGTCCCAGACAGCGTTTCTGTTGGGATCCCCCTGCTCTGACGTCACTGTGGTGGCTGGCTGTCCTCCTGCTCTCACCTGTCAGGGGGTAGGCTGACGAGACTCCACACATCCTCCCCCTAAGCTCGCTGCCAGTGCGGGGAGCTTCACTTTCCCCTGCTTCATCTCGGCGTGACATGGCGTCTGCGTGTGGTATCTCTCTTCCTGGTTTGTGTTCCACTTTGAACTTATAGTTCTGAAGTTCCAAGAACCACCGCGTTACCCGCTCATTTTTATCCTTGTTCGTCGCCATCCATTTTAGGGGGGCGTGGTCCGTGATGAGGGTGAATACCCTGCCCCATAGGTAGTAGCGTAGGTAGTGAATGGCCCACTTCACCGCCAGGCATTCCTTCTCTACGGTTGAGTAGTTTCTCTCATGTTTAAGCAATTTTCTACTTATAAAGGTAACGGGGTGTTCATCCCCATCTATTACCTGCGCCAGCACTGCTCCTATTCCTGTTCCTGAGGCGTCTGTGTGTAGGATGAATGGCTTAGCGAAGTCTGGGGCTATCAGCACCGGCTCTCGGCAGAGCGCCTCCTTTAGGGCACAGAATGCGGCGTTTGTTTCCTCCGTCCATTTGACATGGTGGGGCAGCTTCTGGCGCGTTAAGTCATACAACGGGGCTGCTATGGTGGCAAAATTTTTTACAAATTTTAAATAATATGCAATCAGGCCCAGGAAGGATTTTACTTGTTTTTTCGTCCTGGGCTGGGGCCAATTTTGTATCCTCTCCACTTTGGTTATTTGGGGTTTTACGCACCCCCGGCCTATGGTGTATCCCAGGTAGTTTGTCTCTGTCCATGCCAATTTACATTTCTTGGCGTTGGCGGTGAGTCCGGCTCGGCGGAGGGCTCCCAGCACCGCTTCCAGCTGTGTCATATGCTGCTCCCAGCTGCTGCTGTGTATGACGATATCGTCTAGATATGCCGCCGCATAAGCGCGATGGGGCCGGAGGACTCTGTCCATCAGTCGCTGAAATGTGGCCGGGGCGCCGTGTACTCCAAAGGGGAGGACGCGGTATTGAAATAGGCCGTCGGGGGTCGCGAATGCGGTTTTGGCCCTCGCCCGTCTGGTTAGGGGTACCTGCCAATAGCCTTTGGTGAGGTCCAGGGTGCTCACGAATCGAGCGGGCCCCAGCCGCTCGATTAATTCATCTACCCTTGGCATCGGGTATGCGTCAAAAGTGGATATTTCATTCAGTTTTCTAAAATCATTGCAAAACCGAAGCGTCCCGTCTGGCTTCGGCACAATGACAATGGGGCTGGACCAGGGGCTGTGGGACTCTTCTATTACGCCCAACTCGAGCATTTTCTTCACTTCGCCCCGGATGGCTTCTCTCCGGGCCTCGGGGATGCGGTAGGGCCGCTGTCGCACCACTTTTCCCGGCGTCGTCTCAATGTCGTGTTGGATAGCGTGTGTCCGTCCTGGCAGCTCGGAGAAAACATCATGACTCCTTCCTAGGAGTTCCTTGAGATCTTGTAGTTGCTCTGGCCCCAGGTCCTGTCCGATGTCCACGGGGATCGTCTGCGGTGGCCTGGGTTGTGCGAGGGTGAGGAGGGCTAGGGGGCCGGGTCTCTCGGCGTCGTGCCATGGCTTCAGAATGTTTATGTGGTATATCTGGTGGCCTTTCCTCCTCCCCGGCTGACAGACCCGGTAATTCACTGGCCCGACCTTCTCGGTTACTTCAAATGGTCCCTGCCATTTTGCCAGGAATTTGCAGTCATGGCTGGGCACCAGCACCAGGACCTTCTCTCCTACCTGGAACTGCCGGGGTTTGGCTCCCCTGTTATAGGTGCGCGCCTGGGCTGCCTGGGCTTCCTCCATGTGACTCCGTACCAGTGGCCAGACCTTTTTGGCTCTCTCCTGGAGCCGCTCCACATGTTCGATAACATTCCGGAGGGGGGAGGGCTGGCTTTCCCAGGCCTCCTTGGCCAGGTCGAGTAGGCCACGGGGGTTTCGGCCGTAGAGGAGTTCGAACGGTGAGTATCCGGTGGAGGCCTGTGGCACCTCCCGTATGGCGAACAGCACGTATGGGAGGAGTTGGTCCCAATCTTTTCCGTCCACGTCAATCAGCTTTTTTAGCATCTTTTTCAGTGTTTGGTTGAATCTCTCGACAAGTCCATCGGTCTGGGGGTGATAAACAGAAGTTCTGATACGGGTGATTTTCAGCCATTTGTATAACGCCGTCATTACTCTGGACATAAAACAGGACCCTTGGTCTGTGAGTACCTGCTCCGCTATTCCCACTCTGCTAAATAGCAGGAACAGTTCTCGAGCGACATTTTTGGCATTAGCGGTGCGTAAAGGTATTGCCTCAGGGTAACGAGTAGCATAATCCACTATTACCAGTATGTATCGGTGTCCTCGGCTGGACTTCGGGAGAGGCCCCACGATATCCATGGCCAGCCTGGAGAACGGGACCTCGATGATTGGCAGTGGAATCAGTGGGTTCCGGTACATTGGCCGGGGTGCCGTTTTCTGGCACTCGCCACAACAACGACAGAACAGTTCAATGGCTTTCTTTATGCCGGGCCAATAGAATCTGCGTAGCACTCTATCATACGTTTTTTGGACCCCTAAGTGGGCCCCCAGTTGGTGAGTGTGGGCCAAATACAACACTCTGGATACGTATGTTTTTGGTACTAACAATTGTTCTATTAAATCCCCCCCCGGAGTTTTGGCGACTCGATATAACAACCCATGTTTAACAATAAACTGTGGAAAGTTTTGTCTCACCCCGGAACAGTGCTGGCCATCGATGCCAGCGACGGCGCGGCGGCCGGCTTCCAAATTCGGATCGGCCCACTGGGCCGAGGCAAACTCTCCGCGGCCCGGAGGTCCAGGGTCGTCCGGGAGCGGAAACTCCGCGAAAGGGTCCTCGTCGAGAGGAGGCGTGTCCGACTCGGCTGGCCGGGTTGGACCGTCTTCCGCGGCTGATGTTGCGGACTGCGGTCCGTCTGATCCCGGCCGGAAGGCTGGGCAGGCCAGGCGCGGCCGGGCCATCCTTTTTCCCCTCGGTTTCTCTCGTCGGGGCTTCTCCGGCCGACGACCGTGACTCCAGTACCGGCTGAATAGGGGGCAGTCGGTGCCTATCAGGAGCGGGACCGGGAGGTTGGGCACCACGCCGGCGGCTACTTTTACGTCGCCTTTCGGGGTCTGGACCCGTATATAACTGACCGGATAGCTCTTCACGTCCCCGTGGACGCACGTCACCGGCATTGTCTCTGTAGTGAGGACCTCCACGAGGTCAGCCCGCACGAGCGTCACCACACTACCGGAGTCTAGGAGGGCGTGGGTGTCGATGCGGCCCACCCGGACCGGCAGTGTCGCCTGCTGGCGAGGGGCTCCTCCGGTGTGGAGGGAGGGCCGTGGTTCGTCTCCGGCGGCGGAAGGCATCGACACATCCCGGTCGGGGCAGGACCAGGAGAGGTGGTCCTCTTGTCCGCAGACATAGCACCTCCTCAGCTGCCGACTCACTCGGTCGGCCTGGGCACGAGGGTCCCTCTGGGTCGGGGGCTGTAGCGGCGGTGGCCGGCGTCGGCTGTCTCGGCTGGGTCTGTCGGCTATGGCGGGCTTTCGGCGGGGCTCGTTCTGCGTGTGGCGCATCATGTCGGCGCTGACTTGGTGGTTCTCTAGCAAGGCCACCAATGCGTTCAGCGATGAGGGGCTCACCTGGGCAGCATATTTTCGGGCGTCGGGCGGCAAGGAGCGGATACATCTGTCTATTACGAGGCGTTCTATCCACGGGGGCTCCCCGGTGGAGGTGAGCCAACTCTGGGTGAGCCTCAGCAAATCGGCGACTTGGGAGCGGGGCGGTTGGTCCGGGGTGTACCTCCAGCCATGGTACCTTTGTGCGCGAGCAGGAAGGCTGTAGCCGTAACTGGCGAGGATGGCGGTGCGCAGCTTCACAAAGTCGCGGGCCTCTCCCATGGACATGTCCCGGCAAACCCTCTGTGCCTGGCCCGTGAGGAAGGGCGCGATGATGCCTCCCCAGTGGGCTGCGGGCCATCCCTCTCGCACCGCCGTTCTTTCGAAGAGCTCCATGTATGCCTCGATATCATCGTCGGGGGTCTGCTTAGTGAGGACATCTCCTGGAGCCCGGGAAGTCGAGCCGTCTTTCTCTATTTTTTTTATCAGTTCGTGTACTGCCTGCTGTAGGTCAGTTTGGCTTTGGATTAGGGCCACCAGAGCCTGTGCTTGCTCCATGGTGCGTGCGGTTGGCGTTGAATCAGAGTGCCTGCATTCTCCACCACTTGTGGCAACTCTGATTCAATCCAAGACACATAAAACAGTTTTAAACGCCGAAGCGTTGTTTTATTCACCCAAATGAAAACTCTTCCCTTATCGGGGTATGTCCATGAAATATATCTAACTAAAGTAGGCTGGGTTAGCCTGGGGCCAGTGAGGGGGTTTGCTCCCCACCACGTAGCCAGGGCTCCGTTCCTCGTTTAAGTGCTCCCGTAACGTGCCTGTGGACGAGAGGAGAGAGGGTCTGTCAGGCAACATCATTTTATGACCCGAGAATGTTTAGGGAGAGGAGTGGAAATCTGACTTACCGCCCGACAGCAAGGAGCGCTTCCACCTGGAGGAAAACCGGCCACACAGTGAGCTTCAGAGCGGCGTCTGTTTTTCTAGGGCCACTGAGTGGGGATCTGTTCCAGCCGGGCGCTCTGTTCCTAACAGCGCCCGGCTGCTAGCGGTCCCACTGATTCAGGACATAATTGGGGAAGTACCTATCAGTGATGACGCGTCCCAGACAGCGTTTCTGTTGGGATCCCCCTGCTCTGACGTCACTGTGGTGGCTGGCTGTCCTCCTGCTCTCACCTGTCAGGGGGTAGGCTGACGAGACTCCACAATATATATATATATATATATATATAATTCCAAGGAACATACATGTCAATTAATCTTTTATTTATATAGTGAAAAATCACAAATCAGAATGAGGGGGTCCCCGGTAGATTTTCTATCTTGTAAGGGGTCCTTGGCTGAAACACATTTGAGAACCTCTGTGCTAGATTGCTGATGCCATTATTTCCTTGGCTAGGAGATGTTTGGTGATATTGTGACCTTCTTCTTGGCTGTGGTGTAGCTTGAATATCACCACTGTTAGCCATGGCATCTTGCAGCAGTGGAACAGAGGGGGTATCTATAGCAGATTCTACTGTAGAGATAGGCCTTGTTGTGCTTTTACGTACTGTACTCGTTTTCTGAGTAGCCAGTTGGCTTAAGACTGGAGGTTGTTTTGGAGCATTTTTGAATGAATAGAGTAATGCATGAGCTTGTGCATACACATCTTTCCCATCAACATCAAAATGGTCCTTAATCTGTACACGCTCCCTTTGTTCCTCCAAATATTCATTCATCCCATCTCTTGTTTGAGGCATACGTACACCAGTAATTGAGGCACCCTCATATTCATTAAGGATGCTCAGCTTAGCAGTATTGGCTGCTATGTCCGTTTCCAACTCCAGTTGCTCTTTCCTTGCTTTGATAAGAGCTTCCTCATTTTCAAGCTCCTGCTTTCTTTTGAGTCTGGCAGCTCGTGTCATCAACTCTGCTTGTTGGGTTTCCAGTTTTAGCTTTGCTGAGGAAATAGAAGACTTAGATGATGCTCTAGATGTCCTTTGTGAGCGAACAGTTTTCACATTGGAGATAATGTCCTGAGGGTTAACTCCATCAATCATTATGCCATCCTCTTCAGTTACTGTTGCACCTTTAATCAATTTTCCCACCTCTTTTACAAAGTCATAATATGATTCCATTTACCATTCATTTTGATCCTTTTCTGCATCCTCAGTAGACATCAAAGCATGTACAGATCCATTTAATTCCTCCATTTCTGTAGAGAGCTTTAAAAACTCCACTTCAACTTTTGATTTGACCATTTCAATATTGCACACATTTTCCATAATTTTTAATATTTCATTTTTCTTTCTGGTCAACAATCCCAACTTTGATCTTCTTAATGTTTTCAGCTGTTTAAGCTTATCAATCAGTGCAATGTCAATTTCACCTTCACCAGTTTCCAATCCCTCCTCCATTTCTGCCATTATTCAAGCAAACACCACAAGGAAGAACAATTATATCATTTTTATTTCACTTGAATTGCTTTGTGAGCTCCGGTTTCCCAAAAATAATTTCTCCAAGACGCACTTTAATGAGGCGGACCAGTTCCATTTGCGTCTATTACAGCGTTCATTTCAGTGACGTATTGCGCAGGCGTGTCCATGTGAGCTTTGTTTCATTCATCAATCCGATCACAAACAGATGACGGTGCGCGTAGTAAAACTGCGGTATGCATTAAATCATCATCACTGACACGGACTGTGGAAATACAGATCGGGTCTTTTCCCAGCATCAAAATCACATCCAAAGTGTAGCGTCCGACTGCGCTGTGAGCCGCGCCCGGCTTAACACATGCAGTTAAGTTTTAGACTAATAAAAGAGCAATCCTTTCCTTTCTTCATACGGTTCTTACATTTTGCTCAGTACGGTTCCCAGGCAAACCTCCTTGATTGACGCGCTCAAAGCGCACTCCAGTAATGGCAATGACAACTTTTGCTTGATTCAGTTCCAATTTATTTCCAATGTCTTTCTTAAATTGGTCTTAGCAGAGAGTGGAGTGATTGGCAGTGGTGCGGCAGCGGAAGGTAGGTAGATGAAGTACAAAACAAAATAATACATTTAAATCAATGGACAGCGCTTAGAAGCGGTCTAAAACTATATAGCTGCCTGCCTGGTGAACCCTGCCCGGCCTAATAGATTATCCTGATATAGACAAGGTGCTGCAGTCACCTGCCTAACAAGGGGCGGGGGTGCCAATTGCCAAACCACACCACAGCCAATCCCTTCAGCAATCGGCATGCATAAATCTCCATAATCAACATCAACAATAATCAATCAATCAGAATCATCATAATTAGTAGTAGTCAAGAACACAACTCATAATACATACTGTAGCAACAATACTTCATATTTCATATTGCATAATTTCTTAATTAATGTTAATTTCATAGTAAACAAAATAAAAATATCAAAATATTCAATAAATGTTAACTCAAATATTTGGCGCCAACACCATGTCTTGCCATTTCCTTTATGCAGCTCACTCACAGGCACTGGCTCAGCATAGCCTTTCTCAATCATGTCTTCTAGGAAGGCTGTGTATTCCTCCTTGTACTGTGGGCTCCTCAAGAACTTCCTTTTCAAATTCAGAAGACGCTGTTCAGCTACTTGTCGATTGTTAGGAAAAGTGACATCATGTCTGAATGGTAAGCTGAGAGTGTAGTGACCATTCTTAAGCACAGCTGAGTCATCAACAATCCTCATGAATCGTTTGTCTTCCAGAGAGAACTCTTTAGTTTCCTCATAAGACTTCTCATTAAAATCAGTGTTATACTGTTCGACAAGCAAGTCTTGTAGCTTCACTACTGAGGTCCTGTTGACAGTGATAGGAATTTGTTTATCACCACCCACTTTCAATGGACCATTGACAACCCAGCCTAGGAGGGTTCTCACTGCATATGGCCCATCTCCTTGACTATTAATGACCTCCCAGGGCTCCATTCATTTGGGTGCATTTGTTCCAATCAACATTCCTATATCGCTGTTTATTTCCGGAAGTTTCACCTTTTTTAGATACTCCCACTTCAGTAGGTCCTTTTCGCTGGGTATGTTCTCTTTAGTCACAGGTATGGATTGCTGTGTGAATGCCTCTGGTAGTGGAATGAATGTCTGGCTGTCTATTCCACTCACCTCCAAATTTGCAACAAGTGAACAGTGAACAGGCTTCTCTTGACCCATGGTACGTAATAGGATTTTTGTTTTCCTATTTTCAGTGCCCAGTTGTTGAGCGAGCTTCTCAGTACAGAAGGTGGCATTGCTACCCTGGTCAAGAAAAGCATAAGTCTTTACAACTTTGTTTCCCTTAGTTGACTTGACTTGAATAGGTACAATAGCTAACACACACTCTTCTCCGGCCCCAGTAGACGTGTTGAATGAGACAACAGCATTGCCTGTTGCTTTCTCTTCTGTGTGTTTTGTTCCTGTTCTGATTGCATTCTCATTTGTGACCTTGTGAAGTACAGTGGGATGTGTTTGATTACACACTGTACATGTGAGGCGTTTTGTACAAGTCTTACTCATGTGTCCTTTGTTTAAACAACCGAAACAGATTCCTTTTGCCATAAGAAAGCTGATCTTTTCTTTCTGCAGCTTCTTCTGAAGTGAAGGACATCTCTCCAGGTTGTGCTCCTGGCTGCAAAATAGACACATTGAATTAGTGAGCTCTGTGATGTTCAAATGAGGCTTGTGTTGTTTAACTGGTCCTGAATTCAACACTGGCACAACACTGGAGGCATAGCTGCTGGGTTTGGGTCTTTTCTGTATGTTACCACTCTTGCTTGCACTTTCACTTCGGTGGTCTTGAATATTTCCAAACACAGGATCAGTTGTGATCTTGACCTGTTTTTGGATTAACCTTACAAGATCAGTAAACTTTGCTCTACTGTTGCGTTGCTCTTGTATGTCACAGGCATGAGACCTCCATCTTTCTCTTAATTTAAATGGAAGCTTTGAAATTAGAATTCTCATATTTGAGGCCAAATCCAGCTCTTCCATATATTCCATTTCCTCCATTACATTACGGCATCCGACAAGAAATAAGGAAAAAGCTTGTAGGGCCTTGGAATCTTCTGCTTTAATACTAGGCCAGCCCAGGGCCTTCTCCATGAATGCAGAGGAGATCAGATACTCATTGCCAAAGTTTTCTTGGAGCAGATTTCTAGCTCTTCGGTAACCTTTGTCGGCATCCATATGTTGGCAGCTTCTGACCAAGTCTTGAGGTTGCCCTCTAGTATATTGTTCGAGATAATAAAGCCGATCTCTCTTGTCCTGTGTTTTGCTATATTGTGCTCAAATGCACTAATAAAGGATGTACTGCATTGGATCTCCATTAAACAGTGGGATGTCCTTTATAGGCAGAGAGAGGTGTTGCTGTTTTATCAACATGCCTGTGATTTCATTTTGTTTCTGTAGGATGTCATGAAGGTCATGATCCTGCCGAGTGACATTCCTGGTGTGATCACTCCTCTGTGAGGCTTGTGAGACAGGCGATGACCTGTTTGGTGGTAGTTGTGGATAAAACACAGGCAGACTTGAGTCAAAACCACCAAGCACTCCACTCACTGTATTCATTCCTTGTTGCTCTGTGTCAACATTGCTTCTCTCTGCCGTGTTAGATGCAATGAGTGGTGGTCGGCTTACAAACTGATCTTTTTGCCGCACATCCTGCACCTTACGGCACGTTCACACACATGCCTAGAGCGACGCTTTAAGCAACGCCTAAGCAACGCCTAAAATTTAGGCGTCCTTGTTAACACATTGACTGCCAGCCTTTTTTCAATGTTGTAGGTAGGTTCTGCCAGTTTTTTTTTTGAGGATTCTAGGCTCATTTTACAAGAGCCGAGGATTCTTTTCTGTTAGGACTTCGTGAACACCAATCATCTAAAAAGAACTAATAGAATGTGTGCTTTCTCTGTCTAAAAGAGTTAGTTTGTAGAGTTAGTAGTTATGTAAGCATTAGCAATTGAATACAGCATGGTTTCAGCGTCAGAAAAAATATTCAGAGATAAACGGCTTTTTGTGAAATTCGATAGAACAGTCACTTTAACCATTCATTTTTGGCATCAGTAAGACCTAAACAATAGTTTTGAACAGTAATTTCCTCTATAACAGCAGGAAACTCCCCTCTCCTCAACTCCTCCCTCCGTGGGCGTTCTTCTTGGCTGCAGCGCCGTGTCACAAGCACTTTCCTACCTGTGCAAATGCACTTTCTCATACTCTCGACCTCTCAAATAAATTTCTGAATAGAAATTAAATTACTCTAAATTAGAGCGAAAAAGAAACAAAAAAGAATGGGTTGAAAATCCCATTCTAAAAGCCTTTTATGGCTGTTTCCAATTTGGTGCTATTTTGCAAGGCAAAATGGCCTGCTGCACCACAAGCTTGTCACCAGTCTCACTGCCCCGCTGCCGCTGTGCGGCTGTGCCTGGCTGTGCCTGTCTGCGTGGCCGCTCCCCGAGGAAGCCCGGCTGGACTCGCCCGCCTCCCGGAGCCCTGGCCGAGAGCTCCGATGAAGCCCCTGCGACTCTGGTCATATTTACGCTGCGTGCCTCAAAGTGTGCTCCATCCGCAATCCACCATGCAAGTTTGCAATCCCGCACCGCCAGCAATCAGCGCGAAAACGAAAGCGCCTCCGCCAATCCATTTTAATGAGAATGGAAATGGATCACACTGCTTTTTGCTTGCCTTCCTACTTCCTTGTCGCCACTTAGTGGGTCGGTGGAATGGGTTGTACACGTTGTACACGTCCAATACTTATATAAGAGATGTAAAAGGGTTAGATGCACAACCCACCGTCAAAAAAAAAAAATCGATGCCAACGACGTGTTAACACGTCGCTGGCAGTCAACAGCTGGATTCTGAAAACGTGTTAACACGTCGTTGGCAGTGAACGTGTTAACACATTCACTGCCAGCCGTTTTTCAAAACTGTAGTTAGCTTCTGCCAGAGGTTTTTTTTGAGGATTCTGGCTCATCTTTCAAGAGCCGAGGATTCGTTTCTGTTAGGATTTTGTGAACACACAATATCTCAAAAGAACTAATAGAATGTGTGCTTTCTCTGTCTAAAAGAGTTAGTTTGTAGAGTTAGTAGTTATGTAAGCATTAGCAGTTGAATACAGCATGGTTTCAGCGTCTGTAAATTTATTCTGAGATAAACGGCTTTTTGTGAAATTCGATAGAACAGTCACTTTAACCATTCATTTTTGGCATCAGTAAGACGTCAGACATCTAAACAATAGTTTTGAACAGTAATTTCCTCCATAACAGCAGGAAACACCCCTTTCCTTCAAACTCCTCCCTCCGTGTGTGTTCTTCTTGGCTGCAGCGAGCGTGTCACAAGCTCGTTGCTGCTGCTGCTGTAACCTCGCGTCACCAGCTCACTGCTTTGCTGCTGCTGTGCCTGTCTGGCGGCCGCTGGGCAAGTCTGGATGGATGGGCTTGCTCGTTTCTTGGGGTTCTGAGAGCTTTGATGAAGCTTTTGCGATTCTGGTCTTATTTATGCTGCGTGTTTCAAAGTGTGTTCCACCCGTAATCTATTATGCAAATTTGCAAAACCCCACCGCCAGCTCCCAAGCGCGAAAGCGTTTTCGCCAATCCATTTTCATGAGAATGGCTTCCTGACACTGCTTTTTGCTTGCCTTCCTCTAGAATGGAGAGCACTGTCGCCACTTAGTGGGTCGGTGGAATGGGTTGAACACGTTCGGTCTCTCCAATATTTTTATAGGAGACGTGGGGGGCATTGATCCACGTAGCACCGTCAAAATTTTTTTTTTTTTTTTTTTGACGTCTTAACACATTGACTGCCAGCCGTTTTTTTCTTGCTGTAGGTAGCTTCTGCCAAGCCGTTTTTTGAGGATTGTGGCTCATTTTACAAGCGCCGAGGATTATTTTCTGCTTGGAGTTTGTGAACATACAATATCTCAAAAGTACTAATAGAATGTGTACTTTCTCTGTCTAAAAGAGTTAGTTTGTAGAGTTAGTAGTTATGTAAGCATTAGCAGTTGAATACAGCATGGTTTTAGCATCAGAAAAAATATTCAGAGATAAACGGCTTTTTGTGAAATTCGATAGAGCTGTCACTTTAACCATTCATTTTTGGCTCTCTCTCTCTCTCTCTCTCCCTCCCCCTCTCGCTCTCTCTCTCTCTCTCTCTCTCTCTCCCTTCCCCTCGCTCTCCCTCCCTCTCTCTCTCTCTCTCTCTCTCTCCCTCCGCACTAGGTTTAATCCTAGTGAGAGGGGGAGAGGGAGAGAGAGAGAGAGAGAGAGAGAGGGAGGGAGAGAGAGAGAGCGAGAGAGAGAGAGAGAGAGAGAGGGAGAGAGCGAGAGGCAGAGTTGCTTCAACTCCTCCCTCTTCCTGGCTGCAGCGGCTGTCACAGTCTCAGTGCTTTTGCTGCTCTCCTGTGCCTGTCTGCAGGCTGCTGTTTGAGGAAGTCGGCATGGACTCGCTCGCTTCTTGGGAGTTTTGGTTGAGAGAAGCTTTTGCGATTCTGGTCATATTTATGCTGCGTGTTTCAAAGTGTGTTCCACCTGTAATGTATTATGTAAATTTGCAATCCCGCATCGCCAGCAATCAGCGCGAAAACGAGAGCGTTTTCCCCCAACCATTTTCATGAGAATGTAATACTGTAAAATCGCCTCGCCATTTCCTTGAATGGCTTGCTCCCTTTTTCTTTGATTTCGCTCGTCTGGGGGAGCACTGTCAACACTTAGTGGGTCGGTAAAATAGATTATACACATTCAATACCTCCAATAATTGTATATGAGACGTAAAAGGGATTGATCAACGCCCCACCGTCAAAAAAAAAAAAATGATTTTTTTGACGTATCCATACGTCGCTGGCAGTCAACGGTTGGATTCTGCTTGACGTATCAGTACGTCGTTGGCAGTTAACGTGTTAACTCGTCATTGGCAGTGAACCGTTGGAATTTTTTTGACGAGTCAACTCGCCATTGGCAGTGAACGTGTTAACAGATGAGAGCGTTCACACATAGCGCTGCCACGCTGCGCTGAAGCCACGCTCGCGCTGCGCTGCATTTATCGTTTAGGCGTCTGATCTATTTTTCAGCGTCTAGGCGCGCTGAACTGTCAAGCTGGCTGTTGTTTCTGACGGACTTGGGCCATATTTTCTACCGAGTTTGCCCAAAAGGGAGGGTGGAGCGTGAATTAACGAGTGCATAGTAGGAGAGCTGTCCTTCATGTGTTCCTCTATTAACGTCTTTTCTGTCAGATGTATATATACCCCCCCTGTCTCAATGCATGTATCACTCATGGTGTTGATGACTCATAGTCACATGATTACCCGAGGGAAAATAACAATTACAGCCGGCCAGGAAATAGACAGACATCGTCACTTGCACATTACAATAAAAAAGAGGTTTATGTTACTCACCCATGCTATAAATCAGATCTGAAAAGTGTAAAAAACCACTGCTCATGTGATCAGCGTAGCGCAGAGCGGGGCTTCAGTGTGGCGTCCTGTGTGAACGCAAATAGGCGCCTAGCGTGCATGAAGCAATGCCTATATGCCTAGGCGTAGCTTAAAGCGTTGCTTAAAGCGTCGCTCTAGGCGTATGTGTAAACCCGCCGTTAGTGTCCTTTTTGCCATCAAACTGGACACCAGCTCCTTCAAATTCTCCTCTCATTTCTTTAAAATATGTCATCCATGCCAGTGTCAGTGTCAGCATCCCTCAACACAGAGAGCTTTGCAGTAGTGGCAGCAAGTTGTGATTTAAGTTCAAGAGTTTCTCTCCTTTTTCGTATTTGCTCCATTTTTGTATTCAACATTTCCTCCTCTTCCTCTAAAGCATGTTTTTCTGCTAAAGGTGCCATTTGAGCAATGATGCCTTTTCAGCTTCAGCACAGACACGGGCAGAAGATGTTTTAGACACACATGATGAAACACTGTCACCCACATCTTCAGTCTCAAGCTCAGTCTCAGCTCGTCTTGACTTTAATGCTTTATCTGCACCAGCCATCCATTTGCGTGCTTGTGACATAAATTGCATGATGTGTTGCATATTTGGTTCATACCAGCTTGCTTCATCCTGTTTTGCATCCTCCTCAGACATCCAACTGTGCAGCTGCTCATGCAGTTTCCTGAAATCAGTCAATTGCTCATTGTACTGGTCAAAATGTTGCGTGACCTCTGGCAGATTTTTATTATCACTCAGGAGTTCATTGATTGTATTCATTTTACGAGTGAGGTGACCAAGCATTGCTTTTCTGGATCCATACATTTTGGTAACCTGTTCCTCAGGCTCCAAGGCCTTTCCTTTTGGGCCTTCCTTTTCCTTTTCAGATTCCATACTCTCAGTGTTTGCTTTACGCTGCTTAAGCTTAGCCCCTCCAGAATCCTCTTCACTCATGTTATACGAATGTCAATCAAACACAATTTATCAACAGAGAGCACACTTGCATTGTGTTACATCATAGATGTTCCGTGTCCATTTTCCAGTTAGCGCATAGCATCCAGAAACATCCTGTTTACATTTATTTTGTTCATTTCAGTTCCATTTTACTTTACCACTTTAAGTTGCACTTGCTATGGTTTTTGTTCATCCTGTTGTCTTTCCACTCCAAACAATCCAGAGAAGAAAAAGAAGGAATCCACCTGTCCATTTGTCCCAGCAATTCCTTGACTTTGGCGAGTCTTTTGACTTAATGTAGTGGCTTCGTGTCCTTGATTCAAAAGTTCCTTAGCCACAGTGGGCAGTGACTGGCAATAATCCAAACGCACACAAAAGATCAATGTCCAAAAGATTGTTTTCTTGTCAAAATGAATGGGTATTTATTTTTCCTTTTACATCTCCATTCTTCTGTCATCAACACAAAACTTAGATACTTTAAATAAACTTTAAACAAACTAAGAAAGCTGATAAACCTTAATTGGCATGAACAAAAGGAAAACCATGATCTTCAGCATGGTCAAAAGACTGTTTTCCCTGCCGGCCACTCCCCTCACCTGCCAGGCTTACCTGAGGCCTTTATGTTTTTCCTCCTGCCAGCAGGTGGGGTAATTCACAGTAACATTAACCCAACAGTAAATTATACATTTTCCTCAGTTTTTGGCTCATACACTTGTCGTTACTTTAAATGGCAGTAAAACGCCACTGAATGACCAAATTGATTTAACTTTTAACCATTTCGATTTCCACTTTCCATACGGACCCCCAGCATTGGTTAGTTGTTTATAACGTGACTATATTTATAACGTTTATAACGTACTCCGGTTTCCAGTTTATAACTCGGGTCTACAGCCTGAGTGCTGAGGGGTTGTAGCTATTGCACACAGATTCAGCCCTCATTCAGCCCCGCAAACCGGAGTACATTATAACGTTATAAATATAGTCACGACGTTAACAACTAACCAATGCTGGGGGTCCGTATGGAAAGTGGAAATCGAAATGGTTAAAAGTTAAATCAATTTGGTCATTCAGTGGCGTTTTACTGCCATTTAAAGTAACGACAAGTAACAGTTAGCCGCTAACATTAGCGCTTACCCATCAGCGCAGCGTCATTTGATGTCAGCACACTCTTCTAAACAGGTCATGTGCCGCATTCCAGTGGGCAATCCCATGCTTTCACATGGACGCAGACGTAATAGCCCTGATGGTGCAGTAGTCCACTCTAAAACCAGGCAGTTAAGACCAGTTGGTGCAAGCCCCAGATGTTGGGTGTGGATGCTACAGACACAGTCTTGTGTCTGGATGATGTGTGACCATCTTACATGGAGCATTTTGTCTTTCTCCAAAATTAAGAGCACTGTTACTGAAAATTGCACACCATTGTACTGTAAGATGATGATTTTATGTTGGACTGCTGCTAAACTCAGTTGACATTGCACAAGGTTTTTGGTATTCCTCCTGAAAGTGACTTGAATTTTATTTATTCTACTATTTTATTTTGAATTGCACTATATTCATTTTATTTGAGGACAAGCTCTTGCTTTAATTTTATTTGAGAGATGTTATGTTGGACTGTTAAAGAGAATGAGATGGTTAAATAAAATACTGAAATTGAGAAGTTTTTGGTTATTTATTTGTTTTGGGTAAATTTTTTGTTATATAATAAAAAAATTAAATAAAAAATAATCGTTAGATTAACTCATTAAGTGCCATAGACGACCTAACTCGTCTTACATAATCCAGCGCTTGAGTGCCAAGGACGAGCTAACTCGTCTTACATAAACATTTTTTTTTTTTGACGGTGGGACATCAATCAACCCCTTTTACATCTTCGAGATAACTATTGGAGCAAGATAATGTGTGTAATCTATTTTACCGACCACTAAGTGGCGACAGAGACAGAGAGAAGCCACAGCCACGGACCCGTGGACCAAAAGCAGCCTCCTCCCGCGGAAATGGCTTGGCGATTTTACAGTCAGAAGCCCGGAGACACACACACAGAACGGACAGAGATCCCCTGCCCCCAGAGCCGCGGAGCAACGCGCGAACACACACACACACACACACACACACACACACACACACACACACACACACACACACCGCGGGAGCAAGCCATTCAAGGAAATGGCGAGGCGATTTGACAGTAATCCATTTCAGACTCGTCTTGCCCGAGAGCGGCCGCACGCAGACAGGCAGGCAGGCAGCAGCAACCCGCTTCTGACACGCCCGCTGTTAGAGCCAGGAGGAAGGAGGAGAAGACACACGGAGGGAGGAGTTTGAATGAGAGGGGTGTTTCCTGTTGTTATGGAGGAAATTACTGTTCAAAACTATTGTTTAGAATGTCTGACGGTCTTACTGATGCCAAAAATGAATGGTTAAAGTGACTGTTTCACAAAAAGCCATTTATCTCTGAATAAATTTCCAGACGCTGAAACCATGCTGTACTCAACGGCTAATATCTACATAACTACTAACTCTGCAAACTAACTCTTTTAGACAGAGAAAGCACACATTCTATTAGTTATTTTTAGATGATTGGTGTTCATGAATTCTTAACAGAAAAGAATCCTCGGCTGTTCTAAAATGAGCCAGAATCGTCAAAAACACCCCTGGCACAACTTACCTACAGGAATGAAAACATGGCTGGCACTCAATGTGTTAATCGACTAATCGAAAAAATAATCGTTAGATTAATCGATAAGAAAATAATCGTTTGGGACAGCCTTAAAATCCACCAAAGGAAAGAACCTTGTTAACATCTGTTTTACCTAATGAGATATTGTTTCCAGTCTGTTCATCTCACTTCAACCATTTTTATTGCAAAATGGGATTTTCAAGCAGACAGACTGACCAACACTGTCATAAAAACCTGACATACTGTAAATGTTCCATCTACCTGACAATTTCTATAATAAAAAATATCACGATATCAGCATTCGTGCGATACGATATATTGGCACAAAAAATATCACGATGTGCCTGTGTCCAGACCTTGGAATCTGTTTTTGCTGCTTTTGGTCTGGCATCGTGATAATATGCTAATTCCTTTAGCCAATCTGTGTCAATAAACAGCACAACGGCTGGACTAAGCCATTGTTGTCAAGCGGTTGTCGAGTGCACCGAGGAGTAACGTTCTTAACAAGAATTACTTTGAAATCTGAACTGCACACTGCTCGGAAGTCATTTATTTAAAGGAGAGATGTGTTGTTGTAGCAAGATTCAAGCCGATACTTGGTCTCTAGTGATTGGTTAGTTAAAATGGAATTCCCCCGGGGAATTCCTCTAATAGAAATGTGTTAAACAGGGGACAATCTCAGACTAGAAGATGGAAATGAGTGTAATGACTTGACAATCCAGTCTGATATCAGGCTATATCAGGATACGATGCTATATCGACACCCCCCCCCCCACACACACACACACACACCCCTATAGAGCAAACCACTTTAACCTTCTAAACCTCAAGTTTTCATAGCCCACATCCTGTATCTCACCGACACAAAAATATTCCTGTATGTTTTAGCAGCACATAAGGCTGGGGAACTCCTGGACCATCAGCACCTAAGCTGCCCAGGTCGCTGTCTTCTCTCCATACTTCTTCTCCCTGTACATCAGGGGTACTCAATACATTGATCACGATCTACCAGTAGATCGCAAAGTCCGTGCTGGTAAATCGCCTTCTTATTCATAACAATATATTTAAAAGGGAGAGAGAGACGCGAGGTGCGCGTCCGCGTGACCGGTAACTACAAGTCCGTAGCTGTCAGCGGACGCGAAGCACAGACAGTAGGCTATCAGTCCCGAGAGGACACACACACGGGACAGCTGAGGACACTATGGACGAGTGTTGTTCTGTCTATACTCGTTTCTGGAGTTGCGAGGACGTGTAAAGAGAGAGGGAGCGAGGGAGAGACAGAGAAGCAAACGAAGTGCACATCTCAAAAGCAGGTAAACCACTGTGGGATTAGTGCAGTTGCTAAAAGGAGGAGAGAGCTATATGAGTGCTTGAGCAGAAGTACGAAAACGAAGCTAGCTTTAGTTTGGATATTCGACGGACATTCACAGTGAATGTCTGTTCAATATACGACCTAACACTAACTTCACCGTGGTCCAAATCTCATCTCTTGAAATTCAGCGTGTGTTTTGCTCATAGCCAAGAGAGCACAACCAGCTCAGTAATGGACTGACGTCCCCCCATGGATATTATCCCCCCCCCCCTCCCACACACACACACACACACACACACACATTATATATGTCACTTTAAAGGCATTTTTACTTTACTCAACCTAAGCTCAACCTACGCTGAACCCACAAGTTTCATAGGCGTCCTTGTTAACAGGCGAGGCTGTTCACACCACCCACGCGCGTGTCACGCTGAAGCCACGCTCACGCCTTGTTCAAGCGATCGGTCAGGATTCAGTCCTATTTTCCAAGCGTGACGCGTGAAGCTTGAAGTTGCCAGGCATGACGTCAATGGGAGTTGTGGGCGGGTTCAAGGCGCGCAGAGGAGGCGCTGAGAGGAAAAGAGAAGGCTTCTTGTGTGAACGGTTAAGCGTCAGTTCAGCTTGAGCCTGCCTCAAGCTTCAGCTCTGCTACATTCTGCATCCTGTGTGAACTAGTTTAGAGTGAGTTGAGATATGAGGTTCTAGTTTAGAGTGAGGTGAGATATGAGGTTCTGCCTTATATAGAGTGAGTTGAGATATGAGGTTCTGGCTTAGAGTGAGTTGAGATTGAGATGTGAGGTTCTAGTTTAGAGTGAGTTGAGATATGAGGTTCTAGTTTAGAGTGAGTTGAGATATGAGGTTCTAGTTTAGAGTGAGTTGAGATATGAGGTTCTAGTTTAGAGTGAGTTGAGATGTGAGGTGGTGAAATGAAAATGAGAGGCTCACAGCGGACGGACAGGACGATGATCCCGATCAGCAGCAGAAGACTCAGCAGGCCCAGACCGCCTGCAGCAGCTCTGAAAGAAGGCTTTCTGATTTTCTGGATGGCTGGAAGAGATGTTTGACTGTGAGCTCCCTCTAGAGGCAAAGTACACACATCACATTCACTTTCACACCAAGCATGTTCTGAATTTATTTGGACTTCATCGACGTCACCCACTGATGTCATCAGTGAGTGTCACTCAAATTTATTAGAAGGATAAACCCCTTGAGATGAACCATCTTGTTTTCGAGGGGGTCCTTAGCACAAATATACAGAAAGAAGACAGGTGTTACATAAAACAAACAACATACAAATACACTCATACACATAAAAAGCACTCCCAGGCCTAGCCACTCCCCAACCCCTTAGTCCCCAAAGATAGCATAATATATACAGTGAGAATAGATAATGTAAGTGTACACATACCCAGATAAGGTGAAATTACATGCATGAAGTATCATGAGCAAGTTGTTTCAAAATCTCAAACATAATTAGAAGCAGGAGCAGGTTGTTTGAAGATAAGTGAGGAGAGATGCCTTGAAGGAATGAAAAGATGTGATAGATCTAAGTGAGCGAGGCAAATTGTTCCAGTCAGATGGAGCTTTAAATTTGAATGCACGACGTCCAATTTCTTTGTGAATTCTAGGAACGAAAAAGAATGGATGCTCAGCATGCCTGAGACTATATGATGATCTAAATGGAATTAAGAGTTCTTTTAAGTATGAGGGATAATTAAAGAAAATACATTTAAAAACAAACTGCAGCCAGTGTGAATGTCTACGAGCCTTAGGCATTAACCAGTTAAGTGACTCATACATATGACAGTGGTGGGTTCTATAAGGACACCTCAGAACAAATCTGCAAAGGCTATTATAAACTACGTTGAAAGCTCGAAGATTAGCCTCTGAGGCGCTCTGATAGACAACATCTGCATAGTCAAGTATTGGAAATATCAGTTGTGAAATAATTATTTTCCTGACATGAAAAGTGAAGCAGTTGATGGAGCGATATAGAATTCCAAGGCTGCAGTTTATTTTCTTAATTACTGCATCAATATGGGGTTTAAAAGAAAGATGAGAATCAAGCCAAAGGCCCAGATACTTAAATTCCTCCACTTTCTCAAGTGGAGTCCCATTTGAGAAAGTGATTGACCAATTATTGGTTACAAGCAGAGAATCAGATTTGGGGCCAAACAACATGCTGTAGGACTTCTTCTTATTTAGTAAAAGTTTGTTGGAAGAAAACCATTTTTGAACAGCGTCAAAATCAGTCTGAAGAGCTGTCTGAATTTGTGCTGTATCAATATTGGAGATATATTGGAGCAATTACAATCTCACTACACTATAATAGGGCGTCGTTCCCAGTGGGCAATCTCTGAGGTTTTCCCACGAAGACGCGGAAGTAACCCAGAAAGCTGTAATTCCTCGAATGGCACTGTTATCAAAACAGCACTAGTTTCGCCCTCTCCCTTCTATACTCTTTGGTGTTACTTGCGTCAGCATGCATCTTCAGTAGTGTGATCCTTTACTGAAGCTGCTGTCAGTGTGTCTGTCTCTGTCAGTGTGTCTGTCTGTCTGTCTGTCAGTGTGTCTGTCTCTGTCAGTGTGTCTGTCTGTCTGTCAGTTTGGCTGTCTCAGTCAGTGTGTCTGTCTGTCTGTCTATTTCCTGCTTCCAGCAAGTAGCATCAAGGAAATAGCAGCACACATGCCCACACACACACGCGCGCGCGCGCACACACACACACACACACACACACACACACACAATTTGTGAATTCTAGGAACGAAAAAGAATGGATGCTCAGCATGCCTGAGACTATATGATGATCTAAATGGAATTAAGAGTTCTTTTAAGTATGAGGGATAATTAAAGAAAATACATTTAAAAACAAACTGCAGCCAGTGTGAATGTCTACGAGCCTTAGGCATTAACCAGTTAAGTGACTCATACATATGACAGTGGTGGGTTCTATAAGGACACCTCAGAACAAATCTGCAAAGGCTATTATAAACTACGTTGAAAGCTCGAAGATTAGCCTCTGAGGCGCTCTGATAGACAACATCTGCATAGTCAAGTATTGGAAATATCAGTTGTGAAATAATTATTTTCCTGACATGAAAAGTGAAGCAGTTGATGGAGCGATATAGAATTCCAAGGCTGCAGTTTATTTTCTTAATTACTGCATCAATATGGGGTTTAAAAGAAAGATGAGAATCAAGCCAAAGGCCCAGATACTTAAATTCCTCCACTTTCTCAAGTGGAGTCCCATTTGAGAAAGTGATTGACCAATTATTGGTTACAAGCAGAGAATCAGATTTGGGGCCAAACAACATGCTGTAGGACTTCTTCTTATTTAGTAAAAGTTTGTTGGAAGAAAACCATTTTTGAACAGCGTCAAAATCAGTCTGAAGAGCTGTCTGAATTTGTGCTGTATCAATATTGGAGATATATTGGAGCAATTACAATCTCACTACACTATAATAGGGCGTCGTTCCCAGTGGGCAATCTCTGAGGTTTTCCCACGAAGACGCGGAAGTAACCCAGAAAGCTGTAATTCCTCGAATGGCCAGTTGAGGCAGACCTCCGAAGTCCCATCGTTCCCGGCCATGTTAAATGATCCACTTTGTAACGGTGATTAAGCATCTTTACAGCCTGGTCCAAAACACCGTTTTGGTCTGTATAGATAATTTCACATTTTCACAACAACTGTAGGGGGGTTACTGTTTATATAACTCGCCCGTTTGGTGTAAAATAGATGATAGAAAAGGGGGTGATTGACAGGTCGCCTGTCCAGTGATTGCGCGCAGCTTGCCCATCACAGACCAATAGCAGGCGGAGCTGCGGCTCTGGGAAACACCCATCTCACGTGAGCTGCAAAGGACCCCAACATGGCGACATACAACACTTTGCAAAACGTGAGTCCAAAAAATAGTGGATGGGTTTGTCCATAATATTTAGGTCAGTGGTCGTTAATTATTTTTGCTCAGAATTCTTGGTCAGCAAAGATTGAAAAGTATCAAATTGCTGATTTAAACCAGTATGATAGTACTTAGAACACACAAGAAGGTGGGTACAGGCAGTTTTGTACGTAGAGTACGGATTGGAACAAACAAAACATATAATGTCAACAACACTGAGATGTTCTTCTTTATCATCATCATCATGATCATCATCATCAACATCATCATTTATTTTGCTAGAGTACATTTTTGTTTGTCCCAGGACACATCACCTATTGATCAAAGACCTGTCACACTCCTCACTGAAGGATAACTTCAGCTACAGCTTCAGCATGTTGCCATCGTTTTACCAAAGAACCTACATTGATAAGAACTGAAGGCTAATTGGTTGTTCCATTGCAACATGAGCAGCATCACATTTCATAGAAAGACCCGCCCTACTCTGCCTCTGATTGGCTGTCATGGTTCTATGATGGTGTCCCAGTGGCGCAAGGAGGCTTTTTCAGGCCAAGATGGCGGCAGCACTGTTATCAAAACAGCACTAGTTTCGCCCTCTCCCTTCTATACTCTTTGGTGTTACTTGCGTCAGCATGCATCTTCAGTAGTGTGATCCTTTACTGAAGCTGCTGTCAGTGTGTCTGTCTCTGTCAGTGTGTCTGTCTGTCTGTCTGTCAGTGTGTCTGTCTCTGTCAGTGTGTCTGTCTGTCTGTCAGTTTGGCTGTCTCAGTCAGTGTGTCTGTCTGTCTGTCTATTTCCTGCTTTCAGCAAGTAGCATCAAGGAAATAGCAGCACACATGCCCACACACACGCGCGCGCGCGCACACACACACACACACACACACACACACACACACACACACACACACACACACACACACACACACACAGACACACACACACACACACACACACACACACACACACGCACGTTCACGCATTTATAGTTAAAGGGTTTCCAACACAGGAAATGTGATGTATAGGTGCTCATGTGGTCGACCATCAACTGGCAACCGCCTGCAAAAGTGTCTTAAAATGGACTGAAGTGCAACATTTCCTTCTATAGCCTGTAGTTACTTGGATCCAACGTCATGAAGTTACCAGACACACACAAGTACATGTCTAATGATGCTCCTGTCCCTTACTGTGTGTATGTCAATGAGCTTTTATCACTACACTATTTAGAAATAAGAATATATATTCCTCTTCCATATATGGCCTGCCACCGGGAACGCCTCAGTGCCAAGCTTTACATAGTCCATGCTACGTCTTATGTACTGTAGCCTACTATCACTGCATGTGCGTGTGTGTGTGCGTGTGCGTGTGCGTGCGCGTGCGCGCGCGCGCGTGTGTGTGTGT
Organism: Poromitra crassiceps; assembly: GCF_964638095.1. Lineage (NCBI taxonomy): Eukaryota > Metazoa > Chordata > Actinopteri > Beryciformes > Melamphaidae > Poromitra > Poromitra crassiceps. The sequence continues at coordinate 12,966,497 of NC_139643.1, forward strand.
GTGTGTGTGTGTGTGTAAATGTGATGTGCTTTTTTCTGGAGAGGTGTCGTGTGTGTGTCTCTCTCTGCTCTCTCTCACACTCACCCACCCACCTCTCTCTCTGTCTCTCTGTATCTCTCTCTCGCTCCCTCCCTTTCTCTCTGCTCTCTCTCTCTGTATATATCTCTCTCCCTCCCTCCCTCTCTCTCTCTCTGCTCTCTCTCACACTCACCCACCACTCTCCTTGTCTCTCTGTATATATATCTCTCTCTCCCTTCCTCCCTCCCTCCCTCTCTCTCTGCTCTCTCTCACACTCACCCACCTCTCTCTCTCTGTCTCTCTGTATATCTCCCTCCCTCCCTGACATGTATGACCCAAAGCTCTGGCCTGCTGGGATTTATGTTCGCCGCTTTTATGAGGCTCGCGGTCCCAAGGGTTCTGGTAGTGCGGGGGTGATTGAAGCTCCACATGTGAGCCATCCTGCCATGTAGTCGCTGTGTCACTACACAAACTCTCTATGAACATCTCTGTTGTATCTTACAACGCGCGCGGGCTGCGCATCGGCCACAGTGAGTCTGATAAATCCCGCCGACTTGTTGTGGACAAACTATTTGAGTGTTATGACATTCTGTGTATTCAGGAGACGTTTCTGTCCAAACAAGACTTGGAACGCTTAAATATGATTCATGGGTGCTTTCATGGTGTAGGTGAATCTACAACTGACCTCTGTACTAAAGTTATCCGGGGAAGGATTCCAGGGGGTGTAGCCATATTGTGGAATAAAAAATATGATCAGCTGGTCAATGTTATCCGATTGGGTGTTGACTGGGCTATTGGGATTGAGCTAAACTGCAATGATAAGAAATGTATTTTATTAAATGTTTACATGCCTTTTGAGTGTACTCAAAATGAGGAAGAGTACCTCTGTAGACTAGCGTTTATTGAATCCTATATCCAGGACAACTCTTCCTCCTGCATCTATGTGCTGGGTGACATGAACGCAGATGTAACAGGTGCCAGCTCTCTATTTGGCAAATTACTAATACAGTTCTGTTCGGAAAATGGCTTAATGTTATCTAGTAAGTTACTCCTGCCAGAGGATAGTTTTACCTATGTCAGTGAGGCGTGGCATTCCACCTCCTGGCTTGATCACTGCCTCTGTACAGTGGATGCCCATGACTCTATTAAGAGTATAAATATTGAATATGACTTATACTAGCGACCATATGCTTGTCTCCTTGGTGCTGAACACAGGAAATATTCCTGGGTTACTACCTGTGGATGATGGCCCTGCTGGTGGTATTGGGAAAATTGATTGGACAGAATTGTCTATTTATAATCTTGATAAGTATGCCATTTATTCTGATGCCCTGCTGGGTAATATTGACATTCCAAAAGAAGCCCTACTGTGTCGGGACATGAACTGTAAGAATGTACTTCACTTTAAAGAACTCTGCTCTCTGTATGATACTATAGTGGAGTCTCTCAGTGTCTCAAGCAGGTCTCTATACAAACAGAGGAGTAGCAAGCGTAATGGTAAACCTGGTTGGAATAACCATGTAGACAAGCTCCATTCTGAGGCACGAATCGCTTTTAAAATGTGGGTTGAGTCTGGTAAATGTAGACAAGGACCCATGTTTGAAAATATGAAATGCACTAACAATAAATTTAAGAGTGCTCTGTGTTATATTAAAAGAAATGAAAATATGATGAGAGCAGATTCTCTGGCTATGAAGTTGCATAACAATAATGTCAATGATTTTTGGAAAGAGATAAAGACCATTGGTAATTCCAAGACAGCTTTTCCATCTAATATAGATGGTGTAAGTGGCCCGGATGAAATTGTACAACTGTGGAAAAAGAAATAATATGAGCTTTTAAACTGTGTAAAAAGCAACCTGTATATTGTAGATAATGTAGATTATAATGATGATGTTGTTGTCACCCCTGACGAAATCCACAAGATAATACTGAAGCTTAAAGATGGTAAGGCCTGTGGTCTTGATGGTATTACTGCAGAACATTTAAAATTAGCAAGTGGGAAACTGTGCCCTCTGTTGGCCATGTGTTACACTGGGCTGTTTGTACATGGGGTGCTACCAGAATCAATGCTCTCTGGTGTCCTGTTGTTAAGGACAAAGTAGGGAAGCTGAACAGCTCAGACAATTATCGGCCAATAGCCATAGCAAGTGTCATGTCCAAGGTCATGGAGTCAGTTATTCTGTGTAGACTTGAGAGGTTTATTCAGTCTGCTGACAATCAATTTGGTTTCAAACGAAAACTTGGAACTGATCTATGTATTTTTGCACTTAAAGACATTTTGGATAAATTTAATAGGCACAATTCTACTATGTTTATGTGTTTTATTGATGCTTCTAAAGCTTTCGATCGTGTTAATCATGAGAAATTGTTTTCTAAATTGTCTAAAAGTGGGGTTCCCAGTTTTTTAGTACGTATTTTAGTATACTGGTATGCCCGACAGACAATGAGAGTAAAATGGGGGAGTGTGACATCGGCTCCCTTTCATGTGTCCAACTCCGTCCGCCAGGGGGGAATATTGTCATCAATTTTGTTTAATTTATATATGAATGATTTGTCTTTGCTGTTAAATACATCAGGTACGGGCTGTAGGGTGGGTGACTTGGTTATTAATCATCTTATGTATGCTGATGACCTGGTCGTCTTTAGCCCTTCTAGTGCTGGTCTCCAACAGCTCTTGAAAATTTGCACACAGTACGGGGCTGACTCAGATATTATTTATAACGCCAAAAAGAGCAAGCTCATGATCATTAGAAGTAGAGAAGACAGGCGGGCAATCTTTCCTGACTTCTACCTGTCTGGCACTTTGCTCAGCACGTGTGATGAGATTACATATCTGGGCCATGTTATCTCAGATGATAAGGACATCCTAAGGCAGCGACGAAAGCTGTATGCCCAAGCAAATATACTGTGTCGCAAGTTCTCAATGTGCTCTATCTCTGTGAAGATCTCACTTTTTAAAGCATACTGTACACCCCTGTATACGGCTCACCTGTGGTATCGTTATAGACAAAACAGCATGAGAAAACTTACTGTGGCTTATAATGACTGCATGAGGCTGCTGCTAAAAGTTCAGAGGAGCTCTAGTGCAAGCCTTATGTTTGTCAGTATCGGGGTACCGACTTGCTCTGCCGTTCTCAGAAATTTAATGTATAGATTTATGTGCAGGGCATCTGAATCTGTAAATGACATCATTGCTGTATATACTGACCAATCATGAACGCAGCTCGGGCAAGTTCTTTTCCAGACTGTGGAACCTGTGTGCTGTTATCAACACTTACTATTTATTGTACTGCCTTTTTTATTGTTTTTCTTTTTATTATATTATGGATCTCCCTGGGTCTGAAATAAAGTTTGAATTGAATTGAATAACTGGGGAGGGGGCTGATTTTTTTTTTTTTTTTTTTATATGATATTTTCGTAAAACATAGGTTATATACCCGCTATGCCTATTTCTGGACTTTTTAACCATAATAACCTCTGAAAAGCGCAATAACAACACAAGAAAGACTACTATTCAAAATCAAATAAAACATTTATTTCACAGCAGCAGATTAAGGCATTAATGATTTGATTTGATTTATTTATTTAGACGGGACAATGCAAAATTAATGCACAATAACCATGGAACAGATAAAAACATCTGGAACATAATAAAAGTGTAAAAATCGCCAGATTTAGCACAGGGCTAGTTTCCATCCGTTGTCCCCGAAACATAAAACACAAAAACATAAAAACAGAATATATAAAACAACAAAACATAGGCATCAAAGTGCGTTACACCCGTACGACAAGTATACATGTGCAAAACAGCAAAACACAAGCAGCAGTAATACACTCAAAAAACACAACAGTATACATTAACTCATTGAGTGCCAGCCACTTTTGGAGAATGGACGCTCCCAGTGCCAGAGTTTCAGAGCGTTTTCAGTGATTTCTCGAGGCCCACAGAATATTGTGTGATATTACTATGTAAACACTGAACACGCACAAAGAACGATGAGACTCTCTTCTATCATCTGCAAAAAAAAGTTTATTGATCCCATTTTCCGTTCTTTAGTTATGAGCCGGAGAAGATAGCTTGATTTAACCAAAAACAGCCATTTTTTTCTAGAAGCTGAGATAATGAGCCTTTTGTGAAATTAAACATTTCAAGCACATCACTGACTCTGAAGCTAATATTTTCTAATGTAGTCACACCTCAAAAGTAATTTCCTTCAATAAAACATTGAAGGCCAGGGAATTTTGTTTGGCAGAATAATATTTTTTAGCTGCAACCAGCAGCGCTGGCCCTTGCGTGCGCTGCTGGTTACAGCTTCTTGCTGGTCTTGATTTGCTGCTGGTGGGCATCGGATATTCTTGCGTTTGCCAATCCTGTCCTGCTGTCTGGGTCTGTCTGGGTCAGTGTTGTGTGCTGCTCTGCGTGCCCCCCCCCCCTCAACTGCACACTCCTCCTCCGTATGGGAGTGTCTCTGGTGGCTCTCTGCTGAGTTTGCTGTGCACAGTGAAGGGTGCGCGACATCCAGCTTTTTTACAGCGTTCCGCGTGTGTTTGTCACCGGCTCGCATGCTTCCAGTTGAGAATAATAACAACTCCACGGCTGATCATGCGGATGGGCTGTCGCAGCGGACACGGAGGAGCTCAATTGTGGGAGCAGATTGGCTGCTGCAGGCACAGCTAACGTTATGTATGCTTCATGCATATGGATGCATACGGATGCGATGCGATGCGATTTCCGTTTCCCCAACGACTTCTTCTTTGTTTTTTCATCGCCTTTCTGTAATCTGGAGAGCACTGTCGCCACCTAAGGGTTCTGTAAAATAGGTTACACACATTCAATAGCTCCCATATTGTAAGAGGCGATGTAAGAGGCTTAGATCCACGTCCCACCGTCAAAAAACGCAATTGACGACTTTAGTCGTCTTTGGCACTCTACGTCACTAAAGCAATTGACGACTAAAGTCGTCATTGGCACTCAATGAGTTAACACGTTCACTGCCAATGGCGAGTTGACTCGTCAAAAAAATTCCAACGGTTCACTGCCAATGACGAGTTGAGACGTCAAAAAAAAAAAAAAAAATGTTGACGGTGCTACGTGGATCAATGCCCCCCACGTCTCCTATAAAAATATTGGAGCGACCGAACGTGTACAACCCATTCCACCGACCCACTAAGTGGCGACAGTGCTCTCCATTCTAGAGGAAGGCAAGCAAAAAGCAGTGTCAGGAAGCCATTCTCATGAAAATGGATTGGCGAAAACGCTTTCGCGCTTGGGAGCTGGCGATGGGGTTTTGCAAATTTGCATAATAGATTACGGGTGGAACACACTTTGAAACACGCAGCATAAATAAGACCAGAATCGCAAAAGCTTCATCAAAGCTCTCAGAACCCCAAGAAACGAGCGAGCCCATCCATCCAGACTTGCCCAGCGGCCGCCAGGCAGACAGGCAGACAGGCACAGCAGCAGCAAAGCAGTGAGCTGGTGACGCGAGGTTACAGCAGCAGCAGCAACGAGCTTGTGACACGCTCGCTGCAGCCAAGAAGAACACACACGGAGGGAGGAGTTTGAAGGAAAGGGGTGTTTCCTGCTGTTATGGAGGAAATTACTGTTCAAAACTATTGTTTAGATGTCTGACGTCTTACTGATGCCAAAAATGAATGGTTAAAGTGACTGTTCTATCGAATTTCACAAAAAGCCGTTTATCTCAGAATAAATTTACAGACGCTGAAACCATGCTGTATTCAACTGCTAATGCTTACATAACTACTAACTCTACAAACTAACTCTTTTAGACAGAGAAAGCACACATTCTATTAGTTCTTTTGAGATATTGTGTGTTCACAAAATCCTAACAGAAACGAATCCTCGGCTCTTGAAAGATGAGCCAGAATCCTCAAAAAAACCCTCTGGCAGAAGCTAACTACAGTTTTGAAAAACGGCTGGCAGTGAATGTGTTAAAAAGAAGAAAAAAATAAAAAATAAAAATAAAAATTAGTTCAGAAATTGACCTTATTACCTGTGGCCACAGGACTGGTGGCTTTTCAGCCATTCCTTCAGTGAACCCTTAAAAGTAGCAAGTGAGGGACTTTCCCTTATGGGGACTGGCAGACTGTTCCACGTTTGGCTGCCTTTAACTGAGAAGACGTTCTGACCAAACGTGGTCAGTCTGTGCTGGACCTTGCAGTCGCCTTTCAGACCTGGTGCCAAGTCCACTAGTTCTGTTTCTGTGAATGAATTCATTTATGGGCGGGGGAGCTAATCCGTGAAGGCATTTGTAGAAAAAACACGCACTCTTTAACACCTTGATATTCTCAAAGGTCAAAAAGCGGTGTTGTTCCAGAATGTTACAGTGGTGGTATGACAATGGTTTTCTAGCAAATACCTTGATGGCTCTGTGGCGGCAGCGAGAGTGAGCAGAAAAGTCTCAATATATGTTTAGAGTAATAAGGTTACATGAGATTCATAAGTTGCCAGACAACGCCACCCTGGGAATTTCACCCAGGGAATTATGTACTTTTTAACACAGTAAGACACACAGGTTCGTTACTCAAATAGGCCAGAGACGTGGTTCCACAATTTAACAGTCTTTATTTTAAATCAAGTTTAAGATTAATTTTAAAACTCAGTCACACCGGGAAGGGGAAGGGATACCTTTCAGGAGCTGAGGCTTAGTGGCTAGGTAGGGGCAAGTGACAAGGGAGAGGAATCCACCAAAATAATACAAAATCACCCCAGGCACACGTGACGCACACTCGGTAGTGAAGAAACTCAAATCCCAGGGGAACACAGCACACGAAGAGGGGACACCACCACCCGGATCACCAGCACCACCACCACCGGCCTTCAGCAACTGAAAGGGATAAAACACATTAGTGGGGTAGGAAATTAGGAAATAAACAAACAAAACAAAATATGCAAGATAATAACTAAAATGAAACCAAACAAAACAATCTTAATACGAGAAAACAAAACAAACTGTGTCCACAAAGACACAGGTAAAACAAACAAATTAACCAAAATCAAATTATAAACCTAAATGAGCACTTAAGGTGATTAAATCAAAGTAATCAACAGAAGTAAACTCAAAATAATCAACAAAAGAAATAAACGTATACAATTCACCCAAACTAATAAGAAACTAAAGTAATCTACTCCACCATTCAGTCATCCATAAAAAGAGGCAAGGGGTAAAACCCAGGTCACACGTATGATCACGTGTGTATCTACAGCCAACATTCAGTCTTTTTGGCAACAGTTAGCCTTTTAGCCAACAATCAGTCTCTTTGCGGTGGCGGCGGCCAGCCAGACGCAGCCGTGCAAAGCAGACAAAGCAGCGAGACAAAACAGGCGAAGCCGTGAGACAAAGCAGGCGAAGACAAAACGGAAACAAAACAGCAGCGGTCTCAGTCACTGTGTGATGACGTCACACATAGCGGCGTCGAATATCAGCTGACTCACTTCACCTATTGAAAAATAACATTAACGTTACTAAATAATGGTGAAAGCGTCACTAAATGATGTAGATGCAACGACATTAATAAATACTGTACATACCTAGAGGCTGCAGTGGACATTTACATCAGGGAGGGGGGAGAGACCCATGCAGCTACCGGCGTCTTTACCTGTGACCACACTAGCATTAGCAAGCTAATAGCATACACACCGACGCCAAGAGAGAAAGCGAGAGTACACCTACCACAACAAGCGAGGCGGGTGGCACACACACACAGGCCAGGGAGACGCACACCAGTCGCTCTGCAGCGCAAAGTAAATGCCGTGAGCACATCATCAATGAAACCGCATAACTAGTGAGTTGAAGCCGAAGCAGACATACCTGTCGAGGGCAACATGACCCGAAAGTGGACGCAGGAAGGAGCGCAAGAGGAGGAAGTAGGCGAAGCGCCGCTGCTTAAATACTCGGCTCCAGTTCAATGATTGGCCCCCAGTGGCACTCCGTTAAATGACACAACAGTACATAGAGAAACCTCTATGCTGCTACAGCTCTATGGTAAAGTTGTTCAATGGTAAAGTTGTTCAATGACAGTGGCACCTGCGAACGACCAGTTTGTGAAACAGTATTCAATGTGGGAGAATATCATGCAGTGAAGATACGATTTTGCTGCATCAGTGGTTAGGAAAGGTCGAATTTGTCTAAAATTAACTAGATTGAAATTAATTGTTCGTTTAACTTTTTTGATGTGTTTCTTGAAGGATAGGTTTGAGTCCAAGATGACCCCGAGGTACTTGAACTGGGAGACTAGTTCCAGTTCCTCCCCCCCAGAAACACATTAAACCGGGTGATGCCAACTGGTCGTTTGCTGAACATCATACATACCGTTTTTTTTGTGTTTAGCAGCAGGCACGTATCTTGCAACCACTGTTGGACCTTGCTTAGCACATTTGTAAGGTTACAAGAGATCTGATCAGTTTTCTTACCCTGTACAAAAATGACCGCGTCGTCAGCATACATCTGTACATTGAGATCAGGGAATATGTCCGGCAGGTCATTGATGTACAGGGAGAACAGTAGTGGTCCAAGGATCGATCCTTGCGGCACACCGACTGGATTGTCAAGATAGGGGGATCTGACACCGTCAACCATGACACACTGTTTTCTGTTTGTTAGGTAGGACCTGAACCATTGTATAGTGTCTGCCGAGAAATTGAAGTGGGACAGCTTAGCCAGGAGTACTTGATGGTTGACGGTGTCAAATGCCTTCCTGAGATCCAGGAACACAGCACCTACGTATGGATTTTTGTCAAGCATGTACTTAACCTTTTCTATGAAAACACAGTTTGCTGACTCAGTGGAGTGATTAGCACGGAAACCAAATTGTAATGGGTGGAGTGGGGTGTGACCTTTGTCCAGGTGTGTGATCATGAGTTTCGACACCCACTTTTCAACAACCTTCGATAAGGTGGGTAAAATGCTGATTGGCCTGTAGTTGGCCACCGCTACCTTACTACCAGATTAAAAAATTGGCGTCACAATCGCCACCTTCCAGGATGCTGGCACCTCTTTTGACCTGATGGATTGGTTCACTAATATGGTGATGGGTTTTACTAAAGCGTCAGAGTGTGTTTTCATAAAGTCAGTGTCAAGGCCATGAGTGTCCTTGGCCTTGGAACGTTTCAGCGCCACAAGGATTCTTCTTACCTCAGCCTCTGTTATTTCCTCCAGCTCAAAGAGGGGCCCGTCAACCACCGTTGGGCTGGATGGAGCACCAGAGGGGGCGAAGAGTTTGGTTATTTCAAATACACTATTTAAAAAATAATTATTAAAACGTACAGGCCAGTACAGAGGGATCATTAATCAGAACATCGTTGACTTTTAGTTCTAGGGTGTTGTTTACCTGTTTGTTCTGTTTACCTAGTAGTTTATTCAGGATGTCCCATACTTTTTTACCGTTTCCTTTTGCACCTTCGATTACACTGATAAAAAAGTTGGCTTTGGCCTTTCTGAGGGTCCGAGTCACCTTATTACGGGCATGGGTGAATTTCTGCCTATCTGTCGGCAGCCCAGATTTCAGGCTTTGTTTGAGGAGAGAGTCCCTAGACCGCAGAAGCGAGATGCAGCTATGGTTCAACCAGGGAAGGTGTTGCTTTTTACTCGCCTTTTGGCGCCCCCTCCTGGAGAATGAAGAAATTGTTTCGTTAATTTTATCTGTGAACAGACCACAGTTCGACTCCAGAATGTCAGAAAAAAGCGTCTCATCCCAGTTGATGTTTTTAACTCATTCATGGCCAAAGACGTCTTTGACGTGTTATCAGGAATAGCCCTCCCAGCCAATGACGTGTTTGACGTGTTTTTGTTTTTATTAGTACAGCGCATAGTTCAAACACTTCCCCAGCCTGTGACATGGTATCAGGTCCCTGGCATCTAAGACAAGCCGACAACACGTGAACAAACACATACCGCAGCTGTTGTTTTGAAATTGAGCAGGAGGAAAAACAGAAAACGGATAAACGCTTCTTTGTGCAGAGAGGAGAAACGCCATTGAAACGCTCCTCGGCGCGCTGCACGAGCTGGTTGCCTTCCTGTGTGCCAGCCGGGAGAAAACGGGAAAAAAATCCAGAGATGTGTTTGATCATCGGAGGAATGAGGAAATGATCGATCAGTTTGACGGGTAATCCAGAGGGCGGTGAGGACGTGTTGAATAGCCGAGGGGAAAACGGGAACGATCAAACAGCAGGGAGTATAGGACAGGGAGACATGGACGAGGACGTGTGGACCAGAACAAAACAAAATAAACACACGAACAGCTAACAAGGCAGAAGCGGCAGTCACAGCAGCAGACGCCAGCAGTACTCAGACCCGGAAACAACGTAACAAAGATAAAAGGGGGATTGTGTGTGTGTGTGTGTGTGTGTGTGTGTGTGTGTGTGTCTGTCTGTCTGTCTGTCTGTGTGTGTGTCTGTCTGTCTGTCTGTCTGTCTGTCTGTGTGTCTGTCTGTCTGTCTGTCTGTCTGTCTGTCTGTCTGCACACTCACTCACACTGAGTAAACTGTATGGTTGAATGTAAAAAAAGCACTTGTATATGTATGTACATGTATATATATATATATATATATATATATATATATATATTTTTTTTTTTGTCATTTGTGTCATAACGAATAATATTTACATGTCTGATGTCAATACAGTTCAAAATAAAAGAATTGAGAGCGAGTTCTGCCTGAGATTGTGTGCTTTACAAAAATCGCCTTTTCTCCTGTTTTTCTTCTCAGAGAGACCTTTTGGGTGAAAACAGGGTGTATATAAATGGCTATAAGTAGAGTACAGAACATGCTAAAAGCTCACTTTTTTTTCCTGGTGAACCCAGAGACGTACTTCTTCATTTTGATGACCAACAATTATGAAAATCTTTGGCCTGTGCTAAATATTGGCAGTCCTAAACTGGCCATGAATGAGTTAATAGCATCCCCAAAACATTGTTGCATGTTTTTTGGGATGAAATTAAAAGAAGATCAGTTTTTATTGGGTGCGTTTACAAGCCGTTTTTTGTTTAGTTTCCTAGCGAAAAAAATTAAATTGTGGTCAGAAAGACCGGTCAGCAAATTGTAGGTTTTAGCGATTCTATCAGCTTTGTTTGTGAAAAGTAGGTCTATCCTGGTTTGGGAGGTATTAGTTACTCTGGTCGGTTGTTCAATTAATTGTGTTAAATTATGGGCATCCATGGTTTGTTTAAGGTTTTTTCTACATTGTTTGTCCTCCCAATTTACGTTAAAATCTCCTAAAAAAAATGGTCTCTTTGTTAGGATCACAGGATCTCAACAGGAGCTTTAACTGGTCATAGAAATCTACTTTAGTGGCTGGCTGTCTATAGCAAATCAGGGAGAAGGACATTTCATTTGATAGGGTGATGTCTACACCAACACAATCAAAATGTACATCTGTTGACCAAATGATCTCTTTGCAGGCGAGGGTGCTCTTAATGTAGAGTAATACACCCCCACCTTTACCCTTAATCCTCTCCTTCCTGAAAACATTGTATCCTGGCATAGATACAAGGGCTTCTGGAGAGGACTGTTTCAGCCAAGATTCTGATATACCTAGACAATCAATATTGGACTCATACAGGAGATGCTCTAATTGTTCACGTTTGTTACCAAGACTGCAAATGTTTATGTGTCCACACAAAAGTCCCTTTGGCTTGCACCGTGGATCCCAGACAATATTAGCTTGGTTAAGAGTACGAAACAGTTTTGAGCCATGGTGCTTTTTTAGAGCTAGATTTCTGGATTTTACAGGTTCATCAGACCACGGGGGTCCAGCCCGCGCTCGTGTTGTGGTGGTCGGATGATCAGGCGTCGGCCACAGGGGCCCAGCCCGTGGTCGTGCTGGGACGGCCAAATGGACTGGTGTCGGCCACGGGGGTCCAGCCCGTGGCCGTGCTGGGGCGGCCGGATGGACAGGCGTCGGCCACGGGGGCCAAGCCCGTGGTCGTGCTGAGACGGCCGGTGACGGTAGACCATCTGGGGCTGCTAGGACCGCCTGGTCCCTTAGTGCGGCCCCGCCGCAGATGGACTCTGGACACCGAAGTGGCGCTGTGATTGCCACTGCTGTGGCTGGTGCTGCTAAGCTGTCGCCAAATGACAGCTCGATGGAGGCTCTAGCTGGGTGGATGGCTGACGACCGCGGGGGCCTAGCCCGCGCCCGTGTTGAAATGGCTGGCGCTGCTAAGCTGTCGCCAAATGGCAGCTCGATGGAGGCTCTAGCTGGGTGGATGACTGACGGCCGCGGGGGCCTAGCCCGCGCCCGTGTTGAGATGGCTGGCGCTGCTAAGCTGTCGCCAAGTGACAGCTCGATGGAGGCTCTAGCTGGGTGGATGGCTGACGGCCGCGGGGGCCTAGCCCGCGCCCGTGGTGAAATGGCCGTGTGCACCGCCAAGAACTGCGGGGGTCCGGCCCGCGCCGTAGATGTCAGGTGGTCAGGCGAGGGCCGCTGGGGCCCGGTAGGCCTGCCTAGCGGCCTAGCTAGCGGCCTACCTAGCGGCAGGCAGTCGTTGCCTCCGCCCTCCGATGGCTCCGGGGCGACAACAAGGCTCGCCGGCGGTGAGGGTGATGGCTCTCCCGTCGGCAGGTCCACCGTCGTAGGCCGCGGGGGCTCAGCCCGCTCCGTAGTTGTCGGATGGTCAAGCCTACCTAGCGGCCCAGCTAGCAGCCCAACCGGCGGTGGTTCAATTCCACTTAGCCTCCCGAAGACCGGTGGGGGTAAGTGGAGCCATGCTAAAACATTAGCTACCGACTGTTGTGGGAGCCAGGCTAGTTGCTGGATTGCCATATTAGCATGTACAGTTTGTGTGGGTGTATTTGCCTCTAGCGTACCTGCGGTAAACGGTGCAGGGCCTGGACACGGGTGGATGTCGCCCGAGATCAGCAGGCAGATGGAAATTATATTCCTGCGATCATCGGTTCCCTTAACAATAAGGGGCCGCAATTTACGCCGTAGCAGCGAGTCGTAACTAGCCGCAAGTACATAGCCGAAGTGTTTGTTTGTTTTAACGTTGTCGTCGGGAATGTAGAACGTTGGAAAGTTCTCCATGGATTCACCAACTATCCTCTGATCCAGCAGTACTGGTCGCAGATTCTTCACCGCGGCTGTGATCAGGATCAACGTGCAGAAAACACTCAAAATGCTCAAAATCAAGTTTGTTGGACGCCGCTGTACGCTCGCAAGCTGTTGCAGCCGCCGCAGCCGTCATGATGGAGGAGGAGTCATGACGTCAAAAGACTGGCTAATAGAGCTGAGCTTTGCATAACGTGAAATGCGGGACCTGTCTGGAGCACTCTGAACATATGTCTATATAAAAAGTCATAGAATAAACAATTGCTGCAAAAATCGACAAAAAAATAAACAAAATAATAGCCAGTCAGTGCCAGGTTCATTAAATTAAAGAAATAAAGTGATCAGATGCGTTGTCTCCATCTTTCTGCTCATGGCATGCTGTGTGCTTGGGTGCAGCTGATTTCTCTCTCTCTCTGTGTGTGTGTGTGTGTGTGTGTGTGTGTGTGTGTGTGTGTGTGTGTGTCTGTTTTAATCACGTCATGATCACTACAACATGCAGTGAGGTTCAAATTTAATAAATAGCTACATCTCTGACACCTTGTGACAACCAAAGCACAGCAAATAGCGCTTTCCTGCCAATTCTGAAACAACAGAGCTATGTTTACAGGGGGTAGCCTACATCAACTTAAACTGATCAAATTTGATGAAGACTGCACAAACAGCAGCCAAAACATGTCAGGTACAAACATTGCCTAACTGCCCTTTATAGATGAACTATTCTTATTTTTTATTTTATTTTTTTAAGTGAGGGGGCAGAAAATTGAACTGAGGGGGCAAAGCCCCCTTAGACCCCCTCGTGGCGCCGGGCCCGGTGTGTATACACACGGAGTGTTGCATTTTGGAGTCATCTACACAACCAGGAAAGTCTAATAGAATAATACTCTCAAGCATTGCAGATGCTATACTATTGTGTAACTTATCTGTACTAGTCTCCATAATAAAGTTCAAACTGGATAAGGAAAAGATGGACGCTTCTTTGTGGGTCTCCCCTCCCCATGCTGAACACACCTTCTTTGTCCTGTTGAAGAACAAAGACATACTCTGCAAGTGTAGGCCTCTTACAATTATTCTATATATATATATAGATAGATATATATAGAGATTGAGATATATATAGGCTAAATATACACATATATACACAAGCACACACACGCACGCACGCACAAACAAACAAGCACACACACAAAGTACTGTTTGGATCAGGTAGTATCGATACATACCTCCATTGTGTCCTGGACATACTCCACTCTGGGTACAGCATTCCTCTTCAAATTAGTATGCTTTTTTTCCTTGGTGGGGTCTCGAGCCCAGAATGGCCCACGGTAATCCTCAGGAGTAAAATGTGCACTGCAGACGCGGAGGTCGGCTTTTTTCAGCTCTGCGTGCGTTGTGTTTGGGTCCCTCTTGATGACGACTAACCATAATTTCACGATCTCCATATTTTGTAATGGAAGTCTGTGGAAGCTCAGCGGTGTCCAACTGGTCATTTTGTTGGTGCAACTGGGATATGCACAAAATCGAACCATGTTGTAAGATTTCTCTATTCTCCGAAAAACGGGCTGAGCTAGTCTTCTGCTTGTATACAGGATAGACGCGCGAGAGATATGAGCGTTGGAGCTGTGCTTCCGTACACATGCCAGCCGGCAGGAAAGTCTCGCGGGACTTGACGAGAGTTGGTGACCCAGATCACGAATGAGGAAATGTGATCCCTGGTAGACTACTAGAAAGAGATAGGGGGAGAATAGCAGTCTGATGTTTCTTTACAGATCATATTATGACGATATGGGTAGAAAACGGGAATAAAACTGTCTATTTACATGGATGAAAAGCACGCTGCCACGTGGCCCCGACGGAGCTCCATTCTAGGACTGGCTTGCCCACTATTGATCTCAAAACAACGCCTAGGATGGGCAAAAACGCTGCGGAGAACATTGGGTGAGTCGTCAGATAATAATTAATGTGAGGAGAGGGCTCCAGGTAAAAAAAAAAAAAAATTCTCCTTTAACGTCTAGATCTACCTAGCTACAGCTAGGTTACATTCTGGAATATGATATCAAGCCTTGATACATTTTATTTTACTCCTTAGCAGTGTGGATCTTAACGTCTATGTCTAGCTACAGCTAGATTACATTCTGGAATATGATATCAAGCCTTGATACATTTTATTTTACTCCTTAGCAGTGTGGATCTTAACGTCTATGTCTAGCGACAGCTAGATTACATTCTGGAATATGATATCAAGCCTTGATACATTTTATTTTACTCCTTAGCAGTGTGGATCTTAACGTCTATGTCTAGCTACAGCTAGATTACATTCTGGAATATGATATCAAGCCTTGATACATTTTATTTTACTCCTTAGCAGTGTGGATCTGTTATACTATAATAAAAATATATAACGTTAACGGTATAGCCTCCAAACATCTAGCTAGCTAGCTAAACAACTAGGAGTACTGTAGCGTTCCAGGTAATCCAGGTATTACCTGTAATGTGATGTACAATAGAAGTGTCTAGAGTGCAGCTAGGAACTAATGTGTGCGGGTGTGTTCCTAGGGGAAACGGGGTATATAGGACCAGCGGCCGCTAGGCCGGATGTCAGTCAAGCTATGGAGTGAGCGAGACCGGTTGTTGTGTGTAGAGCTAGCGGTGTGAAGCTAGCTGCTAGGAGCTAAAGGAGCCTGTGAATAAAGAACCTGTACCAACTACAACTCTCCGTTCCTTGGCGTATGACCGATACGTTACATTGGTGTCAGCAAGTGAAGCGGTAGCGCCTCTGATTCGGTCGAGAGGGGAGAGAGTGACGAGGAACGGCAGAGAAAAGTTGGAGATCAAAGGCTCGAGCGACCTAGCGGTAGCAAGCTAGCTGTGTGAGCTAGCTGCTACGGGCGCCACGTGTGATGGTGCACGGTGAAGAATGGCCATTGGCGAACGGGAGAAAAGAGGGGCTGACGACAGAGATCAGCTCGGTGCTGGCGGGCATGGAAGCCCGTGTGTTGAAAGAAGTCAGACGGCTGGTGGAAGAGACTCCTGCCTGGGCAGTAGAGGTGATGCAGACGCTGCGGGAAGTTATGCAGCGGGTGGATTTGATGAGCGCGGAGGTAATGCAGTGTGGAGAACGGCCGGAGGAACCACAAAATAGACTGTGTTGGAGCTGTGGAGAACCGGGCCACGTGGCGAGGTGGTGCCGAGGCGGTCCCGGGAGACGGACCGGGTATGCGGGACAACGACATGGACAGCAGGGAGCCTGCTGGGCATGCGGAGTGATCGGACATCTAGCTAGAGAGTGTCGAGAAGCTGTCGGGGACTGGAAGACAGCGAGAGAGGAGAGACGTGCAGGCGGCGGACAGGTGAGACTCTGCTGGACTTGCCAGTCGCCTGAACATTTAGCCAGAGACTGCACTAAGGGTGTGGGCGCTGGAAGAGACACACAGCCGGGGGAGCAGCCGGAGCAACAGGCAGAGGAGCAGCGGAGTAGCGGAGCAGTGGAGCAGCCTGAGCTACAAGCAGCGGAGCAACGGGGCAGTACAGAGCCGATTGTTCTGGGCAGGAGAGTGACTGTTGAGCCGGCCCAGGCTAGCTGCTCTGCATACCAGCCGGTAGTGGGCGACATCATCTGCAGAGTTGTTACAGTCGGGGGAGCGGCACTCGTGTCCCCGGGGGAGCGAGAGGGGTCAAGGCCGGAGGAGACGGCCCAACCAAGCCGCTACACAGCCCCCACGGCTGCACTGCAGAAAGCCGAGGTGGAGATCGACGCCGATGGTGTTCGCCCTGCTGTCCTCAACACGCCGCCCCCTTGGGGAGCGGGACGGGAGGACGAGCGAGTGCAAGAGGTGGAGCAGACAGACGAAGACAGGGCCATCTGGGAGGTCGACGGGCATGAGCGGAGACGCAGACAGATGGAGGATGCGGATATCGGTCCGGTGTATGCGTGGGTGGCGGCCGGACGCCGGCCCCCTGTGGAGGAGATTCACATGTTTTCCGGTGCCACGAAAGGACTGTGGAACATGTTTTCGGACCTGCGTCTGGGTGGAGATGGGGTTTTGGAGAGAAAGGGGCACGGGAAAAGCGGGACCCAGTGGGTTGTACCCGGTTGCCTGCGAGAATTGGCACTGAAGTGGATGCACGAGGGCCCATACGGTGATCGTGGGCCCGAAGAGACACTCAGCCTCATCCGTGGACATTTCTACTGGGGCAAACAAAAGGAGGACGTGCGGAGATACTGCAGTGCGTGTGAGGACTGTAGAGCACAAAAAAGGGACCGAAAAGAGTCACCTTGCGAAGGACTAACCCCACTGGGGGTTGAGAAGGACTGGAGTGCTTCAGGTGGGACAGAAGCTTTGAAAGGGGGGATGGAAATGATGGTGGTTTAAATGAATGGGAAGAAAAAAAGAGAATAAGGTAAATGATGGGGTTGAGTTGAATTGAAATGTGTGTAAAGAGAAAAGAGGGAATGTAAATGTTGGGGCTTGTGTTAAGTGAAAATGTTGGTAAAAGGGTGCTAATGGGAAGTAACTAAATGATGGTGGGAGTGAATGAAAAATTAAGTGGTGTTAAAGAAAAGGGCTATTGGAATGGGAATGTGAACGGAAATGTGGGTTGAATTTAAAGGAATGGGAAAAGAGGGAAGAAATGAAAAGAAATGCAAATGGTGGTGGTGGAACGGAAATTAAGAAGTGGTGAAATAATAAGAGACAAATTGGGGGAATACAAGAATGTAAGTGTTGGTGTGTTTTGGTACAGGGGGGATATGTGTGGGTTGTGGGTGTCAATGTGGGCATTGACTAATGTTGGGTGAGGAGTATGTAGCGTTCCAGGTAATCCAGGTATTACCTGTAATGTGATGTACAATAGAAGTGTCTAGAGTGCAGCTAGGAACTAATGTGTGCGGGTGTGTTCCTAGGGGAAACGGGGTATATAGGACCAGCGGCCGCTAGGCCGGATGTCAGTCAAGCTATGGAGTGAGCGAGACCGGTTGTTGTGTGTAGAGCTAGCGGTGTGAAGCTAGCTGCTAGGAGCTAAAGGAGCCTGTGAATAAAGAACCTGTACCAACTACAACTCTCCGTTCCTTGGCGTATCACCGATACGTTACAGTACATTAACGTTAATATTTATATTAGGTCAAACACACCTTAACGTTATGAGTGCAGCCGTTTTTGTTTAACATTAAGTCCATGATCAAGTCTAGCATTTCGGTATATTCAGTGTGTGTGAAAAGGATACTGTTATGCTAGCATTATTAGCACAGATGGCTATGTAAAACGTTATTTACAGTCCATGGTCAAATGTTAGCAGTGAGCACCGACAACTTCATTCACTCACCGTAAAAAGTGGAAACCACCTTTCTTTGAGGTACAGTTAATACAACCAACTGCATCGCAAGAAGGCATATTTACTGTCCAATATTGACAAAAAGACCGCAACACCACAAACACGACCGCCAGGTCAGCTGAACGTTAGCATAGCCACACAGCAAACAGGCCCCTATGAAACAGGCTGGGCTCGGCTGGGCTGTGGCAGCAGAGCAGCACCCGTCACTCACTCGGACACGCCCTTAATTATGCATAACTTTAGGGGGGGTACGGTGGTGCAGTGGTAAGCGCTGTCGCCTCACAGCTCGACGGTCCTGGGTTCGATTCCCACCTGGGACGCTGTGAACGCTGAAGGAATGCGTGCCCGTCCGCATGTCCTCGAGTGCCCACCGCCCGGGTGGGGTCGTCAAAAGGGCCTTTCTGTGTGGAGGGGGGTTTCCTTCATATAGGAACCACTTCACCAAAACATGCAATATCCTGGTTGCTGATGTGGTGCCTCCTGTGGTCGTGAAGGGCGCCTGTTCGGAGGGAGGGGAACTCGTTGGAATAGCGTGATCCTCACGTGCTATGTCCTACCGGTGAAGCTTCCCCTGTCAGGTGAAAAGAAGCGGCTGGCTAACTGCCCATGGAGGAAGCATGGAGCCAGTTTTCGGCTCTCCCCAGATCGGCAGAGGGTGGAGCAGCAACCAGGATAAATATGAATTAGCACTAATGCTATAGTGTGCTGGGGCAGCAGGCTGAAGGCAGCGGACGCCAACAGACTCAACAAACTGATCTGTAAGGCCAGGGACATTGTGGGGCTGGAGCTGGGCTCTCTGACAATGGTGTCGGAGAAGAGAACGCTGACCGAGTTAAAAATTGACCACCAAGGTAAAAGGAATAACAATGTTTATTACTACAACAATGTTAAAATGTTGTCCCGGCCCAGCCCCAAGTCCACTGGTGGAATCACACCTGAGCACAGGTGAGGGTACTTTCTGTAATTGCAGCCACAGCTAGCATTAACGTTTACAAATAATCTGAAGAAAGTAAAGAATACAAAACCTGGCCCCATCACAAATGCCTCACTAAAAAGAGCACCTCGGAGACACTCAGTCTCCCTCAGACTGAGTCAGCCGATAGGTTAACTGCATGTGCCTTAGCTACGCCACATGCAATGTGCAAGTTGATTTAGTATAATTCCAGTGTGCAATAACTGCAATTTGACACGTACTGTACATTCTACTTTATTCTACTTTATTCTATGTTATTTTATTTATTTTACTCTATTGCATTTTATTGTATTGTATTGACTGTTTTACGTTTAGGGAGATACTGTGTGATAATGTGTTATGTTATGTTGTGTTATGTGGATATTTCATGCCTGAGTGCGAGCAGCTGTAACTTGTCCTAATTTCCCCCCGGGAATCATTAAAGTCTTTCTGATTCTGATTCTGATAAAAATGGGATAGAAAATCGGGGGGGAAATATTATTTAAAAAAAAATGCATAACTTTAAACCCTTATCAAATGTAAACGGGTGAGTTATAAAATATATTTCCCCCCCACAGATGTTATGAAAAGGTGAAATTAGCTATATAGTTAGAAAGTTGGGCATTTTAACAGGAACCACGGGACTCCTGAGTCCTGCCTCAAATGGCCATTTGAGGAATTACAGCTTAAACAAACACTTCCGCAACTTCAGGGGAAAGTGGGAGGGGTTGGGGCTTGGGTTATGAACAACAAACTAACGCTGGTGATCCGTATGGAAACACTGTTACTCGAAATGGTTAAAAGTTATATCAATTTGGTCATTCAGTTGCATTTTACTGCCATGTAACATAAGCTAGCCGCTAACATTAGCCACAGTAGGCGATTACACATGATGCATTGCTCTTAAAGAGCTCGCGCCGCGTGAACTACAGTAATAATCACATGCGGAAAAAAATCATTTTTCCCATGAGTGGGGCATGCGCAAATACCACCGTGACGTAACGATGTACCAAATCGGCCATTCATTTGAGGGCACAAAAAAAGCAGGTTTGAACCCATAGAGGGCACTTATGCTGCTGAAATGATAGGGGTTTGTAAAATTGTAACAGATTGGTCTCAAATGTGAAGATTTTGACCAGAATCCTTCACATACCACCCCAAACACCATATATATTGGTTAAAAGCTGAAAAAAAGTGTTTTGGGGGTAAGTTACACTTTAATAATAATTTTGTTAAAATACATAATTTAGCAATGATTTGGACCAAACATTATTTCATATTTCAAATATTTTTATTTCTCACATTGTCACACATAACATAGTTTACACATAATAATCTATAACCGATAACACAAAAATGTAACTATACTGTACCTGCAATGTAACTGTAGTGTAATACTGAATGGTGAATGTGACAAACAATTTAAACAAAATCACTTCAAAATCCCTTCAGTGCTTACATGCGTCACAAATGAAAACTGTATGTTTCTGTTCCTTGCCAACTCGGCTGTTGCGTGGTCTCGCCTGCTTAATGGCATGTGCAGCGCACAATTGCCCAACTTCGCATCACTGATGACAATTCGAGTGACCATCACTGATCACATCATGCAGTGGTCAAGTGACATCACTCAGCCCACAATTGTGCAACTTCACATCAGTGACATCATGCAGTCATGCAGACAGAAAGAGCCCACTTTGGCAATTGTATGTAAATATATATATACTATAGGCATCTCGTGCGAGTAGTAGTAAGACATTAAAACAAAAACATATGATTTGTGATGAAAAAACAGTACTGTATTTATTGAATGCATGCGATATTACATGATAAAACATTTATTTCAAAGATATGGCAAAGAAACACTCAGCCTAGCATGAAATTACATAGGAAATTAATAGGTGTCATTTTTGACCCCAGTTGCTTATATGATGGGGTAGTGATACAATTATTTTGTTCAAAAAGTAATGAAGAGAAAATGAAAGTAAGTATTTGTGATGATCAAAAACAAGTTACTTGAGGAATACCCGGCCGGAACCCTGAATAATGAAATAATTTTTTGCAAAGATATGAAAAATGTAAACCCTGTGGGGTCATTTTTGAACCCAGTTGCGTATTAAAGGGTTAAATAAAGGTTGAATGAATGATCGAATGAATGAATATATTTTTTCATTGGCTTTCTTTAAATAAAATACTTAGGGCTCTATCTTCCCGACAGCGGTTAGCGCCCGTTTTGCGCTGGAATAGCGCCGCGCAAAGCCCTAATTGTGGGCGTGTCGGGCCGCTGCACTTCACGTCATCTTAGCGCAAACCCCGATAGGCGTATTTATGCCCATATTAATAGGATTCACCACAAGTTGAGATCACTCCCCTTAAAAGCCACAGCGTCACCGCCTGCACGTCTGTGACAGGCAGCAGCTTCCCTCTTGCTCAGTGCAAGCAGAGTGACAGAGTGTGAGAGAGAGAGAGAGAGAGAAAAGAGAGAGGCAGAGAGTCAGAGAGAGGGGGGGGAACGAGAGAGGGAGGAGAGAATTGGAGGATGAACCAGTTTGGATTCATAAATTGATGCTTTTTTAATTAGTAGCCTTTTAATTAGTCGTTTCGCTCATATAGGCTGACATACACATTTAAAAGTATTAGTTTCTCTAATAGGGTAGGGAAGTGTGAGATTTTATCTATCTATATTCTTTTTAGAGGCTATACTATCAATGGTTAGCCTACTGTATAGCCTATACTGGCCGGTGTTGTGTCATAAAGTGATTTGCTGCCAGAAACTGATTTCGATCCACGGGACCACGCACAGCGCTGCCTTGGCAGTGCCTCTATGGCACCGACCCCCCACCGGCCTGCCTACCCGGCCCAGCTCGGCCCACCTTATACGGGGAGACCCAGCTTCAGGACACGGCCCACTAGTCGAACACAAAGCACCCCTCCCCACGCTACACACAGACTCCTGCCCGGCCAGACCCTCGTTCCCCTGGTAATCCAATTCAAAACGCAAATCACTTTTTCGCACAAAACCATGACAAACGAATTCTCATTGTTAAATCAAGGTGTGTGTTTTTCTGCAGTGTAGGTTAGTTGAAAATCAACGTGGCATTCTGAGGAGGGAATTGTGTGTCCGTGCGCGAGCCGTGCGTAATGGGCCTATCCAAGCGAGGATTTCCTGCACTGCGCCGGAGAATACTGTCTGCGCTCAGGTGTACGCCTGGCATAGTGGGGTTGTTTGCGCTAAGACCAGCTATTTCCTGGCATTAAAATTGAGAGCATCCAAGGCGATTTTTTCTAACACATTGCGCCCAAACCTCTCTTTGCGCTCGGCACATACCGACGGTATCTTCCCCACAGCGCTAAATGACACTTGCACGAGACACATGATAGGCTAGAGGCCCACCGACACGCCTGGGCCACGCCTACACCTGTGTCATCACAGCGCAAAACTGGACGGTGGAGGCAGATATCTGGGAAGATAGCAATAAGAGGCGCGCAAACGCAGCGCAAAGGCAGCACAAACGATAGCGCCGTACAACGATAGGGCCCTTAGAGGTTTTGTCCAATGCTAACATGAGGCTTATACACATACGGGGCATGAAACATTTGATTGATTGTTTTCAAGATGAAACTGCTTGAAAAAGTTTCAACTTCGATTCCAGGGGGTTGAAGGACAGTCTAGTAATGTAAACCTACCACTCTTCTTACCACAATAGGAGTTAATTTCTCAAAATATTCATTGAGAACTCATCACGTCATCTGAATCCTTGTATTTAACAATGTCTTCAAGTTAAGTTAAGTTATCCTTCATTTATCCCCTTGGGGGAAATTCATCCTCTGCATTTGACCCATCCTCTACTAGTAACCTTTCTAGAACTAGGAGCAGTGGGCAGCCACTGTGCAGCGCCCGGGGACCAACTCCAGTTCTTTTTGCCAGTACCTTGGCCAGGGGCACTGACAGGAGTATTAACCCTAACATACATGTCTTTCTTTGATGGTGGGAGGAAACCGGAGCACCCGGAGAAAACCCACACGGACACGGGGAGAACATGCAAACTCCACACAGAAAGGACCTGGGACGGACCGGGGTTCGAACCCGGGACCTTCTTGCTGTGAGGCAACAGTGTTAACCACTGAACCACCGTGCCGTCCGGAAAAGAGACGAAGAGAATGCGGAGATCCAATTGGTGGCCGACCACAATAGTGCTCTCTGTCTTAATCGACACTGTTCCAGCACCCTGTCCACTGACACCTCCACCTCTCTAAAAAACAGCATCAGATGACCACACTCGTCTTCGTCACTGACCCAGCCTCGCAGCATAATCGTAGAAGTTGTTTGATTTACTCCTGGAAAAGTCAGGAGAACTCTGTCAGACAAAATCTGGCAGTCGAACACAGGCGAAGATCCAGGACGCAAGTCCAAAACGTCGGTGGCGTTGTCCTTTGCACAGTTGTCAATGGTGACTGAGCCCTGGTGGAAAGCCAACATGTAGATGTCATTCCCGTCACCCCCAATCAGGTAATCTCCACCGGTGGACACCAGGATGTCGTTGCCATCTGAGCCTTTGAGGAGGGAAGCTTCGTGACCCGACACCAAGATGTCAGAGTAGATGGTACCGATCACAGTCTCCACATCCTTCAACACATCCCCCTCAGCATCGGCCTGGCGGCATTCCCCACTCAGCAGGTTGACATAAACCCCCTCGCCCTTGACGTGATCGCCCTGGTACACGACAGTGTCTCTGCCTGGACCTCCATCCACTAGGTCAGCCCCTGGTCCGGGGACGAAGACGTCCCGGCCGGAGTTTCCCATCATGGTGTCATTACCGTCCCCTCCGTAAAGAGTGTCGTCTCCCGAGCCGCCAATCAGAATGTCATTCCCGTTCCCTCCTATCAAGGTGTCACTTCCTTCACCTCCCACTAAGGCATCGTCCTTCCAACCTCCAATTAGCGCGTTGTCCTGATCATTACCTAGGATGTGATTGGACTGCGACGGACAACCTTGCACTGTGTGTACCTTTGAGAGATTTGTCTGAGAGTTAAGATCCAAGCTGCAGTCACCCTGTGTTTGTGTGTTTGTCAGAGTTACTTTGAAAGCTTCTATCTGATGGAGGATGCCTTTAGTTTTGTTTAGAACTTTTAAATTAAAATGTACTCCATCTGAGCTCTGAAAGTTTAGGTGCTGATATTTTGGACCATAATTGTATTTGCGCAGACTGAATGTTACGTTGTCTCCTTTTGTAGTGATTGTCACTCCCAGATGTGTATTGCCCTCATCCAGTGTGATTTGGCCACCACTAAGGAAATCCATATCAACCAACACAGTATCTATGTTTTGGTCTCCTGAAAAATTATCAATCATCAAGTCATTTCCATACCCCTGTTTGAGGATATAAGTATCTTTCCCTTTACCCCCAACCATCAGTGCACCTCCAGTGTAAGGATCCATCAAATTCCCTTTGTCGTTTCCAATCATGATGTCAAACCCAGAAGATCCATACATGTGCCTCACTGAGTGTAGTGATCCGGTTGCACTAATAAACAGGCCCTTTTTGGGACAAATGACAGTCTTTGTTGTACATACATTGTGACAATCTATTCTATGGTGTCTTTGTAGGCCTCGTCTATATCGTCGTGGTATATTACACAATCTATCATTGAACTGACACTTTGTTTCATTACAGTTTGTTTTAAGAAACATTTGATCACCGATTAAAGGTCTAGGTTCCTGGTTTCTATAATCAACAGTTACGGGCAGCTTTAAAAAACCACCACAGCTGCTGATGTTGGACATTAGTTCAAATGTTATTCCATCACTGGTCTGGATCTGCAGGTGCTGATTCCTCCTTGAATGAAACCAGTCCTGTAAAACAACACATTTTGTGCCGTTTACTGATAGTATGACATGCTGTCCTTCACAAGAACATGTTATGTACTGATATTGTTCTTTCAGGAAGAGGATATCGGTGGCCAGATCTGGTGATTGGTTGTTGATGGTTTTTAATCCTTGGCCTGGTGTGACAACGTACCAGTCCTCTCCTCCCCTTCCCTGAAGAAAATCACTTCCTCCTCCTGGAACTATTGTGTTACGTTCCTTATTCCCTTGGATGACATCATTCAAGTTGGATCCTCGAACCTCTGTCACGCTGTGGTGGACCTTGTCCTTCTCAAGGTCCACCACCAGAGGAGATGGGGAGCTGCTGTAGTCAATGCTGTGACTTCTTATGCACTTGGTGAATGGGTCAGTTTCCATACAGTCAGACTTATTATCAGAGATTGCGAAAGTGACCAGATCCTTTGTGACGACAAGCAAGTGTCTGTCTGCCTCCGATCTGAACCAGTTCACTAAAGCCACTTCGCATTCATATAGGTTATACTTCCGTAAGAACCTCTTTCGATGAGGGCACGAAAATGGCTTCAGAATGAGATCATCATTTTCCACCCTCACTTTAAAACTCTTGAAATTTGCTTCTATGATGGCCAGGTCTGTTTTTTTGTCTCTGGAGTAATTTTTAATCAACAGTAAAATAAACTGTCTGTCTTTCACCATGTATATGTCCTCTCCTTCTCCACCAATCAAGTAATCTCGACCTCCACCTCCATCTATCTCATTCCTCTCTCCATTTCCTATTAGCGTATCATCATACGGAGACCCAAAAATGGTTGTAACAGTACGTAGGAGTGGCTGTGATGCGTCCACTCTCACACCATGTTTGTTAGACATTTTGTTAATTCCTCTGGCCACTAGCTGGACAGAGGAAATCACCGTGGAGGAAATCTCAAACACGACTCCATCTCCTGACATCATGTTCATGTGGCGATATGATTCCCCTGAAAACCAGTTTTGTATTGTTACAGTGTGGCTTTCCTTGTACATTAATACAACATTATCTCCTGATTTAGACGCAGAAATCCGACTGTAATCAACACTAAAACGAAGTGTATCTGGTGATTTGGCAGGATCATAGTTGTTGATGATGGTTTTCCCTCCATTGTCAGGAATAATGTAGGTGTCTTTGCCACCAGAGCCCTCTACGTGGCTTTGCTGGGGACCAAGAGTGAATGTGTCATCACCTGCTTCACCATAAAGCCAGTAAAAGTAACTTAACATGAGTTCAATTGGTTTGTTCTCTGCTTTCTGAACAGCAAAAAAACGATTTGATTCTCTATTGCCCCTGTAGGTCCCGTATCTTGAGTATGATGATACGGCTTCATAACCTGAAACCACTTTCACAGAGCCAGCTGGTATGAACCAGAAAATTTTTTTGTGCAGTGTCTTGTATTCTAACTGATGTGACTCTCCTATCCCAAGAATAATATCCTTACTCCCGTGTGTATCAATCTTCCAACATCTTTTCCCAAAACTCTCATCGCGAGATACAAAATAATCCATGCAGAATTTCGACTGACCCTGGTCTGCCAGGAAAAAGCTGATACCCCCTCCATTCCAAGAAGAGGCACCACCACTAAAATCAATGACACTTGTTCCATCCGCTTTGATAACTGTATAATACTTGTGATAGTCTGATATTTCTGCAACGAGTCTACGTCCCTCTTCAATTTCCGCATAACGCCAATCATAAAAAAGGCCTGCCAAATTCAATATAAAGCAAAAAATGCCTTTCCCAAAGCCAACAAAAAAAGCCTGTATTTGACGCAGAACTCCTGCATCAAATATGTCATTTGGGATGCTCTGAAGTTCATTGATGATCCCATCAACAGCCAATCTGATTACAGATAGAGCCAACTGTATAGGCACTATTAATGGTGCCAATCCAAGGTTAGTTATTACAATAACATCCATTGCAAGTATTGTAGTATCTAAGGTTGCATAAATAGCTCCCAACACACCACCTCTTTCAAAGTCAATGCTGTATACTCCAAATCCAATCCCCACTATTGGTACAACTATCCTAGTGGAATGGAATGCAATGCTTACCCTGGTAAGCCTGTGAGACTGTGAAGACAAAGCTCGTTCTGCAATAGCAGCTTTTGCTCGTTCTGCAATAGCAGCTGTTGTCATATCTATAACTTTATTTATCGACTTCAAAGTTGTGAATACACCATCCTTAACATCTCCCTGTTCAAACGAATGAACAGCTCCTTTCATCCCTATCAGGAGACCTACTGTCCCCATAGCAGTGCTAGCACGCTGTACATGCTTATTGACTTCACGACGGGACCTGAGTGAACTCTGCATCTCCAGGTCATGAGCTGCTGTCTCCATGCTCTTCAGCATCTTGTCAATGTACTGTTGGCCCTCGAGAGGTAAGTCAACCCTAAACTCAGCAGGTTTACCCCAAACGTCCTCAGATATTAGATGACATATGAATTGTCCATTCTCCATCCTGGCACTAATAGGGACAAGTCCTGCTAAATGATCACCATATCTTGCCTTCAGTCGACTGTGGATTTCTTGAGCAATTACTGCTGATGCTCTGGAGTAATATGATGTCGGTTTGAAGGTGTTTTCCAATTCGGAGGCAGAATTCAAGTCTTGCAACATTATATCGCCGTCATCTGCACCTCCTAAAGGGCCAGATGTTGGTGTCTGTTCACTATTTACGGACGATGTTGGCTGTTGTTGAATGTTTTTACATTGAATGTAATCCTTTTCAAAATTTCTTTGTTCATCTGAATGTCGTTCAAATACCAGATTTTCTACTGCAATGTCAGAAATGCGAGAAGGTACATCTGTGTTTCCGTTTATTTCTGACCATGATATGAATATTTTGGCTTCTGCCGTTATCAACTTTACCAGATGTTTATTTAAATCGTCAACAGTTGTCTCTGTATGTCCTTTCCGAGACTCTGAACTGCCAAAAATCTGTTTTCCTAATTTGCTAGAGCCTTTGGGTGTGGATGAGCCTCTAAACCCACGGCTGCCTGGGTTAATCCAAGTATTCCCTTTTGCCATTGGGTGGTTATCGAAAAAAAAATCCAAACCTTTCTTTTTGATAACATCGTTTTCTCCTTGGGCCATATCCAAGCCCATGAGGACCAGAGGAAATGTCCGGAAATTTCTGGCAGACTCAGATATAATTGATGCTGTGAAGTATGTGGTGTACCATGCGTCGGTAGACAGAGATAGGCCAGATGGACGTCGACCTTGAAAAGTATCTTTCACATATTTAACATAACTCTCTTTCAGTTCATTATTCTTCTCTTCATGGAGAATTTTGGATCGCATGTTGGGATATGCATGTTTGCCTATTTGTTCACTAACACAAGCTTTAACTTCGCTAATTAGTTTAGGGTTAGGGTTACGAGTTTGGTCAAGATTTTGTTGATTGTTGTAAAGCTTTTTTCCAACTGGATACACATACAGATTTTTGGGATCAACCACATATATCCAGTCATTTACCATCAAGTATGTGCACTTATCTTCTCCATATTTTGCAAAGTGACGAATAACATTCAAAACATCTATCACAGTTGTAATCACACAACAGTTAGAAAGAATATCTTTTAGTCGATGGGGATCTGATATCCATTTAATTTGTTCCTTTGTGTTTGGGTTAGTGTTACTTCCCCCCTCCATTGCTTCAAATACTTTGTTTTGTTTAAATTGTTGTAGGTTAGGTTCATGGTTACTTTTTTCCTCTCTTTCTCCAATTACATAGTTTTCTTCTAGTTTGTTGGGATACAATGTAATTTTCTTGGGGCTTTCACGCTCTGCGTGAAATATTCCCCAGGCCAGTGCCTGAAGTTCATTACAGGCCATTTTTTGGCTCTCATTCACATTCAATTCCTTATAAGTATCCTCGTTAATAAATGTCTCTGGATTATCTGGCCATTTGCCTCTGTACTTCACAAGATGAGGTTTGGAGCGTTGACTAAGTCCATATAGAAAATCTTTACCTAGAAAGTTTCTTTCGTTGGTAAAAATGGGTTCTCCTTTTTTGCCTGGCTGATTTCTAATGACTACATCTCCATTCCTATCCATGTTTGCCACCACTTTCTTACTATCATCCCTATGTTTCCACATCAGTCCAGTTGGGGTTATTTCCTGGGTGATTTTCTTCCCTGCATGACTGACTTGGAGCATAGTGTTCCCCAGGTGCAGCTCTGTCTCGATGTGGGCAGTCTCATGGGTTTCCCTCAACAGAGTTTTGATGAATTCTTTATCTGATCCAACCTCACAGGCTACCACACTTATCGTTTTGATTTGGTCGCAGACTCTGGAGGTTTGTCCAATGATCTCAGCCACATCTTTGGCATTGTACCCTGCCAGTCTCATCTCTCCTGTGTCGTCTCTCGCCCCGTGGCCTACAAGCACCAGTCGGCTGTCCTCTGACAGAGGCACAGAGTCACCGTGGATCAGTTTGGGGTTTTGATGCTCATCAAGAATGTAGACAGAACTGGCAGCAGGGTGCTTCTCATAAAGATAAGCTGCAGCTTTTCTAACAACAGGATTATCTTCCATTATGAGGATCTGCTGGTGGTCATACTGGGTGGTGTGATCAACTGGTCTCTTCGGGATATGGTACCTGGCCACCAAATCAGTTTGATCTATGTGATGCATGACTTGATAAACCTGTTGGTCGTCCTGGATAATCTCCAATACAGCTTTATTGCCGTGGAGCATAAAAGCCCGAATTAAGTCATGTTGTAAGGCTGTGGCCGTGTTGCCATCCAGGGAGAAAACCAGTGCTGCTTCAAGAGCTGGTTTCAACATGAGCTCTGCTAGTGAAGAGCCAGAGTAGCCAGACACAGTTTGTCCATCTTCTGAAACACTTCCAAATATCTTCACCACAGTGTTGCTGTCTGCTACTGGTAGACACGAGTCATTGTGTAGACAGGCTTTACTGACGATCACTGAATAACGAGGGTCCATGTTGTAGTCCTGTCGGACACTGTCATGCGTCGACTTTTCTTCATCAGTCATGACCAGAAGTTTTCTGCTGTAGCTGTGTGAAGTTTCTGAAGCAGATAGCAGCCAGTCTTGTATCTTTTGTTCATCAATGTGGGCCAAGAAGTTCTGAAATCCCTGAAACCAAAATATATGTCAGCAAATACATAAAATTATTAAGTTAATAATAAATACATCAGATAATTAAAGGTCATATCCGTAAGTTTTGCCGGAAAATAAATGTCCTCAAAGTGTTTTCTATTAACAATGAGTGAATTCCATAACTTAAAAAGTTAGCCCAGCCGCGTCTCTGCGTTCACCCATTGCAAAGATATTGTAGGATTTTCATGCTGGTCGCAGGTCATACTTCCCCGGAAAATTTGGTGGATGTGACGTTCACGAGCCTGCCTCTTGTCCTCATGGCTCCGGCATAAATATACCAACGAAGAAGATGGCTAACAGGATGTGGCTAATGTTATGTTTGTCGCTAGCTGCCAGCAAAACCAAACAGCAACACAGACTCCAGCAAAAAGTAAAAAAAAAAAAAAAAAAAAAATCTAGTGAAGCCCGTCTGGCCAGACGGCAGCAATGTGACCGACACCGGGGGTAAACTAGGGCTGTGTTCTCTGTTCATGGAGGGACCTTGTTGCTTGTAGCTGCTGTAATGTTGTTTTAGCCGATAACGTTAGCTGCTTGCTAATGGATTTACCACCTGGTCAGAAACTTATGCTTATGGTCATGGAACATTGTTTGACTGACTGCAGTTAGCTGCAGTGAGACTGCCGATTTTAATGTTAGCTTGATGCTTAACGCGGCTAACGCTAACTAATAGAGGTCCGCTTGCTATATATAGATTACCACCAGTAACACTAATAATGTTACCATGGTCTTGTGTGGAGTAATGCAACAGTCGCAAATATGCTACTGTTATATGATAACGCTAACGTTACTACCGTTATGCTTATGGTCATGGAACATTAGCTGCGGTGGTGAGACTGCCTAATATTATAATGTTAGCTTGATGCTATATGCGGCTAACTAATAGATTTACATTAATATAAATTACCACCCAGCCCCACTAATAACGTTACCGTCTTGTGTTGATAATGAATGTAACAGTCGTAAATATGCCTAACATTACTGTTATGCTTATGGAACATTGTTTGACTGTTCAGTTTGGTCAACTCCAAGCGTGAGACCGTACCGGGGGAGCAGGCTCTGACTGCAGTTAGCTGCAGTGAGACTGCACCTTATTATAACATTACATTCAGTTTGGTCAACTGCAGGCATTAGATGGTACCGTAAGCAGGGTAGTTCCTGGCTCACGCTAACGTGAATATCCTTATCCATTTCCCCACAGCCAATGCAAGCCAAAACACGACCAAACATGCCACAATAACGTCCGATAATTCATCCAGATTCCTTCCTGGGCGTCTCAAGGCTGATCTGACCAATCAATTGTCCAGTTTGTCGTTTTCAAGTGGCTTTTATGAGTTAATGTCACAAAGCAACCAACACACACTGCTGTTGCCAGGCAGCTGCTTGTGCGCGTGCGAGTATTGTGCCCGCACGCCATCTCATTCACACGCTGCCTGCAGTTACTCTAATGGCCACCGTTATCAGTAATAGTTAGAACTTACGGATAGGACCTTTAACTTATCGCAAGATAGCATCTGAAAAACAATCACAGGGAAAAAAAATGTATGTAAAAATGTACAGCTTTTCTGTGTTTGATTTTCTATTTTAGACGGGGATATCTATGCCGCTTCGCTGGCCCGGCCACTGATAATACAGGCAAATACAATAAGTGGCCCTGCTGCTTCGATGACCCGGCCACTAATAATACAAGCAAATACAAGAAGTGGCCCTGCCGCTTCGCTGGCCCGGCCACTAATTATAATACAGGCAAATACAATAAGTGGCCCTGCCGCTTCGCTGGCCCGGCCACTAATTAAAGCTACAAGCAGCGTTGTGGGCCCCTTGCACCTCGCACACATCCGGGCATGCCTGACAGTGACGCAGCTCTGAATTTTCAGACGTTTTGGACACTGCACGGAGTTACGTGTCATTTCCTGTGGCCACTATGTGACGGTAGAGAAAACCCAATAATACTGGCATGTTGCTCTATATCACGTGTAGAGCGGACCGTGGAACTTTCATGTACATCAGAAGATGTTTGTCACATAAGGCTGTTTTCATTCTCCCAGTAGGTGGTGCTACCATTGTAGCTGAACTTTGGCATAATATCCAGGTTGGCATGCTCATCAAACATGTGAAGTTTGGCGAGACATCGATATTCGCCGCATAGCCACGCCCATGCTGTTCAACGAACACTCATAATCTTCACAATCAAGCATCATCAAGGCCTTAAGGCTTTTCTGACCACATCGGAGGTGCATCTGGTCAACCCACTGGGAGCAGTGAATCTAAGTGTAAAACATGTCATTTCCTGTTGCCAGTAGGTGACGCTATGACTATAACTGAATATTGACATTCAGATCTGTTCAGACATGGACATTTATCATGCATGACAAGTTTGGAGCAGATAGGACAACGTTCAGTTGAGCTACAGCGACTTTGTTTCTCATGGTGAGACAGCGATATTCGTGGTGTATTCGTGGCGTAGCCACGCAGTTCCCCAGAAACGCAAACCTTTTAATAACTTTTCATCGTTACGGTCACTTATGTATGTTGTGCAAGTTTGAGACCGATCCGCTTAACCCCCCAGGAGGAGTTCGTTAAAGTATGACCCCTGGAAATGGCTGAAATGTCCAAAAATATTGCACAGTGAATTCAAAATGGCTGACTTCCTGTTTGGTTTAGGTCATGGCACCAAGAGATTTGTCAGTCTGGATATGTTACATGTACCCTGTGAATTCCGTACCTGTAGGTGAAAAGTACCGCAAGGACTACTCCGTTGAGTTTTCCTAGGGGGCGCTATCGAGCCATTTTGCCACGCCCATGCCCACGACCCATATCAGCTTCGCATTTTCACCCATTCTGACGCATCTGCAAAGTTTTGCAACTTTTTGAGCATGTTGAGCGCCTCAAAAATGCACGCAGGAGATACAAATAGTAATACAAACCCATAGAACAACAATAGGGCCTTCGCGACTGGTGCCCGGTGCTCGGGCCCTAATAATAACTAGAATGTCTACATTTCCTACCGAAAATGTAATTGTGCTTGCTGTCCTCGCCATGCACCGCCTGCCTTGCAAGGTCCCTGCCCATGCAGCTAGGGGGACTAAGTAGTTATGGGCGGGCCTTTGTGAGTGGAAGCGGGAGAAATTACATTTCATTTTTAAAAGTAACCCCCTGAACCCTGTGAACAGACTATAAAACTCACATTTGAACTGGGTTTCTCTTGATTGCTAGTAGGAGTGGGATGATATATTGATATACATGGATATATCGATACATCATCAACATCATATCGTGTATTTGTCCTGACTCAGGCCCGGCACAAAAACCCCAAATGAGCAGACATGGCAACAGGACAGGATTCCCGGTTCTTTACTGAGAGATACCATTTACAAGGAGGCTTCAAGGGCAAATTAACAAAGAGCTTGGGCTGTCTTGGCCTACACTTTGACCATACTGGGGGCAGCAGCTCAGCTTGAGGGAGGCTTTGGAGGGAATTATAGCCTACATAAAACATGAATGCTGGAACATCCACACCCCCCACTAACTACTTAAGACAACTTAAAAATATATTGTGAATGTATGCCATATGCCATTGTTCTCTTGTTTTAATAATAATTTTAAAAAAAAACTCTTAATGTGTAACTTTTCCTCTGTGGTATCGAAAATGGTATGAGTGAGTGAGTTCATGTCAATTCTGCTAATAAATACATAATACCTGCTTCTTGCCTTTTAGTGCTATTTTTTTCTCTTCAGTTACACAGATATCGTGATGTATCGTAGGTAAAATTTCTTCCAATATATCGATTATGGCAGAATCGCTGTATCGTGATAATACCGTTATCAAGGGCCAAGTATCGTGACCATATCGTATTGTGAGTTACTCCACGATTCCCACCCCTAATATACACTGTAACTGACATCATGTGGATGGCACCTTTCTTCAGCCAATATACACTGTAACTGAGTGAGTTACTCCATGATTCCCACCCCTAGTCCCTGCCCATGCAATTAGGGGGACTAAGTAGTTATGGGTGGGCCTATGTGAGTAGAAGCGGGAGGAGCCAAGAAATCCAGGGGCAGAAGAATTTCGATTGTAGAAGCTACGGGTGTAAAGTTATGAACCAAAACGTAGAGAGGGCAGTTATATCGCCACCATCTGGTCAATTGGTGCAATTTTTTCGTGTTTGGTGGATAGTAAAATACCCCTGTGTGAAGCTCCCTACCACGTTTCGTAGCTGTACCTCGTATGGTTTCTGAGATACAGCTAATTTAATGCGTTGTTTTTGTCTACATCATTCTCCCTACCCAACATGCAACACTCCTGCTCAGAGTTACTCTTAAAGCCGCCATACAGTAAGATTTTTGACATTTTTTACTGTAATGTAAGAGCTTTTTAGTCACAGGACATGGTAGATTGACTTGTAATAGGGAGACCCTCGTCTTTATTTATCCCACACCGCCCTCCATTGGCCAGCCCTGGGACTAAGCAGTTTGCTGCCAGCGTCCCGTAGCAAG
Source organism: Poromitra crassiceps (assembly GCF_964638095.1). Lineage (NCBI taxonomy): Eukaryota > Metazoa > Chordata > Actinopteri > Beryciformes > Melamphaidae > Poromitra > Poromitra crassiceps. The sequence goes on from NC_139643.1 coordinate 13,001,367, forward strand.
AAAAAAGAAAAAAGAAAAGGACGCGCGCATGCGCTGTACAGCGGAAGCGCTGTGTTCATGAAAACAAGGAAGTAACTCGATTCGGATTTGCTACGAAAATGATGTTTCACTTTCGTAGCACAACACTTCCAAATCAACACTTCCAAATCAGTGTTGTGCAGGACAGTCCCCACATGATGTGTGCTTTGGTTTGGTGAAGATTGGACAAAGTTTCAAGGAGAAATCGCAAAAGCCCCAAGAAAATTACATTGTATCCCAACAAACTAGAAGAAAACTATGTAATTGGAGAAAGAGAGGAAAAAAGTAACCATGAACCTAACCTACAACAATTTAAACAAAACAAAGTATTTGAAGCAATGGAGGGGGGAAGTAACACTAACCCAAACACAAAGGAACAAATTAAATGGATATCAGATCCCCATCGACTAAAAGATATTCTTTCTAACTGTTGTGTGATTACAACTGTGATAGATGTTTTGAATGTTATTCGTCACTTTGCAAAATATGGAGAAGATAAGTGCACATACTTGATGGTAAATGACTGGATATATGTGGTTGATCCCAAAAATCTGTATGTGTATCCAGTTGGAAAAAAGCTTTATGGATTATTATTTCATCACGTGGTGAGTACCCGATGTCACAGCATGTACATAGAGCTTTCTGGCGCTGTGTTTTGTTGACTTTGAACGGCGATATCGTTATCGATACTATTGGACCCAGAGGGCGCAGTTTCTCCAACAGTAAAACTTGGAAAACTTACTGAATGGGGCTTTAAGCTATATTTATCTGGTCAAATCACACTGGATTCCTGCTTCCAGTACACTTTTTGCATGTGTTTTTTAACAGAGAAGAGCTGCAGCTGCTCAAAAGATAATATGTAAAATTTATGAGAGTGAGACCATGAGTGATATAGCACTTGTAATACAGGTATAGGTATGTCTGAAGTCTACATAATAGCGTGCGTGTCAAGTGTTAATCCAAGAAGGAAGGCTGGCCATAATTCCAATGAATCAGCACTTCCTGCCGCCCTTCAAAATAAAACAATTTAGAAGGAACAGGTACTGAATGAATCTTTGTGAAATAGGCCCCACCCACAGAACTTTGGAAGTCGATTATATCGCAACGGTGCGTTTTTTTCAAAAACTTCCAAATCAGTGTTGTGCAGGACAGTCCCCACATGATGTGTGCTTTGGTTTGGTGAAGATTGGACAAAGTTTCAAGGAGAAATCGCAAAAAAACTGTTTTGGACAAAATGCAAAATGGCGGGAAATCTAGTCTGATGGAAATGGGCGTGGCCTAGATGAGTAGATGCGGAAGGACCCAAGGAATCCAGGGAAAAAAGAAGTTTGATGATAGACCCTACGGTTCAAAAGTTATGGACCAAAAGGTAAGGAGGGCTGTTATAGCGCCACCATCTGGTCAATTGGTGCAATTTTTTCGTGTATAGTAAAAGGCCCCTCCGTGCACCTCCCTACCAAGTTTCGTAGCTGTAGCTGTTATGGTTTCTGAATTACAGCTAATTTACTGCAAGATTTTTCCAGGCCCCATGCAAGTCAATAGGGAAAAAAATGGCGCTTAATGGCGAATAGCGGCCAAACCGCTTTCACAAACCCTTAGCAAAGTCATAGCATACATGTCCTCAATGAGCCGCTCATTTTGAGGTCTGGCATGTCTATGTCGTGCGAAAGATGTGGGAGTTATTATGCGACAAACTTTTGTGGCGGATGGAAGAATAATAATATTAAGTATGTCGGACTTCAAGATTGTGCCTTGCTTGTCAGCAAGCACAATAATAAAACTATGTAACTATAATTTGTTTGGGGCCATGTGCAATTACATTTTTGTTGCATGTCAGAGTGTATCTATTTCCACATATAGCCATCAAATAATTTTAATATATCAGCCGTTCAAGAGATAAATCTGTGAATGCATTTATTGGGTTCAGGTCCCGTTAAACTCTTTCAAACTCATTGCTGCTTTTCATTTTTATGTAAAATCCACCTACCTGCTCCTTTTGAATCACACAAGTTGTGAAGTTGTTATCACACTCTTGAAAGCCATCCAGCAAACTCATTGGGTTCTGATCAGTGTTGACTCTAAAAGAGAATTATGGTTATGTTTTTATCATTAATTAGTTACATTATGAAATGTCAATCTGACTTTAGTTTCACCCCCCCCCCCCCCCCATTCAATGTTTATTTGTAAAGGGACAGATACATAAACATAGAACATTCTGTCATATATCATAACATTTCTAGCCTAAGCTAATTTGCAATGTTTGTCCCTAGATGTTATAGGGCAAAACAGATATACAATAAAATATACAATAAACAGTAAACAACAAGGATGGAGAGCACACACAAATGATAATCAACATAAAACATAGGAGATGATAGTGGATTTCCGCAAAAATAAAGCTGAACTCCAGCCTTTAATCATAAATGATCAGGCTGTTGAGAAGGTGGAAAGTTTCAAATTCCTGGGGACCACGATTTCCTCTTCTCTTAAATGGAACGTCAATGTGAGCCTTATCGTAAAGAAAGCCCACCAACGTTTGTTCTTCCTGAGGCAACTCAGGAAATTCAAAGTCTCAAAGATAGGGATGTGTCACTTCTACCGAACCATGATAGAGAGTGTGCTCACATTCTCTATCACAGTTTGGTTTGGTAACTGTTCAGCTGAAGATAGAGAAGAGCTGAACAGGGTCGTGAAAACGGCATCGAAGATCATAGGTAAGGATTTGCCGAGAATATGCGATATTTATAACGAGCGCATATTGAAGCTAGGGCTGAAGATAATAAAGGACCCCTCCCATCCAGCCAATGCTCTCTTTGGCCCCCTTCCTTCAGGAAGAAGGGTACGTAGCATCAAATGCCGAACCACTCGTCTGCGTAACAGCTCGTACCCTGAAGCAGTGAGGGCCCTTAACTCCTCCTCAGTTCAGTTCACCACCCTAATTTAATTTGACCCTCTGGTCTTTTAATGCACCAGACACTTTAATGCATTGTGCACTTTTTTTGTTGCACTAGCCGCCTGTGCCTACCCTGCACTGTACACTGTATTGCATACTGTTTTGCATTTTGCAGTTGTTTTTGATTGCATGTTCCTCTACTTTTTATACATTGCAGCAGATGTGTAGTTGTATTGTCTGTCTCTCATGGTCTGTTACTGTGATTGTTTTGTCTGTTTGAGCATGCCAAGACAAATTCCAATCAATTTTGGTTGATATGGCAATAAAACTATTGAATCTTGAATCTTGAAAACGGCGGGTTTACCCACACTCACCCACACTCGCTCTCACACTTAGATACCTGCACACCGACACAGTTCCCCCATCCCCCCCCCCCCCCCACACACACACACATACACACAAGAGCGTTAAGGTTACTAATGAGAACATGACTGCTGCCTCTTCAGAAACTGTTTCAGACTGAATTTAAAGTTTTCAAAACATCAACAAAAACAAACTCAGACAGAGGGAAAGAAAGAGAGAAAGGAAAAAAAATCTCCATTTCAATGTTACAACATGGTGCTCCCAGCTGCTACAGGTGTCCATGTGCTTCCAAGAGATGTCATATATGGGATCCCACATAAGGGGTTAATGAAAAACCAGCTGGGCGAGTCTCAGTGGTCGCCCCTAACCTCATCAAGGTAGGCCAAAAACGGGTCCCAGATAACCGAAAACGTTTTAAGTGAGTTGGTCCGTAGGAACCTGAATCTCTCCATTCGTATAACAAAGATCATGTCCGCCAACCATGGCTCAAAAGAAGGAGGAGAGGGGGACTTCCATTCCTGCAGAATTTGTTTCTTGGCAACAATAGTCCCCTGTGCCAGACACTGTTGCACAGCTGCATATAGGAAAGTTCAAAGAGGACTCTGAGCAACCAAAGATGGCGATTTCTGCCTCCGGCTGAAGGGTTATTTTGCTTTAGAATACCAGTCAAATATTTTGGCCCAGAAGGCATGAGACAGAGTACCCTCTGACACCTGACACCTGTGACACCTGACACTGTGAGACAGATGGGTAAATCCTGTGGAATTTATGTTTAGAATAGTGAAGACGGTGAGTGACTTTAAACTGGATCAGTTGGTGTCTACTATTAACTGAGCAGAGTTGCACCATGGAACATCTATGCCGCCCCATGAGTCCAAATGGCATTCGCAGGAACTCGAACAGTCCAAACGGTGTTATCGCTGCAGTCTTGAGTACATCCTGGCTGCGGGTGTACCGGCACCTGGTGATAGCCTCGCACCAAGTCCACTTTGGAAAACATGATTGCCCCCGCCAGGTGAGCGGAAGAGTCCTGAAAATGCAGAATCGAGTACCAGTCAGGATTCATGGCATTGTTGAGGCGGCGGTAGTCCCCGCACGGGCGCCAGCCACCATCGGTTTTGGTGACCATGTGCAGCGGGGAAGCCCACAGGCTATTAGAGCGGCGCACAATGCCAAGGCGCACCATAGCCACAAACTCAACCTTAGCAATGAAAATTGAAAATTGATTAATGAGTTTGAAGAGGAGTTTGTGAGAGGTTTCCCGCTCGGGGCGGAGGCCACAAAGCACTGGCATAAGGATCGGCGCTGTAGGCGCTGGAGTGCACAGGGGCCCAGAGCTGTCAAGGGCCCATGAAGGGCGAGTCTCGCTTTGGGGAGACGTAACGTACTTACAGTTTCTGCTGGCGTCGGTGCGATCGATGCGGTCCAGGACTCCAAATAAACTTCCATGCTGTATTATGCAGTCAGCACTTGCCCTCGTGTAGCTTACTAGGCTAACGAATGCTATAGCTTTAAGTTTAGTTTAGTTTCACAGCGGAGTCCCCTGTGAGGTTCTGGTGACATCATTGACCATATGGAGCAAGAGGAGGAATATCCCTTCACGTAGCGCATGGCTCTTGTTTACCACTGTCTTGGGTCCTTCGGGGGTCCTGCTAACGCACAATAGACGGCTAACAATCTGCCTGATGAAAAAATTATGATTGAGTCCATATTTTCTATAACAATATAATTGTTACCACCTCTCATATGTTGGAAAATGCACACTTCTGTGTCTGGGATGACAGTGTCATTCATACTGTGTGAATTTCTGTGCTTTTATTTTCTTGATGGCTATTCTATGCTTATTGACATAATGTGTAACTGTTGATTTGTAAGTGTAGGCTGGCTAAAGCATTTTTCAGATGTTGGATAGTTGGAGAAATTAGGTTGTTGTGGTTTGAGTTCAGGCCACCAGGCTCTGATAGATTACCATGGATCAGCATTTTGGCTGCTGTCCGTGGTGCTGATCAAAGATCAAAGAGGTTTGCAGCGTTTGGAGGAGAGGGGTGGGTAGGGTCCAGAGCAAATATTTGCACTGGGGCACATGGCAATGACGTCATGACACTGCCAGAAAGAGAGGAGTGGTGGGTGATGTGTCGCTGTAGATGCCAAAGCATTTTTGGGGGTGAAAGGTGTGTTTGCGGCAAGGAGAATGAAGAGATTTAGGGAAGGGATAAGAGAGGAGTGTAAATCTGTCTGCTTAACTTTTGAAGGAGAATTGCCACCGAGTGTGTTCCTTGATTATGTGTGTTATAAAATGAGGCCCTTTGAGAGATTTCCTCTCATGTGCTTTTGCTGTCAGGAGTTTGAGCATGTGGCTGCTGTGTGTACTAGAAGCAAGATATGTAGGAGATGTGGAAATGCTGACTGTGCTGGAGTTAGGTAGGGTGGACTGCGATGCAAAGGAGGAGGAACAGAAGTGCCTACACTGTGAGGGGAATCATGATACGGGGTCTGCTCAAAACGAAAGGGAAGTGAACAAGATCAGACAAGAATGGAGGTTATCATGCTGAGGCTGTTAAGAAGTGGGGATGGGAAAGAAACAAAGAAAGGATGGGAGGGCATAAAGGGCTCATTATACTCGAGCTAGGCTCCGCGAGGCGGAGCTCCGCGAGTCATGTGCGGACCTCGCACTGGGGCACATGCTTTTATACTTGGAAGTGATCAGCCAAGTGATCAGCATGTTACATTGTACAATGGTAGTGAGAACAGCCTGTGAAAAGTCGCAATTCTGTGCAGTACTGAGTGCGCTTTCACTCTCAAACGACCGTACATCAGCACATGAATGAATCACCAAACTTGTTTTTACTGAATAGCCGTTTCAGTTCTCAGCCCTGATAGCCTACTCTGTGCTGCTTTTAATCTCTCTCAACCATGCTCTCAACACAACACATTTACTTGTTGAAATGACTAAAAACGAACAGTTGCAAATCAAAGTTTAGCTTACCACATGGGTCAAGAAATGTGGTGAAAACACAGCTCAGTGTTCAGAGCTCAGTGGCTCGAAAGTTTCCGTGTTTGGAGAGAAGCCATATGGAGGTCACACTGCGAGAAAGATCTTCAGGTACGCGGTTGGCGGCCTACAGGGGTCGCGCCCAACACATTGACGTCGTTTGACGCTCGCGCCCCTCGCTCCTCCCCCGCGCCCTTCACGGCACGGCGAGTATAAAACAAGCTTAAGGCTTGGGAGGAGACGAAGGAGGAAGGAACTATTCTGAGTGACGTGATCTGCATGGACAAGAAACAATTCATGACCATCATTGCCCTGGTTATTAACTGTGCTGCTGGTTTGAGTGGGGAGAGGAAGAGGACTGGGATCGGGCTTGACACTGTTAAGAGGTTACTGGAGGTGGATGTATCTGAAGCAAAGATAGATGAAATACTGAGGGATGCATTTAAGTAAGAAGAGGAAGAATATTCCCCAGCTGTGAGAGGCAGCAATGTGCCGCAAGGAATCCAGTCTGCCGGAAAACCACAAGAAGTAGAAGAAGGTCCATCTTTCCTCTGTATATCGGTGGTCCTGGAAGCCAGCTATAAGGACAATGGGACCTCCTCCATCACCGTCTGGTATGCTGCTGCCAGAACCACTCGCCACAAGACCAGCTGCTTCCCAACCGCCATTAGCCTCACCAACAAGGCCCGGAAACCCCTTCCACCAAGGAGACCTCATCAACAACACCCCCCCCTCCCACAAACCCACTACCTCCTCCTAAGCCGTTTTCACACATGCGTACAGGAACATTGCCTGTAAATCAATAACGGCTATTTCCCGGAATTTCCCTTCACACCTGAGGGATCACGTGTAAAAACAGCCATGAAAGAAGCTGTATTTTGGGGGGCGGTGTGGGTGGGGGGGTGGGTGAAGGGGCGGCACTGCAGAGCGGGCGGGGGCGGAGGAGAGTGGGCTGGTAGACAAATTAGGGCGAAGATGGAAAGGGATATACGTGCGAACAGAAACAGATTCATGTTCGCATTCTTCTTCGCTAAACATCGTGCAGAATATGAAGATAGACTAAACGGGGGACAGATAATGACAGGGTTAACTACCTCTGCGCTGCTGCATGAGACTAGAGCAGCATTTCTCAACTGGTGGGTCGCGACCCAAAGGTGGGTCGCGGGGCCATTTTGATTGGGTCGCGGACATTGGCAAAAAAAAAAAAAAATCATTTGAGTTAAATTCAGATTATTGAAACTGGATTAGCCTGACCAGTTTTACTTGTTAAACAAGCTGAAGCATATGCTCTGCCTGTAATTCAAGAGAAGTCTGCCTTTTCATTTCATATTTAATTTTAGTTCAATTCAGATGATTGAAACTGGATTAGCATGGCCCCAGTTTAATTAAAAGTTATGACCAGTTTAACTAAACAGCATATAGCCTGCCTGTGATTCCTTTTTATTTCATATTAGTTAAATTCACACTATTGAAACTGGATTAGCATGACCAGGTTAACTTGTTTTATTATTTTTATTATTATTATTATTATCATTATTATTGTTATTATTATTATTATTATTATTATTATTATTATTATTATTATTATTATTATTATTATTAACTTGTTTAAAAACATATAGGCATGTAATTCAAGATAAGTCTGCCTTTTATTTCATATTTCATACAGTTCAAATAAGACTTTCTGAGCATGACCAGTTTGACTTGTTTAAATTTAAAAACATATAGGCCTGTAATTCAAGTCTGCCTTATTTCAATTGGTTTTTAGCCCTAGTTGCACTTCTGTTGCACTTTTTTGTTCATTTGAGGTTTATAACAGTGCATGAAGGCATTGTGTATTAAATTAATGTGCTATTTTTTGTGCAATAAATTTGAGTGTTTAAAAAAAATCTGAAATTTGGGTCGCGACTTCATGACAAGGAAAATAGTGGGTCCTGAGGCTACACCAGTTGAGAACCACTGGACTAGAGCCATCTGGAAGCGAGAGAGACCAGGAGGGAATTTATTTTGGGAAGATGCTCTGAACAATTTTGACGACGTGGAATGGAAGCGTCATTTTCGCATGTCCCGGTGTACGTTCGACTACCTGCTGAATCTGGTCCGACCTGCACTAACACGCAAGATCACCCGGTGGCGAAAACCACTGGAAGCGCGTTTGTGACTGGCAATAGTGCTTTGGTGGTACGCAACACCAGGGCAATATCGAACAATCAGCTGTGTATTTGGTGTTGGACTGTCTACTGTGTGCTGCCTGGTCCGCCAAGTCACATCCGCTCTAATGAAGAACCTCTACAAGCGCTTCATTTCCCTGGTGAAGGGGGAAAAGCTGCTCCCCTATCGCGGCATACCGGTCTTATCACAAGGTTAGAAGTGGTCAAATGTCCGCGATGACGGGGGCGCGCTTATACCGGAAAACAACTTTCACACATGAAGGCATTACACCGCTTTCTGGTAATTTCCCGGTATAAAGCGCATGTCTGAAAACGGCTCTAGACTCAGCTGACCCCCCCCCCCCCCCACACACACACACACACACACACATAAAACTGTGACTCATATCTAATTTAATGCCTTTTTAACTGGGACTGTAAATTCATGTAAATTCACCGCTTATTTAATGCCTATTTAGCTTAGACTGTACATTCGATGTAAACTCATATTTAACTCCGACTGTAAATTCATGTAAATTCACTGCCTATTTAATGCCTATTTAACTCAGTTTGGAAATCTCATGTAAATTCAACGTAAATTCATATTTATTATCCACGGAACACTTCTCCACTCATGTACATATTGTATATTTACTCTATTTGATTGCACTTGCAACGTTGTGATTGTCTTTAGCTAGCTTTCCTACTTCTTCTCTCTGTATGTTGATCTGACCGCTACGCTGCATACAGACACTGAGACAAATTACTCATATGTAACTTGCATACTGTGAAAATAAAAATGATTCTGATTCTCATATCAACTCTTCACCCCGGATCTGAAATTTCAGTCTGTCCCTACAGCTCCACCTATTGTCCTAGATCTGCAAGCATTTATCGATATACAGTAAAACCCTAATAAGTAGGCTACTGAAAATAATTGTTTTCAAATTAATTTTTTTACATATTTGAGGAAGTCCTCTCAGACTGACGTCATGACTGCGACTGCCTGCCTCAAGATACATAGTAATACTGTCCTAGATCACGCAACCTCCAACAGGTCAACTTGCATAACTGCCATCCATATTTTCTTTTGAGCAAAATTGTCTATCACATAAATGACCATTCAAAAATATCCATCCTCTACCTTTAACTTATTTGGTAAACACAGGGTCTGTAAACCTGCTCATGATTAAATGCTTTCTTACCTCCTGGATCTCCCAACTCTGGACCCATGTATGGATGTGCTCCTAGATGAAAGACAGTCCTCATTAGCCTACCTTTTAAATGCACATTTCCTTTACATCTATAACATCTCCTTAAAGCCCAAATCCATGAATGCTGTACATCACCTCATCAACTGTGCCACATCTCTGTTTTTGTTCTGTATACATTGAGGCCATTTAGCCAAAAGAAGGGTAACAGGCTAACAAGGTCTGCCAACCACTGTAGTTACTTCACTTAGCATCAACTAATGTTACTGTCTATAAATGATGGTACCTTCTGCTGTTTCTACTTGGAGATGAGTAGAGTGTGAAGGGAAGGGTGGTACGCCACCAGGCCAGAGCAAACAACGAATACAAATGTTTAATTTAATGGTAATTTTGCTCAGCCACAAGAGACAAAGGGCCCTATCTTCCCAAAAGCGCTCATTTAGCGTTTGCGCTCATTTAACGCCTTTCGCAATGCAAATTGGGGGCAGGCACAAGGGCATGCCTGTTATAATTGCACTGGGCATAGGCGTGCCACATGCCAAAGCAAGCGTTTCAGCGCTAAAATGTGGGGATAGATGGCATTATCCTATCATCAGCAGCCCGCAATTACTTTGCACTAAGAGCTTTGAAAAGGACCTCATATGCGCTAAATACCTCGCTGCGCTGGGAGCACACGGTAATCTCCGTGCAGCGCAGCGCAGTGCAAAGTAAAGTTCCTTTTGGAGATTTCATTACGCACAGCCTTGCCATGCCAGGACATCAAATTATGCTGCTAAAATTGGGTATTAGCAGATAATTCAGTGAGGCAATCAACTATAACTCACTGAGAAACTTTTATCACATCGCAAAGAGGGAAATTAATTGAGAAAACCTGTTGGACAATGGACATAGGCTATTTACCTTCATAACCCGGAGGGTCGTTGGCACAACAGACGATCTGTCAATAAGCTCTCGCCATCTCTCTCTGTCCTCACACGAGTGAGTACACTCTATTACGCACGGAGAGAATTACAGTACAGCATATTGCATGCCTCGCCTGACGGGGGTGCAAAATTCGCCATAACACCTGGACAGTGGACTGCAATCTTCCCTGCTTTAAGGCACGCGCAAACAGGTGTGCAAGCGCTAATAGGGGATATTGCCTGTACGACGATAGGGCCCCAGAGTCTGTTTACACAAAAACAATCTGATAACTGGGAATAATCAGGCAATGGCAATAATCTGATTGATGTGTTTAGTTTACATGCACTTTATAAGTAGCAATAACATTCCTCAAAGTCTGGGAGTCCATTGAGATTGGCTCATGCATTGAATAAAAGGGATGATTCAGCGAAAAGCTAGGTGTGTTTAATCGGATTTCTCATAATCCGATGAAGGCTTTTATCCAATAAAGCATATACTATGCTGTTTACATGACCACTTGAATAATCTGGTAACTCCATAAATCAGATGATCAGTTAGTGTGCATGGAAACGTATGATTGCTGATTGGGGCTTTAAAGGCTAATTCGGGGAAGCGTTTACAAGGTAACAACAAGGAAGTTTACAAGGAATTCTTCTGCTGCAGGTTTGCCAGCTAAAAAAAGAATAAGCATCCAGCAAAGTCTCAAAAAGTGAATTTTGAAAAGCAGGAATTCCATCACCTGGCAGAATAATTGTGCTGAGTCACTGGTATTGATCCTATCAACCTAGTCAACTCCTAAAGATATATTATGCAGTTAGCCTGTTTTGGAGCAGTCCAAACCAATTACTGTATTGCCAATTTAAGAGTTGGGAAGGAGACATTAACATACCTGAAATCTGAAGGAGTACTTATGCTTTGATGCATGTGTTCAGGCAATCCTTTGAGGCGGTGCAATGCAGCGATATCAGGGCTCAACTCCTCCCAATCAGCATCTTTCAGCTCTGCAAATTTGAGAAACATTTTACGTTTGGAGCCGAAAATAAACAAAGTCAGCACACTGAAATATAAGTGAGCTCCCAGATCAGTTTATTGACGTTTCGACCATCAGTTCTTCATCAGAATAAAGGAGGAAGTAGGAGGAGCACTCATGTACATCACAAAGAGAGAGAAAACAAAGGCAGGTGAATACATTTGTGCCAATTAAGGATCATACAAATCGCCAATACAAAGATATACATATGCATATAAGTATATAAGTACAAAGTGCATAGACCTTCACTACTGAAGACTGACAACAATATATATTATCTAAATGCCCAGGGGGGGGATACTATACATCTACTCAAAGTGAACACCCTAACCCTTATCGCCTGAATGCGTTGGAAAGCATCGGGAACTTCACAGTGAGACATGGCAGCAGAGGCAGAGCAGCGAGGTTGGAGGGCTCGAGTGCGTTATGGAGTAGTGGAGAAAAGTGTTTGACAGAGAACTCATGTTGTGGATGCAGTGTATGGAGGTGAATAACGGCTCGGTACTGGAAACCACGCAACATTTGGGAGCACAACGGCACCCACATCCCGGTCAACAACACTGTGTCGAGGTGGGCACGGAGAGCTGTGCGCGCGTTTTGGGCAACCCGATCTCCAAAAAAATTGTAAAATAGCAACGTTTGTGGACAAACGTTGGTATTTTACAATGTCGGCTAAGAAATTGTAAAATGGGAACGTATGCGTCTACAGCGGTGGGCGGGGTTTGGGCGTGTTTTACGGAGATTTTCTGTTTCTAACCCCTCCCCCTACTCTAATCCTAACCCTAACCTCTCAGAACGTTACTATTTTACAATTTTCGAGCCGAAATTGTAAAATAGCAACGTTGGTCCATATCGTTGGTATTATACAATTTTCTGTGAGACTGTGTTGGTTTTGGGTATAGTGCCCAAGTTCTTCAGGCTCTCCTCCGCACCGCACTCACCACCCCCACGCAACCCAATGAATTCTCCTTAGAGAGCATGATGCAGGTTAGACACCACGTTGCATTAATATGTGGGACTTTTATGTAATTATTTTATGTAAATATCTTTTGTTTGGTTTTTGGTTTTTCTCCACACATAGCTGCATCTAGACTGATCAGGACAACCACCTCTCTCTGAACGTCTCCAAGACCAAGGAGATAATTGTAGACTACAGGAGGCGGGGGGGGGGGGGGGGTGGGGGCGCACACCCCCCAATCACCATCAACGGCACAGTGGTGGAAAGGGCGGACAGCTTCAAGTACCTGGGAGTCAACATCCACCAGGACCTGACATGGGCCGGCCACACCGCCACTGTTGTCAAAAGGCCCAACAGCGACTACACGGACTCAGGCGCCTGAAGAAATTTGGGCTAAGGCCAGAAATCCTTAGACTTCTACAGAGGCACCATTGAAAGCCTGCTGACTGGCTGCTTCACCACCTGGTATGGGAACTATACCACCATGGACCGCAGGGTGCTAAGAAGAGTGAGGCGCGCGGCCCAACACGTAACAGTATGTGAGCTGCCAGAACTGCAGGAACTGTATAACCAGCGGTGCCTCAGGAGGTCCCTGAAGATCATCAAAGACACAAACCACCCCCACAACAGCCTGTTCTCCCTGTTACCCTCAGGGAGGAGATACAGGGTCCCAAAAGCACGCACAAATCGCTTGAGGGACAGTTTCTTCCTGCAGGCCACGAGACTCCTTAACATACACAAATAGTGTAGTAGCTGTAGCCTACTGTACCGTACTGTAGCTGCTACCATTACGTATGTCTAATGTTTAATTGTATGTTTAATTAGGTATATGCTATTTGCACCTGTGCAAACAGAATGTCAACTATGTTTAAGTATGTCTAAAGTATGCATATGCCATGTGTACCTATGTGCAGTGAATATGTCACTGTCTCTGACTTGTCTTATCACTCTACTGCCTTATTGCTTGTTGTGTCTCTTGTTGTTTTCCTGCACCCATATGCCCTGTTCTTTTTTGTACTATGTTGTAAACGGAGTCCACAGCACAATAATTTCACATGTGATACTTGTACTACGGAGTGACAATAAAAATCTTGAATCTTGAATCTTGAATAAATGTTCCCTCGGATCGTTACCTCCGTACACCGACTGTCTGTCGTCTGTCCCGGTCTGTCCGTCTGTCAAGAGGTTGCTCGCCAGGGGCATATTTTCCACTGGGGACATGTCCCCCGCACTTTTCAAAACCTAGAATCTGCCCCCCCCACTTTTTCAACTGTGTGTGTGTAAACTTAAAAAATCATGCTTTATACACTATTGTGCAGTCATCATATTATGGCTGAGAATGTGAATTGAGTTGCTGATTATAAGCTATAGGCTACTCCAAAACATTGTCACGGATGAGCGGACATCTTCTATCATGCTTGGTTCTATGCTTGGATGGGGAGTCGCGGACATCAGGCACGCCCACTTAAAAGAAATCTCAGAATAAAAGAAAGCCGGTGCTGCTGCTGCAGTGCTGCCTGACCCACATGTGTAGACCTTTGAGATATATACTGTAGGTGTAGATGTAGGTGTATAGGGATAGACTGACAAAAATGAAGCGCCAAAAACAGTTAATCGACTTTCTTTGGAGAGGCGATGAAAAAGAAGAGGAATGTGAGTTGGTTCATTATTGGTTGTAAAGCAGCATTTGTTCTATCTAACTTGAATGTGTTGTCCACCTTAACACTAGAAGGACCATAATTCCATAACTACTAGGAGATTAGAAAGACTGTAAGTGGTCATTTTGGGAGCGTACCTATGTTCCCCGGGTTCTATGTTCCCCGGGTTCTATGTTCCCCGCTCCTGCTAAAGAGGGTTTTATGTTCCCCGGGTCCTATGTTCCCCGCTCCCGAAAAAGGGTCCTATGTTCCACGTTGCCTTTTCCCGCGGTGTGCCGCTTTGATGGAAAAAAAAATAGGCTGCAGTAATATTTATTAGACGATAGGTGGCAGCAGATCACCTGAATCTGCTGAATCACCTGAAAAACCGATACACTGTGTGACCACAACACGGTTAAAATGGCAGAGTGGCGCTGTCCACTATTTCTGTTCATTGACTCCACAGGAAGTGCCTGGAGTGAACCAAAGAAGAAGAAGGCTGTCTAATAACATTAATAAATAAATAAATATTTGTATTTTATGCCACGCAGCGCTGTGGAAATAGGCTACAGTGTGTACTCATCCCTTTACAAGTCCAGTCACTATCCATCAACTTTGTAACACAACAGTAAGACATAATTTCTGCTTATGGTAGTAGCCATAAAGTGAAGTGGCTAGCTAACATGTGGCTAATGGGAGCTAAATCTAAGTCCCGTGTAAACCGCAATATCTGTCGTTTCAACTTTGATTGAAAAATGTTTCCACCAGATTAAAGAAAACATTTAGGCCTATGTGATATTGACTGATGCGCGGTCATGCATCATGGTGTAGCTAACGCTAATCAATCTACAGTAGCTAGCTCTATTTTGGACTGGAGCTGCTGTATGGAGCTAGCTTGTCGACTGAGCCATGATCTGTTTTCCAATCAGGGAATTAGGAAAACAAACGCGCACATTACATTAAAAAACACATCAGTCAACATCACACAGGGTCTTTTCTTTAATCTGGTGGCAGCATTTTTCAGTAAAACGTGAAACGACGACAGATAATGGTTTATAGTGGGACTTAACATAGGTTCCATAAAGATCAGGTTGTTTGTAAACAAACTGCTTCGGTTGCTAACAGAAAGAAGATGATGTATCTCGTCTCTCTGGTTATGCAGACCTCTGTATGTTCCCCGCTCCCAAAAAAGGGTCCTATGTTCCCCGCTCGTATGCGTAAAGTCGGCGAGTGCAAACCGCAATATCTCGCATCCGATAGGTGCAGAGGAAAGCGAAATTAAACAATTTATTTGAATGGCTTTACAGAACTTGTGTATGTCTGTGGGTTATATAGGCAGAGGCGATTTGTGCTGAATGAATGTTGCAAATATTGATCTGTGTTCCCATTACAGTTTTTCGCAAAATAATTGCGATATTTCTACAATTTCAAAAAATTACAATTGCGACTTGCAGGCGTTTCCATTGAAGTTGAGTTTGAAGTCCCATCTTGTAAAATCTCTTCTCGCAAGACTCCACTTTAAAGAAAGATGGACTCCAGAGCCTACTGCGTAACCTCCTTGGTGTTGGCACTGTGATTTCGGTTTCTGCTGCCATGACTATTTTAAACAGAAGACAAAGGCAGCTTGGACAAAACATCGAAAAAAACAAATCATCGATCCATGTTCCATTTTCATCCAGTAGATGGTGCCAGTGACCAAAATATTAGGCTGCCTGACCAAAATATTTACCCACAATCCCATGCACCCACATTTTACAACATAAATCGCCCCTTAATCCTCATAAACAGCATTTAAACGTGTAATAATGGATATATGAGTCGGTAAAACAGTTTTTGTAATTGTTTTATTTTATTTTATTTGGTGAATGAATGACACCATGTTACAGACACAGACCCACCAGTCTTAGTATAAATAGGTTTCCATATGATTTCCGTATCAGGTTCAACTGACCCCTTGCGGCTGGATGGATAGACGCAAGTTGGTCAACAGTACAGTCCCCTCTCCTACATCACAAATGCGGTAAATGTGTTTCCATTACGCTTTTGCGATATAGCCTACTGCTACAGTCGGGTTTCCATCAGGCCCGGCGAGGGGGCAAAAGGGGGCTTTGCACCCTCAGTTATTTTTTTATTTTTTTTATTATTTTTTTTATAGTTCATAAAGGCCAGTTAGGCAATGTTTGTACCTGACATGTTTCGGCTGCTGTTTCTGCAGTCTTCATCAAATTTGATCAGTTTAAGTTGATGTAGGCTACCCCCTATAAACATAGCTTTGTTGTTTCAGAATTGGCAGGGAAGCGCTATTTGCTGTGCTTTGGTTGTCACAAGATGCCAGAGATGTAGCTATTTATTAAATTTGAACCATTACATGTTGTAGTGATCATGACGTGATTAAAACACACACACACACACACACACAGACAGACAGACAGACAGACAGACAGACAGACACAACCACACACACACACACACACACACACACACACACACACACACACACACACACACACACACACACACAAGCAGAAATCAGCTGCACCCAAGCACACAGCATGCCATGAGCAGAAAGATGGAGACAATGCCTCTGATTACTTTATTTATTTAATTTAATGAACCTGGCAGTGACTGGCTATTATTTTGTTTAGTTTTTTGTCGATTTTTGCAGCAATTGTTTTTGCAGCAATTGACTTTTCATATAGACATATAGTGCTCCAGACAGGTCCCGCATTTCACGTTATGCAAAGCTCAGCTCTATTAATGCCTTAATCTGGTGCTGTGAAATAAATGTTTTATTTGATTTTGAATAGTAATCTTGTGTTGTTATTGCGCTTTTCAGAGGTTATTATGGTTAAAAAGTCCAGAAATAGGCATAGCAGGTATATAACCTATGTTTTACGATATAAAAATATATTAAAAAAAAATAAAAAAAAATCAGCCCTCTCCCCAGTTATAACAGCCCCCGAAGTCATTTCATCCTGGCGCCGGCCCTGGTTTCCATCCACCTGTTTTGATGCAAAATTTCAATTTGCGCATAAAAAAACTGAGTGGAAATGCTGCCGAATTCGCAAAAACCTCCAAATATCGCAATAAAGGTTTTCACGCTTGAGGGAGGCGGAAAAGTTGGGTGTATTGATAAAAAGAAAATGCGAAACGTGTGGTGGAAACAGTTTAAGCGATATTTCGTTGTCTCTCCATTATAAAACACAGTTTGCCTTGATCACTGCAAAACATGACATGCCGTGTGTAGGTAAATCATGGTAAATATGCAGCACAATACCCGCCGTGGTAAACAGAAGAAGACTGGGATATTAACTTTAAGGTGACTCACTTCTCACACACGACTTGAATGAAATTGTATTCACTTACTATCTGCTCCGTGGATTACCATTTTACAATTTCGGAGCCGAAATTGTAACATAGCAACGGTCCACAAATGTTGCTATTTTACAATTTTTTGGGAGATCGGGTTGGGATTATAACGTTAGTTTGCCGAGTCGTACCTGCAGAAATGGTGTTATGGTACCTTTCTCTACTTGTAGATCATCAAGAAACTTTAAATTAATAACATTAGATGTGTTTAACAGAGCTGTATATCAGGTCTAGCAGCTGATCAGCAGCTCAGACAGCCTCAAACACGAGGTGATTGATAGCTCTATAATTCGCAAAATAGCAGTGGATTCTATTGTTTTTGCGCATTGTTTTGCGCATTGTTTTGCATTTTATTTTGCCGACTTTCTGAAAATTCGATTAAAAGTTGCGATACATTTGGATGGAAACCCAGCTAATGTATATCGATACGTCTGAAAAACCACAAAAACGTTTTGCGATATTTGGGCGGTTTTTCGAAATTGATGTGTTTCCATTACCCGATTTTTATTGCGATATTTAGATTTTGCGCATTTCTGAGGGTAATGGAAACACATTCTCTCTCTCTCTCTCTCTCTCTCTCTCTCTCTCTGAAAAACGTAATATTATGGATAGCATGATGGTGTCCACCCGCTATGCCGACCACCCGCAATGCCGACCTTAGGTTTAGGCGTGGGGGTGGGAGAGGTTAGGTTTTGGGTTAGGGTCTGGGGGAGGTTAGGTTTAGGCGTGGGGGGTGGGAGAGGTTAGGTTTTGGGTTAGGGTCTGGGGGAGGTTAGGTTTAGGCATGGGGGGAGGTTAGGTTTGGCGTGGGGGCTGAAAGAGGTTAGCTCCACCAACACGCTGCACGCTGCCTCGCTCAGCTGGTTCTGCTTGTGGGCTATCGGCATTGCGACCTGTCGGCACTGCGGCCTGTCGGCACATGACAGCATGATGCTGCTCCTGCTGCTGAATGTCTGAGCTAGACTCGAGCTTTCCCTCATGCAGTCTGTCAATGAAGTCTCACAACCTCGAGATATTGCGGTTTGCACTTGCCGACTTTACGCATACGAGCGGGGAACATAGACCCGGGGAACATAGGACCCGGGGAACGACCCCGTCATTTTGACCACTAGATTTATCCAAACTCTATAATCTTTCATGATAAATACCTAATTGAGTGACTAATGCATTTATTGTGTTAGGATATATTAAAAAAAATACAAAACTAAAAATAGGTCTATAACCCTGGGAAATAAAGTGAGGTCAAAATGACTGCCTATATGGTCTTTCTAGGAAAAATGGTAATATTTTCTTTACCTCTTGTGTAATTATATAAAAAACTATTTTAAATGACAATACAGACACTTTTAGGAAAAGTCAGGTAGCAGCAGCATTGTATTTTTTAATCCAACAAAGCACTGTGCAATAATAATAATAATTTCATATCAAAGCTCTGATGAGTTGGAGGAGGTGGTGTCTAAAAGGCATGTATTGAGTGATGTGTGTAGTTCTTCATAGATCTAGCGTCTTAATTTTGCCCTCAGACTGCACCAAATTGATGCATTTTACTTTCAAATAAATAAATAAAATCTTCCGGGGGGCCATGCCCCCGGACCCCCCAGGAGGGTCAGTGCTCCACATTTTATTGTGTTCTACCCAGTGGGCAACACAGTGGGGGAATTCATGAGGCCCCTCCTGGAATTCCATTCACTCGAAAGGCCGGAGAGGGGCGCACGTCAGGTCCGGAAGTGACGTTATGTACATTGGCTTCAATTGAAAAATGAGCCGACTTCTCTCTCGGTCTGTGTCTTAAATAAACATTTTCCGAATGAGTTTATGGTCTGAATAAACAATTTGAAGTCTTTTTCGGCCTGTTGCTATTTCCTTGAGGTCATCAAGGCCAATCTTGATAAAGGGGGAGTTGTAGGGGCGGTTTTTCTGGATTTGCGTAAAGCCTTCGACCATAGGCGGAGTTGGAATTTTAGCTCTGGGGGGGCCACTTCTGCAGGAGACACACATTTGACAAAAAATTGTCCGTTTTACATTTGAAATTTTGCCCGTTTGAAGCCAGATTTAGAGGAATATCTCATTTTAAGGCTGGCATCATCATGGTCTTTCTCTAATTATTGTTTAATAAGTATAAGAATGGAAATATAAGAAATATTAGAATATGAGTAGAATTACAGAACATTAATACTCATTATTGTATGTTTAGTAATGTAATGTATATTATATAGTGCTTCACTGTTCACTGTTGCTTTTGACCGTGCTCAAAGACACTTTACAAATACAGGATAAAACTACTTTAATAAAGAGAAAAAATATTAAAATAGATGAGAGAGAGGGGCAGAGAGAGAGAAATAGTATAGGTCAAAAGCAACAGTGAAAAGGGCTTTTTTGGAAAAATGACATAATGAGTATGAAAAACAATGATTTTTGGCCTGTCAGATGTGACTGGGGGGAGGGCATTGCAGAGGGAGGGGGTGGCTGCAGCAAGGCCCTGTCAGAGGTCCCCCTGTCACAGCTTTAGCAAAGAGATACCTGTGATTCTTGTCAAAGTTGATATAAATTGTATGATCATATTCAGCCAGACAGTGAGATAGAGATTTACAATGGTCAGGGAAAAAAAAAACGTATTTCTTTCTGGGGTTTTTGGGGGGGGCCAGGGGGGCACTCCGTCGACACTCCGCCCATGCCTTCGACACGGTAAACCACTCTGTGCTTCTCTCTAAATTATCTTGCTTTGGACTTTCTGTTAATGTTTTAAGTTGGCTTCAATCTTATCTAGCAGACCGCTCCCAATGCGTCAGAATCATGGGATAAAACATCCTCCCCAAAAATCTGTAGCATGGGAGTGCCGCAGGGATCGATATGTGGTCCATTCTTATTTGGTGCATACATAAATGATCTCCCTGTAGTTTGTGCTGACGTGGACACAATAATGTATGCGGATGATACAGTCTTGTTCACGCATGGGAAAAATGCATCCTAGTTGCATCCAAATTATCTTTTGTAATGGAAAAAGTTGCAGAGTGGCTGGGTAAATCGTGCCTTACTTTGAATACAGAAAAGACTGTTGCTATGTATTTTACCAAACAGTGAAGGCTAAAAGAACGCCCACACATATATGTGAATAGTCAGAAAATAAAAATTGTGGATGAATTTAAATTTTAACACATTCACTGGCAGCCATTTTTTCAATACTGTAGTTAGCTTCTGCCAAGTTTTTTTTTTGAGGATTCTGGCTCATCTTTCAAGAGCCGAGGATTCTTTTCTGTTAGGATTTTGTGAACACAAAATATCTCAAAAGAACTAATAGAATGTGTGCTTTCTCTGTCTAAAAGAGTTAGTTTGTAGAGTTAGTAGTTATGTAAGCATTAGCAGTTGAATACAGCATGGTTTCAGCGTCTGAAAATTTAAGCTGAGATAAACGGCTTTTTGTGAAATTCGATAGAACAGTCACTTTAACCATTCATTTTTGGCATCAGTAAGACGTCAGACATCTAAACAATAGTTTTGGAACAGTAATTTCCTCCATAACAGCAGGAAACCCCCCTCTCCTTCAAACTCCTCCCTCCGTGTGTGTTCTTCTTGGCTGCAGCGGGCGTGTCACAAGCTCGTTTCTGCTGCTGCTGCTGCTGCTCCTGTCTGCTGGCGGCCGCTGGGCGAGTCTGGATGGGGCTCGCTCGTTTCTTGGGGTTTCGGTTGAGAGCTTTGATGAATCTTTTGCGATTCTGGGCTTTATGCTGCGTGTTTCAAAGTGTGTTCCACCCAGTCTATTTTTGGAACCCCCCACCGTTGTGCGCCACCAGTTGTGCTCCAGCGCGAAAGCGTTTTCGCCTACAGTATGAGAATGGCTTCCTCAAGCTTTTCCCTGCAGTTTTGGCTCGGATTTCAATAGTCTGGAGAGCACTGTCGCCACTTAGTGGGTCGGTGGAATGGGTTGTACACGTTCGGTGGCTCCAATATTTATATAGGAGATGTAAAAGGGTTAGATCCACGTCCCACCGTAATTTTTTTTTTTTTTTTTTTTAAGACGAGATATCTCGTCAACGGCAGTCAACCGTTGGATTTTTTAAGACGAGATATCTCGTCAACGGCAGTGAACGTGTTAAAACGATATATTTCAAAAAACACATACAAAAATGGTCCATGTCTTGAAATATAACATTGCAAATTTCCGGCATATTAGAAATTCACTATCTACTGAGGCTGCCATGACTTATTTTAATGCTATGATATTATATTATATTACTGTATGTCTTGTTGGACTCAGGCTAATAAAACGGCATTGAGCCCAATGCGTTCTCTATGGACAAGCTCTTAAAGTTTTGGATGAGAAACCTAGACAGTATCACCATTGTAACATACTAAGTAAATATAATTGATTAAACCTTGATAATTTAATTACATTTTCTGACCTCTGTTTAATTTATAAAATACTCCACAATGCTGCCCCTCCACCATTGCAAACTTTTGTACAATCCTGCTCTGAGATAAGAACTAGAGCACTAAGTTATGCATCGAGAGGGGACTGTAACGTTCCTCTGAGAAAGTCTGTATTCGCCCAGACTGCTTTCTCCTTTAAAGCAATAAAGGAGTGGAATAAGTTAGCCAGTAATGTAAAGAACTTTCCAACCTACGGTGGTTTATCCCGTGAAGCCAAGAGGTGGTTCCTGAGCAACCAGTGTTGCCAGCGCTAAACCACATGGTGGTACTGTCTGGTGTGTGTGTGTGTGTGTGTGTGTGTGTGTGTGTGTGGAGTTTTATTCTTGGCATATAGATGTTTGCATGTATGTATTTTTTTTGTATACTATTATCTATTTTATACTAACCTGTGCCCTTTCCCTGTTTTTTTTTACACTTTATGTATTTGATTGTGTGTTTTCTTTTTCTTTTTTTACTTTGAATGGCCTTTGTATCCACCGGCCCAGGGGCTCCAGATGGAAAGTAGCCTATGGTTAAATCTGTTACAAAGCATATCTTCCCCTATGGGGTTTAATGTTTTTTTTGTATATGTCCCTGCCAAATAAACTAATACAATAAAATCCACCTGAGACCATTGTGCAGCCAGGTTCCACGAGCTGAGATAGTCGGTCCAAAAATTATATTTGCAAATAGACGTTATTTTGAAAAACCGATTGCATAGTGGGGGTCAACTAGTTTTTACTACTAGTTACGTTTGACTACTGAAACTATAAAGTGCCATATTAACCATAGATAAAGCCCAAACTAAACAGAAAGTAAACAGTTGCCTTTGGGGGGGAAGTGGAGCGGAGTTTTCTTTTTCTCCCATCAATGCCGAAATGCATTCTGGGCAGTGTCAAACTATCGTACCTGTTGGAGTCAATATGGGTGCTTTTGGATTTGTTTTTTATTTGGGTGTTAATATTCTGCCACGCCACTAGGAGGCAGTAACATATTGGTGATGGGTTACATCACACAAAATCAAGTATCAAATAGGCACAGGTGTGTAGCTTCAGTGTGTTTGGAACGCGGAGATGAAACGGTTCTTAAAGTTCCATAAAAGCTGATCGTCGCCTCCTGTGAACTCTGTATAGCTGTGCAACAGAAGTGGAGCAACTAAGAGCTAAGGGACAATTAAATACTAGAATCAACTCCGTGATACCAGGGAAGAATCCGGTATTACAATAGAATTAACAACGCACAACACTTCAAGAATTCAGCGGCAGCAAGACGCTGCAACTAATAACTAAAGGTATGCGCGTCAAGGACACATTTTAGCGTTTCATTCACCACCGTGGCTATCGGCAAAGGGCTAATTAGTCACAACAAAAAGTAAGAACTCTCAAGAGGACAACATTGGATTGATTTTGTTTATGTTGAGGACATCGTTGGATTGTGTTTTGTTAGGTTGAGGACATCGTTGGAGTGTTTCAAATGGGACAATATCACCGTCGATCATCAGTGGATGGATTAACGTCAATAAGAAAAGAGAGAGAAGACATTGATATATGTGGGTGTATCTTTTCCAATTAACGCTACCCGGAGGTTGGAACAGTATTGGGCTGTGTTGTAAGATTGAACTGAGGGGTGTTTTGCGAACGGCGCCAGGATGAAATGACTTAGGGGGCTGTTATAACTCGAGGGGGGCTGATTTTTTCTTTTCAGATTTTTTTTTATTTTTTTTTATGATATTTTTATATCGTAAAACATAGGTTATATACCCGCTATGCCTATTTCTGGACTTTTTAACCATAATAACTTCTGAAAAGTGCAAAAACAACACACGAAAGACTACTATTCAAAATCAAATAAAACATTTATTTCACAGCAGCAGATTAAGGCATTAATAGAGCTGAGCTTTGCATAACGTGAAATGCGGGACCTGTCTGGAGCACTCTGAACATAATGTCAATATGAAAAGTCATAGAATAAACAATTGCTGCAAAAATCGACAAAAAACGAAACAAAATAATAGCCAGTCAGTGCCAGGTTCATTAAATTAAAGAAATAAAGTGATCAGATGCGTTGTCTCCATCTTTCTGCTCATGGCATGCTGTGTGCTTGGGTGCAGGTGATTTCTGTGTGTGTGTGTGTGTGTGTGTGTGTGTGTGTGTGTGTGTGTGTGTGTGTGTGTTTTAATCACGTCATGATCACTACAACATGCAGTGAGGTTCAAATTTAATAAATAGCTACATCTCTGACATCTTGTGACAACCAAAGCACAGCAAATAGCGCTTCCCTGCCAATTCTGAAACAACAAAGCTATGTTTATAGGGGGTAGCCTACATCAACTTAAACTGATCAAATTTGATGATGATGAAGACCAGGGAGGTACGGTGGTGCAGTGGTAAGCACTATCGCCTCACAGCTCGAAGGTCGTGGGTTCGATTCCCACCTGGACCGATGTGAACACTGAAGGAATGCGTGCCCGTCCGCATGTCCTCGAGTGCCCACCGCCCGGGTGGGGTCGGCAAAATGGCCTTTCTGTGTGGAGTTTGCATGTTCTCCCCGTGCCTCCCGGGGGTCTCCTTCATATAGGAACCCCCTTCACAAAAACATGCAACATCCTGGTTGCTTATGTGGTTCCTCCTCTGATCGTTAAGGGCGCCTGTTCAGAGGGAGGGGAACTGGTAGGAATAGCGTGAACCTCCCACGTGCTATGTCCTACCGGTGAAGCTTCCTCTGGCAGGTGAAAAGAAGCGGCTGACTTGACTGCCCATGTCTCGGAGGAAGCATGGAATCAGTCCCGGCTCTCCCCAGATCGGCAGAGGATGGAGTAGCAACCAGGATTGAGTAATTCAAATGAGCACTAAAACGGGGGATAAAATGGGATAAAAAAAAATCGGGGGGGGGGGGGGAAATTGATGAAGACTGCAGAAACAGCAGCCGAAACATGTCAGGTACAAACATTGCCTAACTGGCCTTTATAGATTAACTATTCTAAAAAAAAAAAAAAAGTGAGGGGGCAGAAAATTGAACTGAGGGTGCAAACCCCCCTTTTGCCCCCTCGTGGCGCCGGGCCCGTGTTGCGATAATAATATACTGATGATTGGCGAGTATACGTGCGGGCTTTTGTGTTTGCATTTTACATGCTTAATTTTGCATTATGGAAGAAGAAGCCCAGTCTCTGACCGGTAAAAACAACGAAACCTCCTAATATCAGCGAGCCTCCCGAATCAGCCCACCATGATGCTGATGTTAAAGAAAAAGGATAACTAAAATGACACCTAAGGGTTTGGAAATGTTTGTTCAAGATGTTCAAAAAAAGAAAAAATCAAGCTTAAGAAAAGCAAGTCAATTCAGGAAAGAAATCGAGACTCTTATGCAAACAAATGACAAAGTGTCTGAGATACAAAGGCATTTGAAACATATCCTAAACTTTTGTACTGACGCTGTTGAAATGCACAGACAATTGATTGAATTGCCACTTCCTGAAGATGAGTGTATAAATCAAGAAGATTGGTTTAAAGCAAAGATGGGTTTAAATGCAGAGTTTGTTCGTAATCAGTGTTGGGAACGTTACTTTAAAAAAGTAATTAGTTATAGTTACTCACTACTTGTTCCAAAAAGTAACTGAGTTAGTAACTGAATTACTCTATAATAAAAGTAACTAGTTACCAGGGAAAGTAACTATTTGCATTATCTCCACCTTGAAAATGCCAAATTTTCATGGATTGCTAATAGGTCCGGGGTCGGGCCGTTTCAATAATTCAATTAAATAATGTTGTATTAGCGTACTCGCTTGATTTTACACAGCAGAGCACAGTCAGACAAAGAGGAGTGCACAGACACTCCCCCAGTCACACACAGACCCTCACGTGACGTTAGTAGCTGTAGTAGACAGCTCCCAAAGCCGTTTGTGCCGTGTCCGTCCATGTACAGCGAGCGGACAGCTCCCGAACACAGAGAGAGAGAGAGTCAAATAGAGAGACAGACAGAGAGGCTGTGCAGGACGGCCGCGCGGCGACGCAGCACGCGGAACAGAGAGGGAGAGAGATGTGTCATTATATCGTAATATTGGCTTCGGGCCTCGCAACGGGCTGGATCGGGCACGGGTCTGCATGTCACGGGCCGGGGAGGGCTCGGGCCGAAATTTCAGGCCCGCGCAGCTCTCTACTCCGGACTCGCCATTTCTGCTGCTTCCTCGAATCTGTTTGGTGTGTCTGTGTGTGTGTGTGTGTCGCCCGTGTCCTGACTCCTGGCTCGTGTGTAACACTGGCTCCGATTGGCTACCATGAAACACATGACTCTGCCTTAGCCAATCATAATCGTTTATCTCGTTATGTTAACCCACCCGGTCTCCTCACTTGACAACACTAGTGTAGGCTACGGGTAGTTTACTCAATCATTTCATAGTAACGCACCGCATTTAGCGTTCAGTAACGATAACGGCGTTGTAACGACGGAAACAGTAATTAGTTAGATTACCCCGTTACTGAAAAAATAACGGCGTTACCTAACGCCGTTCTTTTAAACGGCGTTATTCCAAACACTGTTCGTAATATGAAACAATGGCTTTCTGCAATCCGTTTGATGATTCTGAGGTTGTTGAGGTGCTCCCAGAAGATAGTGGGCTCTATCTTCCCAAAAGCGCTAATTTAGCATTTGCGCTCGTTTAACGCCCTGCGCAATGCAAATTGGGACCGGAGACAAGCGCATGCCTGTGATAACTGTACTGGGCATTGGCTGCCACAAGCCAAAGCAGGCGTTGCAGCGCTAAAATGTGGTGATAGATGGCATTATGCAATCGTCAGCAGCGCGCAATTACTTTACGCTAAGAGCTTTGAAAAGGACCTCTTACGCGCAAATACCTCTCTGCACTGGGTGCGCTGCACGGAGATTACGTGCGCAGAGAGTATTTGCGGAGTGGAAAGTGGAATTCGTTTTGGATATGTCATTACGCACAGCCTTGCCACGCCAAGACATCAAATTATGCTGCTAAAATTGGGTATTAGCAGATAATTCAGTGAGGCAATCAAATATAACTCACTGAGAAACTTTTATCACATCGCAAAGAGGGAAATTAATTGAGAAACTTGTAGGACAATGGACATAGGCTATTTACCTTCATAAGCCAGAGGTTCGTTGGCACCACAGACGATCTGTCAATAAGCTCTCTCTGTCCTCGCACAAGTGAGTACACTCTATTACGCATGGAGATAATTACAGCATATTGCATGCCTCGCGCAAACAAACCATGGCGAGACGGGAATCTGATTGGTTTTGATTAACGTAATGCCCAGCCTTGCCTGCCACGCCTGTGAATAATTCTGGTAGTTAAGACTGCCCCAAATCCCGTTTGCGCAGGCATTTTGGGGCGCAGATGATTTCGGCACGGCTCTAATTTGTGCTTGCGACACCTGCCGTGAACCTTTCCGCATCCCAGCCGAGAATTGCATCCCCAACATATTTCGGGGCTGTTTTAACTTAGAAATCAGGGAGGTCACGTCTACCAGACAATATTAATTAATACACAGGACAAGATGTTACTATCCCTTGTGCCAAAATCCGAGGAAAAACACATTTAGAAGCCCAATCCAGAATAAAACAAGCTAACAGGCTAACAAACTAATAAACAAGACACAAATCACCAGTTACCTACCCTAGCCAACAGCAGTATGAAGCATGTCATTGGGGTTTTCAAGTGGGCACCTTCCTTCACCGACGTTTCGTTAAGTTAGGCCCACGACACCTCAAGAAGGCTTAACGGTGTAATCCAGCGTCCTGGAAACACCCCCCTCCATGCTACCACCGCACAACTGCATACTACCTCACTATCTAAGCCTAGCTATCCAGGTCGGTTCGGTATGACATTCCTGACTACACCACCACTGTCAATGATTCAGCCCTGTTGATGCGGACCGTTAATCATGACCAACAACAAACAATCCCTAACTACACCACCACCGTCAATGATTCAGCCCTGTTGATGCGGACCGTTAATCATGACCAACAACAAACAATCAATCTGACCTTAGCGAGCTCCCCAGCTAGCATGTTTCCTCCTTATCCACAGCCATTCACTTGCTCGTTCTGCTGCCTGAGACATGTTGCTAACCGCAAGTTTCAGGCTCCGTCCCTGAATGCCCAACTCAGTTAGTAAGGCAATAACGGACTTTGCCACAAAACCACGGCAGCCCACCTCTACAGGCCGCACTCGAGCCCTCCAACCTCGCTGCTCTGCCTCTGCTGCCATTTCAGCATACCTAGCTTTCTTGCGCTCATAAGCCTCCTCAACTCGATCTTCCCACGGGACTGTGAGTTCGATAAAATAAACTCTCTTCTCTACCTCAGACCACAGTAACAAGTCTGGACGTAGCCGGGTGCTAACTATATATGCTGGGATGACTAGCTGTTCATTCAAGTCAACCCTCATTTCCCAGGCTCCACCTACACTTAGCTGCCCTAACTTGTGCCTGACCTTAATTGGTCTAATCTTTTCTCCCTCACGTACAAATTTGATCTGTCTAGTCTCTTTGCTAGCAACTAGAGAATTTACTTCTAGCCGCTTTTCCTCAACTGCAGCTGCCAAACATTTCAACACCTGGTTGTGACGCCAGGTGTATCGCCCCTGGGAGAGACTGACCTTACACCCTGACAGTATATGCCTCAATGTACATACACTAGAACACAATGGGCAGGCACCATCCTCGCCCAACCACTGATTTAAGTTCTGGGGAGATGGCAGCACATCATAAGTAGCCCCTAGAATAAATCTAATTCTGCTGGCCTCCATGCTCCACAACTCTCTCCACTTCAACTTTCTCTTCTCTACACTCTCCCAGTTCACCCACTGCCCTTGCTTTGCCTGCGACACTGCCTTAGTACATCTTACTGCCTCCTCTTGCCTATGTACTTCTTCAACTACCATCTTCCTCTTTTCTATTACTGATGCCTTGTTCCACACAGGTTTCCCTATGCACAACCCTAAGCCTCCACGCCCATGCTGCACCTGACCTATGATATCCCTGTGTCTAGGAGCTGACTGTGCTTGCTGTACTGCCTCCTTTGGGTTCCACTTCCTCCCTGTTTTAACTGTGGGCGCTACACTCCTAACCACTGGATCCTTTGACTGAGTCAGAGTCATTTCCAGTCTAACCTTAGCACACTTGAACTCCTCTGTCAGGCTAGATAATGGCAATTCCAATGCCTTTCCCATATAAGGCTACACTGCTTAGGCAGCGTGGGACTCCGAGCCATTTTCTAATGAATGAGTTAATCATCCTTTCTAGCTTTTCTACCTTTGAAAGGGGAACCTCATACACTGTCAGTGGCCACATCAACCGAGGCAACAATCCAAACTGCAAACACCACAACTTTAACTTTCCTGGGAGCCCTGACTTGTCTATACTTGAAATACCTTGAATCATTGCCTGCCTCACCTCCTCAAACTGTCCCTTATAATTATATCACTTTTAAACAGTTACATTTCTGTATAAATGATTACAATATGCTCCTGTGAGGTGGGGATGCTTTTTTTTGCTGATTGGCGGGGGAGCAAAACTCGGCAGAACACCTGGCGGATGGCGCAAGGCGGAATGCTATCTTCCCTGCCTTAAAGCAGGCGCAAACAGGTGCGCAAACGCTATTTAGGGAATAGCGCCTGTCGGAAGATAGAGCCCATAGTCTCTCGGGTGTCACAAAGTAGCTTATTATGAAAAATAAAAGACAAGTCGTTTGAGTAAAATATGGATTTCAATTCATTTGCCCAAGGGTGACTATTGGCAATGCCCCAATTAAATATATTTTTATTGAGTCTCTGGTCAGACATTCTTACCAGCCTATTCCAAAGTCAAAGCATTTGAACTTTGTATCTGATGCTTGGGGATTCCCATCCCATGTCGCCACTAATGGCCAAGATTGGGGTGAGTTTATGAACTCCCAGGAAATAACGGATGGCTCTAAGATGCACAGTGTCACAGACTGAGTGTTCACGGAAACCCCAAACACCAGTAGTCCGACACCGGGCAGACACATGAATTATAAAGTTGTGTGTAAGTATGAAAACCCAGATTGCCACAGTGTTTAACTTTGTTCAATACAGAACCCAGTGCTCTGTATTGAAAAATGCTCAAATACAAAATAACTCATCTTCCTTGATACTGGTCTAAAATGTACTACTTGAGTCTTTTCTTGATTGACCATAAATCTCCATTTCCTACACCATTCAGCAACAATGTTCAACATTGTCTGCAGGTCATTTTCATGCTCAGCAAGTAAGACTATGGCATCTGCCTACAATATGCTCACAGTCTGGTCACCAATTTTCATTCCCTTGTTAGATGCCTTAATTTGAAGAGCTAGATTATTGACAAATATAGAAAATAAAGTTGGGAACATAACATCTCCTTGTTTCACGCCAGATTGTTGGGGGAACCAATAACCATCCAGTAAAATATTCATTAAACTGGACACAAACTGGACTACTTTTAAAATGCTAGACAAAATTATATCTAAATTCTTATGGCAAAATAAAAAAGCTAGAATTAAATATAAGACACTTATTTGCCCGAAGGAGAAGGGAGGTTTGAGTCTTCCAAATTTAAAAAAATATTATTGGGCAGCGCAACTTAGAGCGATATTTTTGTGGATAACTAATGAAACGGATGCGATGTGGGTGGGAATTGAGTAAAACTCATGTCTAAGTATACCCTTGGAATCACTTCCATTCATATCCGAAAGGGAATGGAGGAGACTCAAGGGCGGTAATGAGTGGATTAAAGAAACAATGAAAATATGGTCAGCCGTACGAAAGAAGTAAAAATCTATCTCTAGAGCCACTAAAATAGCAAGAAATCATGATTTTTTACCATCTCTTATGGACTCAGGGTTTAAAATATGGCCAAACAAGGGGTTGATATATATTGCACAATTGTTTAATGGACAAATTATAAAGTAATTTGAACAAATTTTAAAATAATTTAATTTACCAGCCCATGATTTTTACAAATTCCTACAGATAAGACATTACCTTGAGAAACATGAGGAGTGGGAGAATATTTGTAAATCACCTTCCAATCTAGAGGAGCTGATTATGTCATTTACAGAGGGAGAGAAGAAAAGTGGGATTGTATCACAAATCTATAAAGCATTACAACATGAATCCAACGATAACAATATGTATGTCAAAGAAAAGTGGGAACTAGAAGCAAATATAATAATTACAGATGATCAATGGGAAGACACATTCGAAGCAGGTCATAAACTAACTAACAGCCCAACATGGAAAGAATTTGATTGGAAGGTGAAAATGAGATATTTCAACACTCCTTCTATTATTTCAAAATATAATAATACGTCTGAGTTATGCTGGAGGGGTTGTGGACTGATGGGAGACTTCACACATATTTTTTTTGACTGCCCAAAGTTACTGGAATTCTGGAAGGAGGTCCAAAAAGAGATCAAACAGATTCTGGGCTTTGACATTATTTTAGAGCCAGCACTTGTGGTACTGGGCATACCTCCTGACAATGAGATGGATAAAGACTTAATCTATTTATTGAGAATTCTGTTATTAATAGCGAAAAAAATGATAACAGTCTCCTGGTTGAAGCCGCAGCCCCCCTGCATAACACAATGGAGAGAACGAGTAAAGAGTGTCTTTACCATGGAAAAAATAACCGCAAGATTAAAGATGAAAGTAGAAAGGTTTGATGTAAGATGGGCTCCAATACTTGCAATGTCTGACCTGTAATTACCTCTCTTTTTTTTTTTTTTTTTTTTTTTTTTTTCTTTTCTGCACATTTTTCTTTTATTTATAAACATATAATGATGATTATGGTTAAATCAGAAAATGTTTAGACAAATGATGTCAAGGATTACATGTATGCAATTCAAACTGATTGTCTTATTTGTGAAATAAAATAAATAAGTAAGAAAAAAAGAAAAAAATGGACACGAGCAACAGGTGCTTGATAAAGAGACTTAATGGCATTATAGAATTTCCCATTAACCCCGTGTCTAACAACCTATACTGAAGGAGGTCCCTATTTATCCAATCGAACGCCTTCTGGAAATCAATGAAACAAACAAAAGTAGACATTTTCTCCATAATTCTTGCACGTACAATAGAGGTGACTGCACAAATATGGTCAATGCAGCTTCTACCTTTTCTAAATCCATTTTGCTCCTCCACAAGCACACCTGTCCTCTCAAGGTGATCAGCAAGTCTACAGTTCAACAATGAGGAGTACAATTTATAGACACAGCTAAGAAGACTTATACTCCTATAGCTAAGAGGCAGCTTGGGATCATTTTTTGAGGATTTCGGCATGGGGAGGATAACACTTTTGTGCCACTGTGCTGGAATGGTGCCGCTATCTAGACAAAACTGAAATAATTCAGATAGAACATTGAGCAGCCTTGGCGACTTTAGCACCTCATTATATAGGAATTACAAGATGCAATACAAGATATAGCTTACCATAAGTACCAAATCAATAAGATACAATACAATAATTATAGATCTATATGATCTATAATTTATAGAAACAGCTACCTGTGAATAACTAGACTGGGGGGGTGGGGTGAATAGGCTATGGGTTGAAAAAGCTATGTACTACTGTATATTGTTTTTTAAATTATTTAATTTCGAGAAAGATAAAATATGTCTGCTCTTGTTGAAGCTTGGGCTAAAAGCCCCTGAATTTTACATTCATCTTTTAAAATAAAGATGTGTTTAAAAAGCTGTTGAGTGTTAAAAACTATTGTGTGTTGTGTTTTCAGTGCTGTGCCTTTTCTCTGGGTAAACAAGAAGTGAGCTTGAAATGAACTGAGCTGCTAATTTTTTGGGACTGTGAGCTGAACTTTGAGACAGCTCTTGTGAAGTGTGTGCACAACACTGTTGACCACTAGGTGGCGCTATAACAGCCCTCTTTTACATTTTGATCCATAACTTTTGAACCGTAGTGTCTACAATTTACAATTTCCTTGGGCCATTCCGCATCTGCTGATATAGGCCTCGCCCATTTCCGTCTAACCATTTTGAATTTTCTCCAAAAGCGTTTTTTTCCGCTATTTCTCCTTCAAATGTTGGCCGATCTTCACCAAACCACATCACACAGCATGTGTGGACTGTCCTGCACAAAACATATTTCACGTTTTTTGCGTTGCGTTATAATCGCCTTCCGAGGTGGGTGGGGCCTAGTTCACAAAAAACGCCATAACTCCGGACCACATTATTCGATGGGAACCAAACTTCATCCAGGTGTGTAGCTATGTAGTCTGAGCTGATACAAATAAATTTGTCATTGGGGGGGTGCTATAGCAACATTAAGTACCTGTATCTCACAAACCACAAGAGCGACTGTTCCCAAATTGGGTACATAGGTTCATAGAGTACTTACTCTTCTACTCTGGCCTAAAGAATTACACTGATTGACCTCACGGTGGCGCTATAGCTGCCCTCTATACGTTTTGGTTCACAAGTTTGGACCGTAGCTTCTATGATCAAAATTCTTTCTGCCTTGGTTTCCTTGGCTCCTCCCACTTGTACTCACATAGGGCCGTCCATGTCCCACCCACAACTACTTACTAAATACACCCTTGCAACCATCTAAACACGTCCGATTGGGGCTGTATTTATACTGGATGGGAGGGTGGGGTCTAAGGGAGGGGCATTGCAAGGGGGAGCGTCACGCCACAGCAAGCACAATTAGCTTTAGCAAATTTAGCCTATTCTAGTTTTAACTGTTGTTGCACGGAGCAGCCATCTTGCATTTTTGAGGTCGGGACTGCTGAGGCTCCTACGAGTTTGGGGGGGAAAATATGAGCACTGGTGACGTCACCGTTCGAGCTCATGACCTTTGAACTGTCACATTCCCATTTCCCAGTTTTAAAGGAATGTATATTTGTATTTTTTCACCCTGAATCCAATGCAGCCATCTGTGAGTCTGTACGAATTACAGTTGCAGAGATATTGGATAAGTTAGTGGATAAGTTAAAGTGCTTCCCCACCGGTATCACGCCTGCATTCTGGGTTCAAATCCCACATGGAGTCATAATTATTTTTTATGTCAGAAAAAAACTTTAAATCTGGACATACCGTAGGCTATTATGTAACTCTGCTGAAGGTAGGTAGGTACTTTTATTGTCCCCTTGGGGCAATTATTTTTCAGTAAAAAATCATTGTTGGCAGCGTTACAGGAAAACAGGCACAACACATGCAACATATAACATCAACAGCAGATTAGAAAATCAAAACACATTGCTCTATAGCAGCTGCTGGTGACAACAGTAAAATTAATAAAGTAGTGTACTGGCTAGACCTGCTAGACAGAGTTAAACTAAATAACTAAAATATTAGGGTTTGACCTTACTGTTCAGGGTTTTAATCACCTGTGGTGAATGATTGTTTGGACCTGTTTTTGGAAAAGGCTGTCTGCGGGAACCTATGCCCAGAAGGCAGTAGAAGGCTGTGGACAGAGGCTGCTTGGCGTCAGATATAATTTTCTCTGCTTTATTGAGAGACCTGGACCTAGGTGTCTTCTAGATTGATCAAATTTAAAGCCCAACAGTGTGCTGGCAATGGTTACAATTTTCCTCCGTTTTTTTTTCTCAGTGCTTCTGTTGCATTACCAAAACAACAGAAACAACCGAAGGTTAAAACACTCAACAAAAGCACTGTAAAACATCTTAAAGGGGGACTTACCCCCAGATATGTATCAGAACAGTCATTTGAAAAAACCTATGGAAAAAAACAAGAAATGACATATATACTCTTGTCTATACTATACTCTTTGGCTGTGCTCAGCTCAGGATTTTTTTTTTGAAATCGACGCCATTACAGTTTGCCCACCGCCTCGAAAATAATTTATTTGAGAGCTGCAATATCTTTATAAATATCAACAACTAGTCAACGCTGGTGGCCTGTATGGAAACAGCGTTGCTCAAAATGGTTGAAAGTTATATCAATTTGGCCATTCAGTGGCGAACTAGAAATTTAATTATTTTTCTCCCATGTGTGTGTATGTGGCTTGTCTAAACTATCATTAGGAGAGCCTAGTGACGCGAGGCTGGTTGCCGCAGCACAGCACAATAGAACAAACCCCCCTCTCTGGGGTAACACAATGCGAGATTTCTCCACATCATTCCCTCGTCCAACTTGCGATAAACCGCGCCATGAAATCCGTTTTTAATTTTTGTTTGGGGGCTTTTCGTGATTCTTGTTAAAAGTTACAGCACCTCTGATTTTTCCTCTCAGGGCGCAGGGCAGAGCTGCAGAGCTCTCCTCCTCCTCCTCGGCCCATTCAATCTGTCCAAACTCAATACCGATCTAATCTCAGTATGAGATGCAGGGAAATATATTATAGTAGCCGATGTGTTTAGAGCAGCTTTATCACGTTGTCACGTCGTAGTATAGCGTTATATTTTACATGTGCGCTAAACTGCGATGAGATTTGTTTGCGGAAATGTCAGACTGTTCTCATCCCATGCAAAAGCCCCCGCCTCGGCCATGAGAGGCTCAGAGCACTGCTGTGTGCTGCTGCTGCTGCTGCGCGCGCCCCCGCGGCACGGAGCTTGGGGCTCGTGCATGAGCAGGGGCGGTTTTAGCATCAGAGCTTTGGGTGGGCTCAGCCCACCCAAAGATCATGGACCGCTGAACCCCTAGGGGGGTCCGGGGGCATGCCCCCCCGGAAGAAAATTTTGTACAGTTTCAAGTAAAAATGGATCAAACTGGCGCACTTTGAGATCAAAATGAAGAGACTAGATCTATGAAGAACTACACACATCAATATCTTCTTTACCGTTCTGTGGTTTTACAGCGATGAAAAAATAATTGTTTCCCTATATATACTATATATATTCTGCATACAGGTTCTATATGGTAGAATTATGCTTGCATAAATAATACCAAAATCACTTCAGGGGAGTTTCAAGTAAAGTAACATTTTGCTTTGTAGGCAAAACAAAAGTAAAATTATATCAAAAGGGAACTTCCTAACTTATTGGCTGGAATAATATTCCGACAAGATAATAATATACTGTAAGCACTAAAGCAGGAGTTTGCAGTCAACTAGTTGAAATTAATATGTGGCAGTATTTGTGGGGGTCAAAATCTATGTAGGGTGTACCACCACAAATAGATCAGTGTATGGGAAACACTGACTATTAAATTGTGTGACTAGAAAGACACCAATAAATCTGAGAAAATGTACTTTAATTTTGAACAACAGCACTACAACGGTGGCATTACAAATGGTATTATGAAATTATTGTGGGAAAAAACAAGATCTGACTGGTTGGAAGTTGGTAGGCTACCACCACCACAGCGTGCAAAAATAGGGAAAGAAGGAAAGAAAAGGGAATAGCATGCCATGCACGCATGTTAAGCTATCATCATCATCACATCAGACAGGCTGTGTAAAGCAGCCACTTGCGATTCTGAAGGGCTTAATTTCATTCAGATAACAAGGGACCCGTTTGAAAATATGTTTGTCACTTATGCCCATATGTTTCTCAAAAAACATTGCATCCATTTACACCCACTTTACTGCAAGCTAGCATGACATGGCTGGCTGGTGCTATGGTAGCCTACCTACCTTCCTCCAGTCCACCTGTTTGTCTGGCAGGCACAGCCACAAGTTCTTTTGTTTAGCCTACGAAACAACGTTACGCGCTAATTTGCATATCAATATGCGCTAATTAAGTAACTACTAACGACTCTGACTGCTCAATGCTCACCTCACAGTTTCATTGATCATGAGTGGGGAGAACGATTGTGTGGACTGTGGAGGACCACTTCGCTGCTGTACTGTGTGTGACCTGTGTGAAGTGATGTGGGATTAGGCAGATAGATGGAGGAGGGAGGGCCTGCGCAGCCGCGGTTCTAGAAACTTTTCGGGTGGGCTGAACCCCCCTAAATGTTTGTCTCAGCCCACCCTAAGAACATAGAGGG
The DNA here is from genome assembly GCF_964638095.1 of Poromitra crassiceps. Taxonomy (NCBI): domain Eukaryota; kingdom Metazoa; phylum Chordata; class Actinopteri; order Beryciformes; family Melamphaidae; genus Poromitra; species Poromitra crassiceps. The sequence continues at coordinate 13,038,233 of NC_139643.1, forward strand.
GGGGGGGGGGGAAACACGCACACAGCGCATTGAGTGTAGTCAGAAACTGCTACTAGTGACCACCATGGATTTGGAGAGGGAAAAAAAAAAAAAAAAAAAACTTTTTTTTTGCCTCTATTTTTTTGGGTGGGCTGAGACTATTTTTGGGTGGGCTAAAGCCCACCCAAAAACGGCCTAGAACCGCCCCTGTGCATGAGCATACGACTCTCTCCCGCTTGACTGGCCGGGAGAAAGTGCTTCCAAGTCGGACTGATAATATAAACAACATAATTTGAGCTTATCCAGGTAAGATATTAATAAAGTAATGACACATTCAGCGGGAAACTAACTATAATTAAGACATGTGCCAACTTTGACGACGTTTGGTTCAGTATTTTAAGAGCAAACATGTTTTTTAACTTCCTGAAAAGTTGCTGTTTTGGAGATTTGAGGTCCTGGAACAACAGCGACGATATATGGAATTCTGGACAAAATCATATCTAGGCTACATAAAAAATAAAAATAAATCAGATTTGCATCTGAGAGACCAAATCTCATCATATGGGGGTCCATTGCCCAATGTGAACTAAATAGACCCTTCTCACTGGGGCCATTTTGTGTCGAAGAGGCTAAACACAGGTGCAAGCACAACACTAATGAGGGTTTCCTTCTTCCATGATTGGAAGTTGGAAACCCTCATTAGTGTTTTGCTTGCACCTGTGTTTATCCTGCCTCTTCGACACAAAATGGCCCCCGTGAGAAGGGTCTATTAGGGCTCCTTAGTGTTTTTCCATCTTGCCTAGTTGTATAGGCTTTGGAGATGCACCAGATGCATGTGCTAAACCCACCGTGACGTCAGGATGTACCAAATATCCCATTAATTTGAGGGCAAAAAAAGAAGCAGTGTTCCACCCATAGAGGGCGCTTATGCCAGGTATGCTGCTGAAAAATGATACAAATGGCAGAATGGCAACAGTTTGCTCTCAAATGTGGAAATTTTGACGAGCATTCTTCACACATCACCCCCAAAGTCATATATATTGGTTAAAAGCTGAAAAAAAGTGTTTTGGGGGTAAATTCTCCTTTAAGCATGTTAAGATTGACATCAAATAAAACTAACTTTTTAAGAAAATAAAGCCTTTGCTGGCTTTTTGTTAATGAATTCACTAATTTTTTCCCACTTCAGCTTATTATCTAAGACAACGCCAAGATATTTGTAGTCTGTGACTAACTGTATAGGCAGTCCTCTACTACTGGTCAGACAGGATGTGGGCTCTTTCCTAAAATCAATAGACATCTATTGTGTCTTCAAGGTATTTGGGAGGAGATGAGAGTCTTCAAACCATTGCATTATACTGTGCACATATTTCAGCAGAATAGCTGAATATACCTGCTGTGAGAACGGCACATTTCGACATTGTGGGGAGGGACAGGATTGATGTCGCTGGGATTTCTGTTTCAGAATTAGACCTTGCCTTGACGTATATTGGTTTAACGTGAAAATGTTTGCCAGGATATTCTACAAAAATACTGTTTCTGGATCCATTTCCTTGACACAATGGAGTCAAGGGACTCAATGAGGAGTTATTGCTTTTTGTAACTTTCTTGAGATTGTTCTGGATTAAATTTGTCCCTATATGTCCTATACCTGTTTTCTAGGCTTAGTCCTGGATAAAATACAATTATGTAAAATTATGTGATTATGTAGTGTATATATGTTAAACAGGAAGTGGAAGAATAATATCTGGCCTGAAATATTTGTACAGGCATTTTTTTTAAATAGCCTATCAAACATATTGGAGTACTGTCCTGGAGTAATTCCTTCATCAAGCATATTTATTTGCAAAATAAATGTTAGGTCCTGTGCTCTAGAAACTTTGTTATATTTAAAATATAAAATACATTTGAATAATTTTCTGAATTTGGGTGTAAATAGCCACATGAGCTATTTACATTACACCCAGGTACAAATAGCCACATGGGTTATTTACATCCGGGTGTGAATAGTCACTTCGGTATGACTATTCACACCTGGGTGCAAATAGAATATGCCAAATGTAATGGCTGTTTGTACAGGTTTTTTTTGTGGGATTTCACATGAAATAAAAACATGAAAAAAAACTTTATAGCAGCAGTGTAGCAGTGTTTTCATTTAAAGTCGAAATGAACCCAACGGAATGCAAGTAGCGTGAGAGTCTGAGACGTTTCAGAGTCTGAAAACAAAGGCGGACCATAATAGTGTGTCAATGATTTGATTTGACAATTCTGGGGACTGGCTTTGGCATTAGCCAATCCTGGCATGTTCCGCCCCCAAATCGAATGGGATTCAGCGTGTTGTGGTGCTATGCGAGCGGGATCCGACGAGGGCTGCCTGCCCGCCTCGAATCTCCGAGGGGCGACCTCCCTGAGAAGCATTGTGGTCAAGTCAAGTCAAGTCAAGTTTATTTATATAGCCCTAATTCACAAGCATGTCTCAGAGGGCTTCACAGAAAATATGTCTAGCTAATTCTAGCTGACACAACAGTAGCAAGAATATACAGAATAAAGATAACATTTGAACAATTGATGGAGAAATATAGAAAATATAGAAATGAGGATAGAGCAGAGGAGAGAGCAGGAGAAGGGAGAAGAGCAGGGGGAATGTGAGAGAGTGATGGGGTGGGGAGGCAATGGGAGATGTTGGAGGGTATAGGAGGTGGGGGAGGAGCAAGAGGAGAGAGCAGGAGAGGGGAAAGGGGGGGGTGTGGGGGAGAGAGAGCAGGGGGAGGGAGGAGGTGGGGAGAGAATGGGAAATGTGGGGGAGGAGAGAGCGTATGGAGGAGTATGGGAGTATAGAGGAGTATGGGAGACTATATGGAGAGAACAGGGAAGGGAGGGCTAACTGACACAACATTAACAAGTTACAATAGTAATAATAACACATCGAGCAATTATATGATAGAGAAATATAGACACACATCTTGCAAACGGACATATGTCAATTTCTTAGCAACCAAACTATGCCTAATTTAATTGGCTGCAAGCCTTTAGTAGTGAGTCCCTTTGCCAAATAAACACATGTTCACATATAGAGCTTATGGGTGCCTCGCTTTAGGGAAGAATGGGTGCCATGCTTTAAATAGTGGCGAAATACTAAGAGCATGGGTGCCATGCTTTAAATAGTGGCGAAATATTGGAGGGGATAGAATGGGTGCCATGCTTTGGAGTAGAATGTGTACTATGCTTTAGAGTAGTGGGAGAAGGGGGGAAGAAGAGAAAGCAGGAGAGTGGAGGAGGGAGGGAGAGCGGGGGGATGTGGGGGAGGAGAGGGAGGAGGTGGAGAGAAAATGAGAAATGTGGAGGAGGGGAGAACAGAGAAGGAGAGGTGGGAGGGTGCAGGGGAGGGAGAGCAGGGGGAATGTGAGAGAAGGGAGAGCAGGAAGTGGCAGGGATTCGGGAAAAATAGGGGAGAAGAGGAGAAGGAGAAGGAGCAGAGGAGGGGAGAAGGAGGAGAGAGCAGGAGAAGGGAGGGGGGGGAGCGGTGGGATGTGGGGGAGGAAAGAGCATGGAAAGAGAGGAGGTGGGGGGGAATGGGAAATGTGGGAGAGGGGAGAACAGGAAGGGAGAAGAAGGGAAGGAGCGGGGGAAGGGGGAAAGAGAAAGAGACGGGGGGGAGAAGATCAGACAAACTGACTACTCTAAACATTAACCAGAGCTAACTGGTACATAGGGGATCTAGCTAATCTACAGCCTAATCTGGAGGATTAATCTGGAGGAAATATTGTAAATACAATATTCCTGGAATGCGAGTTTAACGAGCCAGTTACATTTCTTTGCATTCTTAGACATTACTGTTTGCTTTATTTTGTATGTTACATACAAGTTAGTAGTTAGTTTATGGGCTAGAAATTCTGCCAGATTACAGACACTAGGCGCCATTTTCTCCTTCATTTGGAGGAGAAAATTATCCTGAAATGAAGATTGATTAACAGCTGCCATGTCATGACATGATTGGTTGAAATGGGGTAGAAATTTGATAGTACTATGTGACGTCAGCAAACTGTAGATTACTGTTATGAATGAAATCTTGAAAAATTGAGTTTTGATGTGAAAAAGTGTGAAAAACTAAAGAAATTAGATTTTTGTGATTTGTTTCGCATACATTATTAAATAGGTGCAATGAATACCCATGTATATGAACTAAAAGAAAAGAAAATTTATTTTTATGTTCAGTTCGACTTTAAAGTCACAGGATGTTAACATGTCTCTTACCAAACTCTGCAGTCAGGCTGACGAGGCTGAAGAGGATCAGGAGCCTCAGGGCCTGCCGGGTGTCAGTCTGTCCTGCCATCTGCTGCCAAATATTAGAAATGCAGTAAAACCAATGTCAGTCATAGAGGCTTTTTCAAGAAAGAGTGATGAATCCAACACAGTCTCACAGAAAATTGTATAATACCAACGATATGGACCAACGTTGCTATTTTACAATTTCGCCTCGAAAATTGTAAAATAGTAACGTTCTGAGAGGTTAGGGTTAGGATTAGAGTAGGGGGAGGGGTTAGAAACAGAAAATCTCCGTAAAACACGCCCAAACCCCGCCCACCGCTGTAGACGCATACGTTCCCATTTTACAATTTCTTAGCCGACATTGTAAAATACCAACGTTTGTCCACAAACGTTGCTATTTTACAGTTTTTTTGGAGATCGGGTTGGATGAATCAAGCAATGAAGAAAAAAACAAAACAAAAACAAAGCAGAAGTCTGCAATTATTACACTCTCACCAAGAAATACTTTCAGATATGTGAAAATTTTATCATGGTATGAGCACACTTGAACATTAGACTAGGCAGGAATGGTGGCCATCTTGGATTTGAGGCCAAATCTGACTTCCCTCCACGTCTGACAATAAACCTTATGGTATCCACTCACTATGTGAGACATGTCATGCTTTTTTGAAGCAGGGCACAAGTGTTATAAGCACATTTGTGCATTAGACCCGGGGGAATGGCAGCCATCTTTGATTTGAAGCCAAATCCGCCTTTCCTCCACATCTGACAATAAACCTTATGGTATTCACTCACTATAGCCACTTCTTAACATGCAGTGGAATCCGTATTATAACCCGCTCCTAGCCGGTTGGCCTGCATGTTAAACAACAATTAGCCGGCCTACGCGCACTCCCGCGAGTCCGTATCTTATTCACCTCGCTCGCCGGTGTAAGATCCGGATTAGCGCAAAAGGAGCTGCAGTTAAACAGTGGCAGGTCATTATCCGCAGTTTATCACTAGTTTTTCCGCCCCCTGTATGTTGAGTGTTGGTGAAAAATAAAAATATACCAGACGTTTTCGTTAGTGTAGAGTCACCCGCTAGACCCGCTGTGAGGAAACACACAGGAGGAAACTGAAATGTCAAAACAGACATCCCTTGCTAGGCCAGTCCTTTTTTTTATCGAGATCATGCAACGACAAGTAGCCTACTTCAGGCAAGCAAGACGGCAGGAAAGAACCAGAAGCGTGCCTGCCGCTGTCAAAAGCGAAAGCAACCCGACGTAGGCTGTCAATTTAGCGGAGGTAAAAAGCCTTTTTACCTACTCGGGCGAATCAATCAATCAATCAATCAATCAATCAATGGCTCGCGCTTGGTTCGTATGATGAGGAGATTAATCAAAATGCTTACCACAAATAAAGCCACATGGGAGCCGAGAACCAGTGCAGGAGAGCTGCCGCAGGTGCCAGGTGTGGAGTGGGAGAGATTAAGGTGCCTACGTAGGTAGCCTATTGCTGGGGATTCAAGTTGTGCGCTGTCGCACTTATTACTTTTAGCTAACGCTACGTTGTTTTTTCATCAAGGCAATGTCCAGAAGATATGGGTTCATGAGTTTCTGCAAATGCAGATAGATAGGCTACAGTATAGGAGCATGCATGCATGTTGTCTGTTTCAATAACGAAAGCGTCCTTTACCGAGAACGACGTGCGGACCAATTAAATATTCTTGCTGCGAAATCGGGCCTCTTAATGACAACACTGGAATAAATAAGATCGACTACGACTATAGAATATAATGGACTATAGAGAAATAAATGGATTAAAAACGTTTATTTAGGAAACATAGTGGCCGGTAAATATTCGATAGGACCGGAATTTTGGAACATTACCGGCTGCACTGGCCATCTGGGAAAATGTCTAGCGGAATCCCTGGTTTGGTTACAAATCATAAGCATATTGGATACACACCTTAAACACAGTTGAGCCCAATGGTTTGAATGAAATACTTGATCTGAGTCAATTTTTATGATGTATTACCTTTATTTTTTCTACCTGCAGGTGACGCCTTGTATAGGGAGAGTGAGATGAGGCACTATATCTCCCTGGCACGGACCCCCCCCCCCCCCCCCTAGATATATAAAAAGAGTTGAGGTATTGCACTAGATGCATAAGCTGTTCTGTGGTTTCATTGTGACCATTCTGGAGCCTGTTCTAGGTAAATAAATGTGTCTGACCATATCCTTTTGAAATTCTTCCACATTTTTTCTTTTTTTAAATTTCTATTTTCTAATCTATGTAATTGTGACACTTGATATTGTTATATTTAACTCAATGTACTTGTCTATTCAAACATGTATAAACTGCATTCTCTTGCTGTCACATGGTCTGCAAATCATGCTGTCACATGATCTGTAATGTTACTCACCTGTTGATAATTGATGGTACAGCCTTTTTAAAGCCACCCCTGTGCCATTCATTTGTAAAGCGAACCTGATGAAGCAACAGCGAAACGCGTTGTTCACCATATCTATGCAACTTAAATAAAATAAGTTTATTCTAACAACCTGGTGTGCGCTGGATTTCCTCACTACTGCTATTTTTATAAGCACATTTGTACATTGGACTCGGGGAAACGACGTCCATCTTGGTTTTGAGGTCAAATCTGACTTCCCTCCCTCCCAATCTTAAAATAAACCGCATGGTATTCACTCACTATGTGAGAAGTTTCGTGCTTTTTTGAAGAAGTGCACAATTGTTATAAGCACATTTGTACATTAGACACTGGAAAATGCTGGCCATCTTGTCATTTTGTAGGAAATAGGAAATTGTAGGAAGTTGTAGGAATAGGATAAAAACTTTTTCCTATTTTGCTCCCTGGTCCTGGAATAATCTGCAGAGCTCTCTTCATCCTACCTCCCCTCCACTCCCACCTAACCACCAACCCCCCCTCCCACTCACACCCTCCCCGCCCCCACCCACAACCACAACCCCCACCTCCCCTCCCCATAGATCCGGACCGCCCCCTCACCATCACCGAGGATGAAGTCCGCCGGTCGGGATATTTGCAGTGAAATTCAAGGACTGAGTGCACCGTTATGGCACGTTTGAATTTAACAAAACACCCACAAAATCTATTGTAAGTTGTTTAAACCTCATGAGAGTCCAATGTGACATTCAATCTTGGTAGAAACTGAATTAAAAAAAATCACAATAATCTTTATGTACTACTCCTATAAGAGTTTAGTGGTCTATGCTGTATTACATTTGCATGGAATATCATATTCCATGGGTAACAATTGAATACAAATAGACTAAAATTGGCACTGTAGTTTTATTAATCTTATTTTACTCACCTACAAATTCAATCCGGGGACTGCCCGGAGCCCGTTGACGTAAGTGTGGTTGCAGCACAGTACGTTGTCGTTGTGAGTCTACAGGGAAGAAGAACAATAAGAAGAAGAAGAAGAAGAATAAGAATAAGTTCAATCCAGTGAGTGCACGTTCAGAAATCATTGTGAAAGTGAATGTTGAATGGTATTCCTGGGAATTGCGGGTGTAGCTGGTTTTGTTTGATGTTGTAATAGCGAAGGAACTGCTCTTTTTATTCCATCTACATCAAAGCGAAAACACACCCTGCCTATGTTTACCGTAAAGGAAATGTCTGTTTGATTATTATAGTTCTGCCACTCTTCAATACTGTATGCAGGTTATAACCATCTCAATGGTTATAACAAATGCTAAAATTGAGAAGAGCACAATGTGTTGTTTTATCTGTTTATGGGAGATACGTAGTTCATATTAATTTTAGACACGCACACACACACACACACACACACACACACACACACACACACACACACACATACACACACACACACACACACACTCTCTCTCTCTCTCTCTCTAATTTGCATACGTTTTGATAGACAGAAAGTTCAAGAGGGCTGCATTTTTTCTTGATGGATGTATCATATGGACATGTGTGGCTGTATTCTCCCCCTGGCCTTATGCGCTAAACTGGCGTTAAACACAAAAAAAAACACACTTTGCGCCTGCCTACCCATGACTCGGGAAGATACCGTCATGTTTTCACGCCTCGAAATGTGCTTTACGCTGAAGAGGCGCACCAGCCTAAAGCGATCTTCCCAAAGGGCGTTAATTTTGCGGGTAACGCTTTTCAAAACGAGGCCTTATTCAGTGCGCCGGCTCCCCTACCAAACGCCACACACACCAATCCAACACTTGTGAATAATTCTACCCTTAACTCATTGAGTGCCAGCCACTTTTGGAGAACGACGCTCCCAGTGCCAGAGTTTCAGAGCGTTTTCAGTGATTTCTCGAGGCCCACAGAATATTGTGTGATATTACTATGTAAACACCGAACACGCAAAAAGAACAAGGAGACTCTATTGTATCATCAGCTAAAAAAAAGTTTATTGATACCATTTTCCGTTCTTTAGTTATGAGCCGGAGAAGATAGGTTGTTTTCAGCGTTTTCAGGCATTTCAAATTATAAGCTGAGATATTCAGCCTTTTGTGAAATGAAGCATTTCAAGCACATTCACTGACTCTAGCTAATATTTTCTGATGTAGTGACGTGGTGTAGTTGTGTGCTGCCCTGCGTGCCCCACCCCCCTCTCCCCCCCCTCAGCTGCAAACTCCTCCCCACACTAGTAACACACAGCCTCACGCACCCAGCGTCTATTTTCGGAGTGCTTTTTGTGCGCCGCCTCCCAGGCAGCGCGACACGGAAAAGCCACACCGGACTGCAGGGAAAGGTTTGGCTTTTCAGTGTCGGCTGCTGCTTTTCTAGCGGCTAATCGTGTGGAGAAACTATGCTGACAGACAGACAGATGCAGAGGGGCTCAGTTGTGGGAGCGGATTGACTGCTGTTCGCAGGCACCGTCAGCTGCAGCCAGAGCAATCTACATGGCTCTGGGCTGCAGCATGAGCGGTTTCTCTTTGATCACGGGGCTTTTTCAGGCTGTTTTCGGGACCTTTCTCTAATCTGGAGAGCACTGTCGCCACCTGATGAGTCCGTAAAATAGGTTATACAGCTTCAATAGCTACAATATTTGTACAGGAAATACATAAGGCTTTGATCGACGTCCCACCGTCAAAAAAGGCAATTGACGACAGCTATCGTCACTATTTACTTTGTCGCAATTGGCACTCAATGAGTTAAAAAGGCATGGTTAAATGGTTAGCACCACAGTTAGCATCAAGGAAAAATCAGGGGATGCGCGTGACCACACCCACTAATATATATATATATATATAAGATGCTGTTTTACCAAGATTTTGAATCAAATTTATTTTGATTTATTTATTTTGCTATTTGGTGTAATATATCTGGGAAGTAAGTTCCATTCTTGCATATACCTCTGTACATGACAGTTCACTTAATTGCGTTTGGCCTTGCTTTTGGAAATATTTGCATGGACCGCGAAACGCAGCTGAACAAGGGGGGGGGGGGTTGGATTAGTCACCCGCAATTTTTTTAAGCCAGATTTAGAGCAATATATCTAATTTAAATTAAGAGAAACACCACACACCGCCACATGGGCTAAGCATGACACAATACACATGCTCAGACTAACCTCTGATCTAACCCTAACCCACACTAAAATTCACACACATTTCCACATAACGCACAGATGAATCAATAGCGAACAACAAACAGTCCACAACCAAAAGCCATCCTGCCTGCCACAAGTCTAAATCAACATCATCATATCAGACATTATTCACCATGTTCAGCACGCAAGACAGACAGCTGAAATGTGCAGTGTGCACAGCGGCATGCACCACACAAAGACAGGTGAAATGTGCAGTGTGCACAGTGGCACGCACCACACACAGACAGGTGAAATGTGCAGTGTGCACAGCAGCATGCACCACACACAGACAGGTGAAATGTGCAGTGTGCACAGTGGCATGCACCACACACAGACAGGTGAAATGTGCAGTGTGCACAGCAGCATGCACCACACACAGACAGGTGAAATGTGCAGTGTGCACAGTGGCACGCACCACACACAGACAGGTGAAATGTGCAGTGTGCACAGCAGCATGCACCACACACAGACAGGTGAAATGTGCAGTGTGCACAGCAGCATGCACCCCACACACACAGACAGGTGAAATGTGCAGTGTGCACAGCAGCATGCACCACACACACAGACAGGTGAAATGTGCAGTGTGCACAGCAGCATGCACCACACACACAGACAGGTGAAATGTGCAGTGTGCACAGCAGCATGCACCACACACAGACAGGTGAAATGTGCAGTGTGCACAGGAGCATGCACCACACACACAGACAGGTGAAATGTGCAGTGTGCACAGCAGCATGCACCACACACACACACAGCCAGGTGAAATGTGCAGTGTGCACAGCAGCATGCACCACACACAGACAGGTGAAATGTGCAGTGTGCACAGGAGCATGCACCACACACACAGACAGGTGAAATGTGCAGTGTGCACAGCAGCATGCACCACACACACACACACAGACAGGTGAAATGTGCAGTGTGCACAGCAGCATGCACCACACACACAGACAGGTGAAATGTGCAGTGTGCACAGCAGCATGCACCACACACAGACAGGTGAAATGTGCAGTGTGCACAGGAGCATGCACCACACACACAGACAGGTCAAATGTGCAGTGTGCACAGCAGCATGCACCACACACACACACAGACAGGTGAAATGTGCAGTGTGCACAGCAGCATGCACCACACACACAGACAGGTGAAATGTGCAGTGTGCACAGCAGCATACACCACACACAGACAGGTGAAATGTGCAGTGTGCACAGCGGCATGCACCACACACAGACAATCGCAGATGCACAGTGAAGTTAAAACCAACCAACACACAATATACTCCAGCAGCCACATAGAAAATCATGACCAACTTCCCAAAGACCAAAACAAAAACATTCACATGGCATACATTTAAACACAACATAATAACACAAATCATCTTTCTTAACCTTAAATTGAATAAACCCTTTCAATTCAAGCACAAAACCCTTCTGGTGGGGTGACCAACTCCAATATTAATTAACCCTCTTGAAATCATGACCATATAAGTATATTTTGATTATTTACTGTAATTTATCATGTCGCTTAAGTCCTTTTAGTTGGACCCCAATAACTTTTGCATGGCTACAGTACACTTTAATCAGTTACTGTAACTTTCAGTATCAGTTGACTGTGGCTGCATGTGGCCTTCTGCACCCATTCTAATAATAGCTCAGTCAGGCCACTGCTAACCTGTTGCTTTATGCAGTGAAAAGAGGAAGTGTTTTCTCTCCCCTATCCAAATCTATCACTTCTTGTTTAAAGGTCCCAATTTGTGCAGCTGTAACCTCTTAAAAACGTGTGTCTCTGGTCCATAAAACATGATTCTGGATTAATTTGTCGAAAATATAGCAACCCTGTTTGTTGTCACGGAGTTGTCACTTCCTCATCTCGTTGCTTCCCAGGAATGGTCTGTTTCTATAATATATTCAGAACTAACAGTTCCCATTGGCCGCTGAGGGAGAGCCCGCCCCAGGCTCCCAGCTGCCAATCAGATTAGCGTCTGTGGACCAGCACGCTAGGTTGTGTCCACAACTAACGCTATCGTTAACTTAACGTTGCTACGCTAAAGAGGACATCTCAAAATGCCTAGACTTACCGAATGCACCTCCGCAGTTGCTGGATCATGTACAGTTGCCGTCGCTCCAGCTAGAAGTGTTCATTTTGTGGCTATAGACAAAATGGTGCAGGTAGCTTGTGTGAGAGAGACCCGCGCTGTATGCGTGAGGAAGCTTGTGACGTCCCAAACCCTCTCTGGGCAAATGAAGCGTTTGGGGGTGTGGCTTGGAGGAGACTGCAGGGGGAAGCTGGATAAGGACAAATCCAACTGTGGCAGTTCTGAGCTTGTGACCACTCATTACAGGGAGGGCTGACAGCAGTATATATGCATTTACAAGTAAAAACAGCTTTTGCACGGAATGGGACATTTAAAGTAATGCTTCTACAAGATCTTATTGTCCCAGACTTTAAATGATCAAGCTGAGATAAAAATAACTAAAATGTATTTCCCTTAAATATAGCCTGCTTCCTATAGGCTCTGTTACGTTATGATCCCCTCTCGGTGTGAAATGAGTGTCAAACACCAAAGGCCTTACTCCTTTAAAAATAGATCTACTCCGACTTCCCTAAACGAGTTCAAAACGCAGATATATGCTACTGTACACCTCAGCGAGATAAACCACTTTACATTTGTTCCCAGACTAAAATGCTGCCTTATCTAATTCCCAGCCCGGTAAGTTCCAGTACAAGTGTTCCCAGAATAAAATGCTGCCTTGTAGAACTTCCATATGGAATGTTAATAAAAATGCTATATAACCCATCATGCATGTATTTACTTCAAATGAGAAACCCAATCAGCTCTGAGTGCCAACTGTCCAGTTCAGGTGTATCTTTAATGAAATAATTTATTTCCCCACATTCTCTATATGGGGAATAAACATTATTTCCCGAGGGTTCGAACTCGCCTCCCATGTGAAGTGTTCTATATTATGTAAAACACTACATAACTTATCCTCGATCTCCCAGGTCCTGGCCAGATTGTCAATGGCAATATTACTATTATGGCCGGTCGCCGGGCACCATACACGGGGCACCGGCCATCGTCAATCTCTCACCATGAGCCCCTTATATCCTGAATCGCTTGAATTCCTTTACAATCGTACCAGTATTAGGTCTGGTCATCTTTCGACCCTTTTCACCATGAGCGAGCATAGGTGACCATGTATGTCACTCCCAAACGCCTGTGTGCAGGTATGAAACAGATTTATTTCCAAACTTTTAACAAATGGAATCTGTTCCCCTATAGATGTAGTTTATTTAAATGCATCTACTTTAAGTGGGGAAATTCATTTAGAGGATTTTAACATAACAGACAATGCAATAATGCTCCATTCTATACCAAGGAGTGTAGGTATAACAGACTAATTCCCAAACTTCTGACAAAACTTATCCACTCATATTATATATTTCCTGTTTCAAAACAAAACGGCTTCGCCAACCATATATGCTTACCACCACTAAATCACATCAAACTTCGTCCCAGCCCAGCCGCAGCAACATAATATAATTTAACAGTTAAAAACCCACTTCCTTTCCTGCGGCGGATAGAATAAATCAGGTTTCCTACCCGTTAGCTTGAAAATGGGTCTGGGTCGGGTCCGCTCTCGCTCCGTGGCTGGTTTCGGCTGGCTGGTTCGTCTGTGGGTTGGTTCGTGGTTCGATCGAAAATAGCATCTGCACGCATAGGGACGTGAAGACGCAAACTGATCATTTGTCATGCCTTTTATAAAAAAATTCCGCCAAATCATTTCCCCTCCCTCAAAACCTCCCCTCCGAGCTGTATTGAGCGTGTGTGTGTGTGTGTGTGTGTGTGTGTGTGTGTGTGTGTGTGTGTGTGTGTGTGTGTGTGTGTGTGTGGTTTGTGTGTGTGGTGTGTGTGTGTGTCATGTGATCTGGGGTAAACCCTTACAACTAACAGAGGAAGAGAGAGAGAGAGATGCACTGTCACATGACTGATTCTTCTTTGTATCTTACGATTTAAGAACCCGAACAATTAGTCATGCAGATAGGTGAGTGAATTGTGCTTTTGATGATAAAAACATGAGCTTTGGCACACTGTTAGAGCATGCCCTAATGCCGATTTTTGGCTATAGGGCCATCGCATAGGCGGCCATTTTCCAACATGGCCACCAGCAGTTGTTACTTTACAGTAACTAGACCACCTAGGAGCTTGCTTCCGGTGGCTAATCCTACATTTTCAAGGATGAGGAATGGAGTGGTCCTCTTTACAACACACTAGCACCTACCTAACTACATGCATCTGGCATTCAGGGAACTAAATAATAGTAAAACCATCAACATTATGTAATATTGGTGGAGTTATACATGCTTTTGAAATATAACATGTACAATACCGTACTTACCAATGTTTACAATGAAATGCAATGTTATTGTTTTTTTTACGTTATTTTATAACGTGTTGCATGTTTCAGCCTTCAGACTTTCAGGGATATATTCATCCCACACGACATCTACTCTGATGACATGCACCAGCCCTGCTGAAAAAACCAGCATGCACCAGCATAGCTTTTTATGCTGGTGTACCAGCATCCCAGCATCGCATGCTGGGATGCTGGTAAATTTGTTGTGTTTTGAAAACACAACAAGTTATGCTGGTGGTGTGACCAGCATGGGATGCTGGTGGTGTGACCAGCATGCAATGATGCTGGTATGCTGGTGGTGTGACCAGCATCCCATGCTGGTCACACCACCAGCATGGGATGCTGGTGGTGTGACCAGCATGCGATGATGCTGGTATGCTGGTGGTGTGACCAGCATGGGATGCTGGTCACATATGCTGGTCTTGTGACCAGCATGGGAAGCATACACCAGTACACCTATGCTGGTGTGCTGGTGTGACCAGCATACACCAGCTATTCTGGGGTCAAAACACAACATGCTGGTCTATGGTTGAATGCTTGTTAACCAGCACCCCAGCTGAGAGTAGTCAGACCAGATAAACATCACAAAAGTAATCTTTCTTGAACTAGTTAAATGAAGACTATTTCAGGTTTACATAACAATATAATTATTTATTAAATAAAAGCAACACAGAGAGGGAGTGGGAGAGAGAACCGCACATACAGCAGTGCACCTGAACAGTCAGCCTGTACCTGTCTTTATGTCAAAAGTATTAAAAGTAAAAGTGTGACTCAACTCAATTAATGTGCTGAAGGCAATTAAAGACTCATTACAATTAAACTCAATTAAATAATAAAACTACTGACTAATTAACAATAACACAACAAACAGGCAACATCACCCGACAAGAAAAGAGGTCACCCCAGGAACAGCTGGAGAAGAGGTGTGCAGGCAGAAATGTCTGGGAGCAGGCTCAATTGGGGAGAACAGGGAAGAACCGCCAACCACCGACATTTTGTCAATAGCCTATGCTCCCTTGAGGAGCAAAGGCCTTAAGTCAAATCAGAAGTAGAGAATTCCACTGAAAAACAATGCAGATTTATTTTGCACAAAATCTCACAATCCTAAAAACTTTATGGAAAAAAACAATGTTTTGCAGGCATTCATTTACCGTAATTAATTAATTTCAGTTATTGAGAGTTGATTTGAGTTCAGTCGTGGACCAGTGATGTCATTCACAAATCACAACTTAAATCAACTCTCAATAACTGTCAAACTAAATGAATGCCTGCAAAACGGTTTACAGTTTTTGGATATGTGTGAGATTATGTGCAAAATAAATCAGCATTGTTTTTCGGTGGAGTGTCCCTTCAAGTGCTATTCTTTGCTTGTTTGTTTATGTCCATTATTTTCTCTGTGATGTAGCATCCAGGCTTCCCCACTCGAGCTTCCACATCTGCTTCACCCAGGTTTTGGTTCTGGAGCCATTCTTTGTATCAAACTGAAAAGCAAACAGAGATAAATTAGTGGCAGAGTAACACTGTTCTTTGGTCAATATTTCAACTGCCATTTGAAAAAGTGCTACACAAAAGTGACGCATGAGCTACTTTAAAAATTATTTCATTGTACTGTCTGCCCAGGGTCTAGCTGTACAAAGACCTTTCTGGCTCACAGCCCGATTGGTCCCAAGTTCCCAACACATTTTAAAATTCATCTTGAAGTTGATAAGTCAGATACTGTAAGTGGGGGCGTTAAATCGCACCTTTCTGATCCACCTTGGAACCTGGTAAAACAGCTCATCCATTCCAGACACATTACAATTTGGTAAATAAGAGTCCAAATGCAGTGACACATGCATTAGGTTCCATGGGATCATGGCATCAGCTATGTGCACAAATAATTTATTTAACAAGCCAGTCACCTTTAATTAAAACTACAGCCACCCACAGGATATGTCCATCTACCGTAGATCGTTTTGGTGTGAGTTGCTGAGTTTTGGAGACACCGGCCATGTTGTGGTGCTCAAAGCACACACAAAAAATAAAAATAAAATAAAATAAAATAAAATAAAATCCTTTCCAGAAAGGATAAAAAGCAAGTAGGCCTAGAGGACCACAGGAATAGGTTTTTGGAGAAAAGAAAAGTTCTCAACTTACTTAACAGATTAATGTGTGTCCCCCACTGGCTGTTTCTCCCTCAATGTATGATATCTCATCGAAAACCTGCACACACACAGTATATAGACAAAGAGACAGTGGCTGGGTTTCCCAAAAGCTTCTTTGCGCTAAGAAGCTAATTTAACCCTTCTTAAGGCCCCCTTAAGAAGCAAACGCGTTTCCCAATTGCTTCTTTACGAAGGCATCCGTTTCCCAAAAGCTTCTTAGCACTAAGAAGCTTCTTTGACCCTTCTTAAGGCTCCCGTAAGAAGCCAACGAAGCCAACGTGTTTCCCGATTGCTTCTTAGCCTAAAATTATCTTCCAATTATCTTCCGTTAAGAAGGCTGCATTTCCCAAAAGCTTCTTAGCGCTAAGATGATCTTTCGTTAAGAAGGTTTTGTAAGAAGGGTCTGGGGCATTCTTAACACCTTCTTAATGACAAAACACTGGCAGATCCAGCCGCGTCAGGCAAAAGGAGATACTTGTGTCCACTCTTGTGTTTTTCCCTTTTTCCTTTCTTTCATGCACCCTTTAGTGTTTAAAATTGGGTAACACTTGAAAATCTCCCCTCTATGTATGGTTACTTGTGTTTTAAATGTTTTACCGTAGGCTATATTCCTCTAATCAGAATGGATTCCTTTTATAATGTTGTGGATTTATATAGCACCTTTCACAGAACCCAAGGTTGCTTAAATTCTGTAGTGTTTCTCTGTTTTGTTGTATGCTGTGTATATAAAGCAATTTGAACTGCAGTCCATGTCTGAAATAAATAATGTTTAATAAAGTTTAACATGACCATGATTAGGTTATTCTACAACAGTGTTTCTCAACCACTGGGTCGTGGCCCACTGGTGGGCTCAGAGTGCCATCAAGTGGGCCGCAGAGGACCTCTCACATCGAAATGGTGGACAGCTCCAGTTAAGATGCTTCTTAAGAGCCTTCTATTTTTTTTATTTTTCTCTTCTGTTAAGAAGGCGTTTGGGAAACACTTCTTTGGAGCCTTCTTAACTCCTTAAGAAGCTTCTTAACGCCTTAAGAAGCTTCTTAACTCTTAAGAAGCTTCTTTGTTGGGAAACTCAGCCAGTGTCAATTAGAAAAGCATGTGTGAAAAGCAGCACTTGCCCCTCCCTCATTACCACCACTGAGGTGCCCTTGAGCAAGGCCCTTAACCCCTTAATGTGTGTGTGAGTGCGAGCAGGGCCCACTTGAAAAAGAGACGGAAATCTCAATATGGTTACATCCAAAATCTACAGAGCATTACAGGGAAACAGTTTAGTGACTGTAATATTTGCACAATTGAAAAGTGAAACCCAACGAAAAAGGTCTGGGTCAGTTTCTCTAGCTTTACTTTACACATCACAAATACCAGGTAGAGCTTTCCCCCTGTTTTCATATTTATACAGTAATTAAATCAGCTCCACCATTAAAGTCGAAGTGAACCGGAACGGAATGCACCAGCGCGAGCGTCAGACACTGAAAACGAATTGAGAGGCGGACCATATACGTGTCGATGATTTGATTTGACAATTCTGAGGACTGGCTTTGGGATTGGCCAATCCTGGCGTGTTCCACCCGCAAATCCAGTGTGACTCAGCCTGTTGTCATGCTACACGAGTGGGATCCGCAGAGTACCAGGAGCCAGCTGCTTCGTGCGGGGCGAGCGGACAATCCGATTCATAGGTGCTGCCCGCCCGCCTGGAATCTCCGAGAGACGACCCCTGACAGCCAGGGAGGCTGTCAGGCTCGGAGGCGCGCGCCATTATCGTTATAAATGTAAATAATATTCCTGGAATGCGTGTTTTAACGAGCCAGTTACATTTCTTTGCATTCTTAGACATTACCGTTTGATTTAGTTTGCATAATTGCTCAAGTTAGTAGTTAGTTTATGGGCTAGAAACTCTGCCAGATGACAGGCACTAGGCGCCATTTTCGCCTTCATTTGGAAGAGAAAATGATCCTGTAATGAAGATTTGATTGACAGCTGAACCAAAATACTAAACTAAATACTAAACCAAAATAACCTCTTTCTGTCGTAGTAAATAACACACAAGTTAAGCCTACTTCACTCACCTCCACAAATAATCTGCTTCAAGCCGCCGGTTCGTTGTTTCTGGAGTTTATTTGAAGACCGGAGCAGTGAGTGCTGTACTGACAATTGACAAATGGTGCAGACAGGTCCAGCCGCGCGAAAGTTTGGAGATGGTCTCGCGCAGCATATCAGAGGCGTAGTGATACTCAGTTCCATAAAATAGTTCCAATTGAATGGAGGGTATGCAGCACGGACGTCACTTTCCCACTGGAACATGCCCCCTCAATCGGGACTGGCAAAACCTAAAACCTATGGGCAAAACATTCAGCAGGTTCTCTGTTGTTTGGAGCAGTAGGTGTCATTAATCTAGGCTGATTACTGCATTCAAAATCATGTCTTGCTGTCACTCAGTGGGCGTGAACATGCAGTGACTTCTGCCTGTGACATCACGTGCATACCCTCTATATGGGAAAACTGGCCTCAGAAATGAGTCTGACCCAGGGCCACCTAGAGTTTAATTAAAGCCTCTGTTACAGTAGAAAACATAACATAGCTTGAAAGTAATAATAGTAATAATAATGACAACAACAACAACAATAATAATAACAATAACAATAAAGGTAATAATAATAATAATACATTCATGTGTAATGTTATTTTAAAGGACTATGCTTGATATAGAATTGCATTAGCCTCTTGTATTGTGTTATATTAGCCTGTTACCCTGTAAGGTGATTTATTGGGCATGGTTAAAACTTTTTTCTTGTGTGTTGCGTTATTTGTTGCTTATGTTATAACTTGGCCCTGTACCATTTATTTTATCTGGCAAGCTGTCAATGGAGGCCAGAAGACAATACAAAATATAAAAAAGAAGGCATATAACCCTAGCCTGGGTAAACCAAGCCTCCACGTGACCTGCTCTCAGGCCTGCTCTGCTCTCGTAGTGACTGAGAGCAGGTCTGAGAGCAGGTCACGTGGAGGCTGGGTTTACCCAGGCTAATATAACCCACCCTATAACCCATAGGGGATGGGTGATGGGCCAGATTGTTTCCCAAACTTTTTCACATCAAGGTCCCCTAAACTATACCACAGACCCCCAATTTTGTGCCAGGGTCCCCCATCCAATAAAACTTTTGCTTTTAGATGTTTTCCTCATGGTTGCCATGGCGACTTTGCCATTTTACTTTCCACTATAACCTAATTATTTTTGCATCAAATCTCCTGAACCAAACATGATGACAGAAAAGGTGATGTCTACCCCTTACTGTACGTTTTCATGGTATGATCCAGTGTAGGAAATTAGCCAGGGGCAAGGCCAAATATGCTCTAATAAATCTCAGAATGCACCAAAAAACATGATCAAGGGGCAAAAATTGTCCCCAAGATTTTGATAGGCCTAATTATATTCTCATTACATTAATTACATTTTCATTTGCTTCTCTAACACACACTAACACAATTGACTCAAACACCCCAAAAAGGGACCTGGGCTTGGCCTGGACACGAAAGTTAAAATTAAATCCATGCCATGGACCAGCAGGGTACAGAGGAGGTCATTTCCATTGTGGAGCACTTCACAGTCTCCTCCACCAGCATGACCAAGCTGGTCAAGCAATCCCCAGCACAACCATGTTGGTCCACCAGCTTCACCATGCTGGTCCAGCAACTTCACCAGCTTCACCATGCTGGTCCACCAGCTTCATCAGCATGACCATGCTGGTCCACCAGCTTCATCAGCATGACCATGTTGGTACACCAGCTTCACCATGCAGGTCCACCAGCTTCACCATGCTGGTCCACTCGCTTCACCATGCTGGTCCACCAGCTTCATCAGCATGACCATGCTGGTCCACCAGCTTTACCAGCTTCACCATGCTGGTCCACCAGCTTCACCATGCTGGTCCACCAGCTTCACCATGCTGGTCCAGCAACTTCACCAGCAAGGCCATGGTAGTTTACCAGCTTCACCAGCAAGCGTTAGCTGGTGGACCAGCAAGGTAATGCTGGTCCACCAGCATCAGACCAGCACTAACCAGCATAGACCAGCATCAGACCAGCACTAACCAGCATAAACCAGCATAGACCAGCAAGAAATTCATGCTGGTCTATGCTGGTTTTTTCAGCAGGGAGCTGAGACAGAATATATGGTGAGAACACTTGCTGCGCGTAATTGGAAAATGTCTTAGCAGCACCAGGTTGTAGCATGTTCATGAGAGCAGCCCCATCAAGGATGATGACCTGTACTGTGGGGTTGGATGGATTATCTTGTGAAGGAAGCAGGTTCTCCAGAAAGCCCACCAAGGCTGACTTGGTACCAGTTCTCAGCTTGCCCATATGTGACAATGCTGGTGGACATGCCTGGTGTTCATGCTGAAATAACTCCTCTAGATTTCCATCATCACAGTGGAACTGTGGACATGACGCAGCTCTTTCAGTACACCAGTCTTCCAGGGACATGTTAAGGTTTTGTTTGTTGGACTCAAGGGCAGAGACAGACAGAGACAAAATATCAAGTTGTAACACAGTTTGTTTATTTAAATGTTATTGGTTGAGTCCGGTTGGACTAGATACCCAGGTTGAAGGATGGCAGGCTAGAGTCCAGATAGGTGAACGAGCAGGCATACAGAAGTCCGGGCTGGCAGAGAGCAAGCAGGCTGAAGTCCAGGCTGGCAGAGAGCAGGTAGGCTGAAGTCCAGGCAGATGGCGAGCAGGCAGACAGACAGGTGAGGATTGGCGCCAGTAGTCAGAGTTAGGACAGCAGATGTTCCTCTCGGTGTAGCTGAGAAGATACTCTGACAGTGTCTTGGAGTCTGGGCTGGGTATATGAAGCCTCCTGATTAATGATGATTGGCAGCTGCGATAGCTGGGACCCAGCTCCACACACCTGGCTCCAATCCTGTAATCACAAAAGAAGGGAGGGGGCAAGAGAGACTAGGAGGCAGAGGTTGAGGGCATGACAGTTTCCCTCCTCCAGGTCATTGCTGTACTCAGTGTAGGCCTTCAGCAGGAGTAGATATTGCTAGAAGTGCTCCTGTGATGGTTGCTGGGTCACTAGCAGAGTTGGGGTTACTGTAATCACATTACTTTTGTCGGTAACAAGTAGTGTAAGGCACTACTGTACGTAAGTGCAGTAATCACATTACAGTTACTAATCAAAGGCTTACCTCGTTACATGCGTACTAGCAAGATAAGTATATAGAGAAAAGATCTCCGTTTTAATAGCAGATCCTGTGTCCCATCAGACAGGTCATTTAACTGCACAGCAGAATAAAGCATGGTGCCAATATTTCAACTTTGTATTAGCATGCAGAACAGCACTATTAGTCGACACATAGCTTATCAGATAACTAACATCATGCATATAGAACAATAAATCATTTTAACCTCCAAAACACATTGACAAACAAACAATTGACACAAAAACACAGTACCCCCAGGGCATGCTGGGAACTCCGCCCACTTTCCTCTTCCACGGGTTAAATTTCCCAGAAGGCTTTGCATAACTTTTTACACTCTGTTTTACAATTAAATCAGGCTAAAGAGTGTTAGATATAAATAATATGTATTTTAACACAACATGCAATTCTGGAATATCTGAATATTGGACTAAATTAAATTAAATGTAAACGTAAACCATAAGAGAAACCCACATACAAACAGTTCATCTTTTTTATGTTTGCATTTATGTATTTTCCTTTTGATGGAGTCTAGTTGACTGTTATGTTTACTGTTTTTTTTTACTTTATGTATTGCCTTAACTGTTTGAAATAAATCGGTTCAATCAATCAATCAATCAAACATACAGCGATGGGGTCTGTAAATGCCCCTTGTAAATACAACGTGTTCTAGTGAAGTGGGCGCAGTGCGTATGTTCCATAATAGTCTGCCAGCAATCTGCCAAAAAGTGCCATCTTCTACAACAAGTTTTTGTTGCGCGGAAGGACAAGAATGTGAAACTGCAAACGCCCTGGACAGAAGCAGCTAGCTACGGTAGCCTACGACATAAACCTCTCAAAGCATCTGCAGTGGAAACATGCTAACACAAAGCTGGTTGCAGACCCAAGCTGAGTCGCCTGCCTCGACCCCAAGCAAGCAGCAAAAGCTTTCTTTTCACCAGGTAACATCAAAATCAGAGATGGACAGGCGTGTTGCCTCCTCCCACATGATAGAGGAAATGTTGCCAGTTTCAACAGTAGAATGAAATCGCCATTTTTCAGAAACATATTGAGCAAAATACAGATGGCAGGGAACGGACAGCCACCATCAGACAGGAAAAGTTTTGCAACCTACCTTATTACGATAGAGATTTGTGCTAATATATGGGCATATATGTAAGGATTAATGTTGTATTGTTAACTGGCAAATTACGTGACAATGCATCTCAGGCGGCTTTAGCTCAGGAGGTAGAGCGGGTCGGCCAATGACGCAAGGGTTGGCGGTTCGATCCCCGCTCCCTCCCAGCTGCCGTCGTTGTGTCCTTGGGCAAGACACTTAACCCTCCTTGCTCCCGATGGTGTGTAGGCACCCTGCGTGGCAGCCTGGCCATCGGTGTATGAATGGGTGAATGTAGTCTATCTACTGATTGTAAAGCGCTTTGGATAAAAGCGCTATATAAATGCAGGCCATTTACCATTTACCATGTTACGGAGTAATGTAACAAGTAGTGTAACAAATTACTTTCTCCAGGGAGTAATCAAGTAAAGTAAGGCATTACTTTTTTTTAAAGTAATGTGTAATGTGTAATATATTACTTTTTTGAGTAACGGACCCCAACTCTGGTCACTAGTCAATGGCTACAGTTTGCGCATGATTGGTAGGCATGCTGTGCATGACGGTTGTTGTTTTTTACAAATAATAATTTCTAATTTATTTTAAAATTAACAATTATTGTAATACCATAATAGCCTAAGTTTTGAACAAAATGTTGTATGTAATGTAGTATGTAGTAAGTAACTTAGTAGTCTAACTAAAAAATAATTCTGCATCTGATTTTTTTGTGGTGTGCCAGCTGCCTCTTTGTGTGGCACAGGAGCACCCTATCACAACCATGGCTATGCCAGATATCTCGTGAAGTATGTGCTCATATAAATAAACTACCCTATATTCAACTACTAAACTAAGTATTATAAAGGAGACATTGGGATGTACTGCATTGTAATATGTCACAGTTCAAAAACTTGTTTAACTTGTTTAACTTATGTAGTTGCTAGCATGTTGTAAATAGTACCACTGCATTCCTCATCCTTGAAAATGTAGGACTAGCCACCGGAATCAGGGTCCTAGGTGGTCTAGAACCTGAGTTACTGTAAAGTAACAACTGCTGGCGGCCATCTTGGAAAATGGCCACCTATGCGATGGCCCTATAGCCAAAAATCATCATAAGTGCATGCTCTAACAGTGTGCAAAAGCTCATGTTTTTATCGTCAAAGGCACAATTCCCTCATAGATTGCACATATCTGCTGGGCTAAATACCGACAGATCTATAATAGCATTCAAGGTCGTTGTCTGACCAGCAGCGGTTGGAAGAAGTTGGTCCCCGGGTGCTTCACTGCAGTTGCCCACCGCGTATCTTGAGAACCGTTTGTGAGATCGACTTCAAACATGCGCATAGTCATAGCGCCACCTACTGGCAACAAAAAAAGCGGTTTATTTCGAGAACCGTTCATCCGATCAATTTCAAACTTGGCGGGTGCGCTGCCGAGTACCCACGAAAGTGCAGTGTCAAATCTTTTGCAATTCGACCAATCAGAACACGGCTTTCAGATATATTGAGAACCGTTTGTCCAAACTGCCTGTGACCTCCAGGACAGTGAGGGTATGGTCAGAGGAAGGAACGGAGGCTCTTAGAGCCTGTTTTGAGGTGACAGACTGGCAGGCACTCTGTGACCCACATGGCGAGGATATTGATGGGATCACAGAGTGCATTACTGACTACATCAACTTCTGTGTGGATTGCAACATACCGACTAAGGAAATAAAGTGTTACCCTAATAACAAGCTGTGGGTAACTAAAGACATCAAGGCCATCCTGAACGCCAAGAAAAGAACATTTAGGTCGGGGGACACAGATTAGGATTGCACGGTATACCGGTATTAGTATCGTACCGCGATTCCCTGCCGTTAAAAAGGATACTATACCACCTTAATTTAGTACAGATACTTAAAAAAATGTCATGGGTTGCGTCAGTGTGCGACCATGGTGTTTGTTAGCGGAGGAGAGAGACACAGCGGCATTAAAGTTGAGAGCCTGTGTCCCAGTTCACTTGAAGGCAACACAGTGTTGCCTTGAACCAATGGTTGCCTTGAACTGGTGAAAAAAAGCTCTCTCTGACTCCGTCTGCTTCATGTGTGGGCATGCCGACTTTCCCCCCTTCTCTCCCTGCTCGCTCTATGGCTATATAGTCTATAGTCCTTCAGTCCTCACTGCAGCACCCCGACACACAGGACAGACACAGCGAAAATGGCAGCGGCTTCTTCTAGTCTTGCACAATGGCAGGTATCGGTATCAAACTCATAATTTTGGTATTGTGACATCCCTAACACAGATAGGATCAGAGCCATCGAGAGGGAGCTGAAAGTGAGCATCAGAGTGGCAAAGGAGGGCTACAGGGCGAAGCTAGAGGCGAAGCTCCAGGAGAATAACATGAGAGAGGTATGGAGGGGTGTGAAAGCCATTACAGGTTTTAATAGGGCTGGTGGGGGTGGAGGGGGGGGGTTGATCGGGCCAATGAATTTAATCTGTTTTTCAATAGATTTGATGCAGCTGGTCCGGGGGCCCCCTCCCCCGACTCTCCTGACTGCAGCATACAAACAGCAGCCCCCACCACATGGCTCTCCCCCCCCCCCCCTCCCTCTCCCTCTGGCTCTGGCCCTGGCTGATGGCCCTCCAGACGTACCTGACGTATCACCTTCCCCTCCCCCTCATCCCCCAGGCCATACCCCGTCACCCAGAGACGAGGCTACACCTCAGAGCTGATGATGCTTTTATTACTTTAGGGAAAGATGCTTTTTGTTGTTGGGGACATTTATGCGCATTGTGCAGCCGGATGGCGTCTGTGCTAGAGTGATCTCTTTGTTTGACGTTGTTTGGTGTCGGACTCCTAGCTACAGGCTACAGCCAGACCCGTCTCGTTGCGCTGGAGTGAGTGAGTGAGTAGCCTACATAGCCTATCAGTTCGGCCTGGCTTATTATTGAACCCTCTTCATTTCCTCCAAAGACATGATTTTTTTCTTCTTTTTTCCTAAACTGAGGGGGTAAATTAAATTAAATTAAATTTTTTCCACTCTGTCCCATGACATGCAAGTAATATTATTTCTGTTGGTTGGTTGTTTGGGCCGAGCTATTCAAAATGTAACCAGTAACGATTGTTTTTTTCGGCTTGTGTGTGTGTGTGTGTGTATGTGGGGGGGAGAGAGTGTGTGTGTGTGTGTGTGTGTGTGTGTGTGTGTGTGTGTGTGTGTGTGTGTGTGTGTGTGTGTGTGTGTGTGTGTGTGTGTGTGTGTGTGTGTGTGTGTGTGTGTGAGCAAGAGGGATGTGAGAGGGGGTAAATTTTATTTTTCCCACTCTGACCCATGACATGCAAGTAATATTAGTTCTGTTGGTTGGTTGTTTGGGCCGAGCTATTTAAAATGTGATGTTTTTTTTTACACACAACACCTTTTAGCTATGTTTAATTCAAGGAATATGACGCTGGTGTGAATGAATGAGTGAATGAATGAATGAATGAATGAAAGCTTTATTTCGGACAAATAATAATAAATAATACAAATCAAATCATAATACCATGCCAGCGGCAAAAGTCCGAAAAGGAGTAGGCTGAAGTACGATGTACTTATAGTCCTACCCCCAACTCCATAATTCATTTATATATATATATATATATATATATATATATATATATATATATATATATATATATATATATATATATATATATATATATATATATATATATGTCTCCCTGAAGTAGGGAGACATAGTATATATATTCATTAATATAATATACACTATATATCATCACTATATACATATACCATATATCATATAACATAATATATATAATATATAATAATAATAATAATATGTGTATGGGAGTGAATGGAGCGCTTTCCCCCGTGATGGGCGTGGCCTATTTCATGCAGTGTCTCGATGCATCAGCGTGCATCTACATGTATGGGCGTATAGTGTAGCTACATGTAAAAGCATGCGTGTTGCTAATGCCATGTTGAAGAAGAGAACAGTGTGTGATGATGAGTGACAGGCAGCAGCTTCCATCCTAACATGCTTAACAGCATGTGATCATATACATGTGTACAGTGTGATGGTCCGTCTGCCCTCTGTACGAAGTTTACTTTGGAAAACCGCTGTGTGGAACTGCTCCTCGAGCCAAAGTTACACACAATAACAAACAAACCGGATCAGCAGGAAGGTAAAGACAAACTTGAGTATTTTTCTCTGTAGGGTCCTTAATTATGTTGTCAGTTATAATAACAATCTGAGCCTGTCAGTGGCAAAAACCAAACGAGCACTACATTGACGGCTTGATTTGCCCTGTTACAATGCAGCCCGTTTTGCAACTGCCGGACAAATTTCAGAATTTGTTTCCCGATTAGGACCAAAACACTGGGAAAAAAAATATGGTTCAGGCTGAAAAATACAGAATTCACTGCTGTTGTTTAGAGTAGATGATTTTTTTTTTCAACAATATAATTATTTCCCCTGAGAGGGACCGCTGCACTATTCCCTGCCTACCAACACGCAGGGTTGCGGGTTCGAGCCCCCCGTGTTACTACTTCCGGCTTGCTTGGGCGTCGATACACACAATTGGATGTGTCTGCGGTTGGACAAACCGGTGGGATATGAGCCCTGGTCGCTACACTAGTGCCTCCTCTGGTCGGTCGGTCGGAGGAGGCAGGGGGGGGGGGGGAAAGAAACCATGATCGCGCTACGTCCTGCAGATGGAAAAACTCCTCGCTGTCAGGTGAAAAGAAGCAGCTGGCGGCTGGCGACTGCACATGTACAGTCGCCAAGTACAGGGCCAAGTACAATTCCGGAGAAAATGGGGGAAAGTCAGATTTATTTTAATACAGTATATATTATACATTATATTGTTGCAGTTGAACAGCCAACAGTTTCAGAGATT